>NC_088196.1:2706381-3018131 GCF_028769735.1 Zonotrichia leucophrys gambelii | reverse complement strand
CTACCTGCCTGTGCTTGTGCTGGATCTGCCCCCCAAAGTTTGCTCCCACAGCCCTCGGTGTGCCCTGGGGCAGGTGCCTGCAGCGAGCTGGGGCTGGCTGTCAGCTGGGAGCAGGGTACAACACGACCTTGGTGCTCTCTGCCTGCTTGACCTTGGCTGGAGTGGTGTACAGGGTCACCTGTGATGGTTTCTGTGGTGCTGCCAGGGGCTCTGTGCTGGAAGCAGCTGGATCTGTGCTTCCAGGTCTCTGAGGAGCATCCCCGTCTCCTCTCTGCTGCCACACTCCTTCATCCATCTCCTTGGCTGTCCTGCAGCCTGACAGCAGCATGCTGAGAGCAGCGGTGAGAGCGTTGCCTCCACAATGCCTTTGCCCCCTCAAGTGCTTTTGATGGGCCTGATCTTGTCCATGGAGGTGCCCAGGGAGATGTGTGGGGCTGCCTTTTCTCCTTGGAGCACCTTTTGGTGAAGTCCAAAGTCTCCCTCAGGCTCCTGACCCTGGGATGGCTGCTGTGGTGGGAAAGGTCCAAGTCCTTGTTGACACAGAAAAACGTGTCTTGCCAGTTTGTTGTCTTGTTCCCAAAAGCTCAGGGCACTTACAGGTGGCTGCCTGGGCTGGGTCCTCGGGGTGGCTGCAGCCCAGCAGAGCAAGAAGAGATCCTGAGAGGCTGCTGGGTGGTTTCTAGAGGGCTCACTACGGCCTCTTGGTGAGGAAGGTGAAGGTTTGCCCCCCACCCCCATGGGTTGCACAGTTGTTTCAGTTGTTGAGAGCTCAGTTCAGAGCCAGCTCAGTTCTCCTGCCCTCACAAAGCCCCACAGCTCCATCCAAACACCCCTGAGCTCTCTTGAGTCCCTTCAGGTGGCAGCCACTGATGGAACAGGCTCTCCTTCATCCCTGGGTGAGTCAGCTGTCCCCAGCGCTGCGTGTCCCTGCCCTGGGTCTCAGCCCCATGCCACAGCTGTGCCCCTCTGCCTGCCCTGGGGCCTGGCACACACAGCAGCTCCTGTTCCTGCTCCTCCCTGCCTGCAGGCACTGCTGGTGTCTCGGAGGGGCTGGGAGGGATGAGCCTGCCCCACTCAGGTGGAGGAGAACGGGGAGCTGGGCAGCAAAACGCTCCCGTGTCCCTGCCCAGCAGGAACATGCTGGCCCCGAGAGCCAGCCAGGAGTGGCAGAAGCACTCACCTGTCCCCTGGGGGTGCTTGTGGAGAAATTTCCCTGCCAGGGACCCTCCTGTGAGCCCCCCATGGTGCTGGGGACACCTGACCCCTCTGGGGGTCACTGCCAGAGCCAGGTCCCTGCCGCTGCCCTCCTCACCCAGGGCCTGGCTCCATTCCACTGACTGCTCTTTATGCAGTGTCTCTTGTACCCAAATCCCTGTCCCACAGGGGGCTGAGAGCACAGACACAGACATTTAGGAGTTTGTTGTTTTTTTTTCAGCAATCATGCAAAGAATTGCACACTGTGACACAAATACGGGATTTGGAACCACAAATAA
The DNA here is from genome assembly GCF_028769735.1 of Zonotrichia leucophrys gambelii. NCBI lineage: Eukaryota > Metazoa > Chordata > Aves > Passeriformes > Passerellidae > Zonotrichia > Zonotrichia leucophrys. The sequence continues at coordinate 3,016,638 of NC_088196.1, read as the reverse complement.
AAATGGTTGTGGTTCTGCCATTTTAAAAATAGCTTTGTCCTGTGCACTTCACAGTTCTCCTTCTATTGCCTTTCAATTCCAAATGAGTACTTAACCTCAGGCCTGACCTGTTCTGCACCAGAGAACCTGGTTCAGCTGCTGTGATGGATCCCAGTCCCAAACCCCAGCTCTCCCTGCTGTCCTTGCCCTGACCTTCCCTCCTCAGAGCCTGCTCAAGCACAGCTTGCTTTTGCCTGTCTTCTGTCTCCCTGAGACCCTCAGGGGACCTGCCCATCCCTGTCCCCTGTCCTGAAGGCAGCGTCTGTCTGTCCACAGCCCCACTGTTTGTGCTTTCCAGCTTTAGCCTGGCACTATTTCTGTCCGAGGTGCTGCGGGTGCTGGGGAAGGAGGAAGCAGGGAGGAAACCAGAGGCCCAGAGTGGGGTCTGGCTGTAAATACCTGGCTGTGAGATTTTCCTCTGGGAACCCCTTGGGGTTCCCCAGGTGGGCAGGAGCAGCAGGCACTGCTGTGCCTGCCCTGGCTCTGGCACCCAGGTAAGCTCAGCCAGCAGCCCTGGCGCTGCAGGGCACGGGGAGGGCAGTGAGGAGCTGGCACCCAGTGCTGACAGAGAGGGGGGCTTGGGGGGTCCCTGGGGCTGTGGATGTGGCTGGAGGGACAGTGCTGAGCGCTGGCTCTGTGCCCCACCATGGTGTTGCTCTGAGTGCCAGTGCAGAGCCAGGGATGGGGCAGCCCTGTGAGTGCTGCAGAGGGCACAGAGCACTGCCAGGCTGGGCACAGCCTCCTGCTGCAGGGACAGCAGCCGTCCCCACCCTCCCTTCTCCTGCAGCTGGCCTCAGCTCCTGGTGCTGGCTGTGCTGGGCTCCTCAGCAGCCAGCTCCTGGCTCACAGGAGGGGCTGGATTGTTGCCACCATTGCCACCAGCTCCTCGTGGTCCCCGTGCCACCACCCCCAGCGTCCTCCTCCGCCCTGAGTGGGTGCTGGAAGGAGAGGACACGGTGTGCCCATGCTGTGTGCCATGTCTGTGCTGGCAGCCCTGCCTGCCCTGCCCCTGCTGGTGCTGCTCCAGCCCAGGATGGGTTTGATGCCCACATTTAACGGGGAGAGTATCAGCACAGGGCTGGGAGCTGCTGCCACAGGGGTCATGTGGAAGGAACGATGCCAAGCGAGCCCAGCAGCCCCGGCATGGCTTGGGGCACAGCCTTGCCTCCCCCAGACCTCAATCCAGGTGCTCTGGGAGAGGTGGCCTTGTGCTGGAGCTGGGCATGGCACAGTGAGGGCTGTGCTGGCACAGCTGCTCCAGCTGGGGTCCGCTCTGGCTGAGCTGGGACAGCCCTGGCACCCATAACTCCCCATTTCACAGCCTCCTCATGCCGTTGCAGGTTTGTGGGGCGCAGTGAAGCCTCTGGGCACCCCCAGTGGGCAGCAGAGGGCCAGAGGGGTGGTGGTGGCTGTGGCACTGGGCAGGGAAGCCGGTGTGTGCTGCTGGCCCTGCAGGGGTTCGGGTGCTGTTTTCCTCCTTCCCTATGAAAGGTCCCATTCATGCTGCTGCAGCAGGCTCAGGTTCTCCTCTGGGCTGAGCCTGTCCCTGAGCATGTATTAAATGTGGGGGGATTATGGAGCAGCTCCAGCCAAGCCTTGGGGCCGCCTGTGATGCAATGAAAACGTTACGAAAGCCGAGGGGATTGATGGCTGGTGGCCACTGGCCAAGGGGCCGAGGCAGCTCTGGCAGCTCTGCTGGGGCAGCTCCAGTTTCTTTGGCCTCCGAACGTGGGCTGGGCAGGGGTCCCAGGCTGTGCAGCAGCTGAGCTCTGCAGGACCCCAGGCTGTGGTGGGGCTGTCACTGCTCCTCCTGCTCCTCCTGCCCAGGGCTGAGCATTCCCTTGGGGATGGAGCTGCCTCCTGCAGCCCTGCCCAGCCAGCTCCCCTCTCCCTGCACCCCGGGGCTGTGTCCCTCCAGCATGAGGGGCTGTCCCCTCCGCTGGCCCCTGCCCCAGCTGCAGTCAGCACCCTCGGCTTGTGTTTCCACTTTAATTAACTCGAGCAGGAGGAACATGGAAAAACCTGGGCTGGAGCCTCCCCCGCCTGCTTTCCCCAACAAAGGCCTCATTGAGGCTGGCCCTGCACAGAGCCCAGGGTTGCTGCTGCCCCACTGGGGGCAGAAGAGCCGTGGCCATGGTGTCTGCACAGGGCAGGGTGGCAGCAACCTCTGCAGAGTCCCCAGATGTCCCCTCCAGCTGCAGGATGGGGTTCCCTGTCCCCAGGCAGCTCCAGCTGGGGCTGAGTGAGGGGAATGGGATGGGTGGGCTCAGCACAAGGCAATGGGGAACTGCTTGGGTGCACCCACCCAGAATGGTGGGCTGGTGGGGGACCAGTCCAGAGTGGCCCAAACCATGTGTGTGCCACTGTGCTGGGGCCACAGAAGCCTCCTCTGCCTTGTATGGGGTTGTGAGGGTCTTTTGTGGCCCCTGTGCCCAGCAGGACCCCCCGTGTGCCCCCCTGACACCCCCCCTGGCTCCCACAGACACGGAAGCTGTCCAAGACGGAGCGGCAGCGGTTCAGCGAGGAGGTGGAGATGCTCAAGGGGCTGCAGCACCCCAACATCGTCCGCTTCTACGACTCCTGGAAGTCAACCATCAAAGGGCAGATCTGCATCGTGCTGGTCACGGAGCTCATGACGTCTGGCACCCTGAAAACGTGATTGGGGCGGGCAGGGGAGGGAACCGGGTCCCTGCTCTTTGTTGTGGGGTCATCTGGGTCTGGACGGTGATGGGAGGAGGGTGGGCTGGAGCCAAGGCTTGGCCACGAGTCTGAGCCCCACAGGTCTGAGTCCTGTTGGTCCCAGGCAGGTATTTGAGGTCCTGTTGGTCCCTGACAAGTATTTGAAGCCCTGTTGGTCCCTGGCAGGTATTTGAGGCCCTGGTAGTTATTTGAAGCCCTGATGGTCCCTGGTAGTTATTTGAGGCCCTGTTGGTCCCTGGCAAGTATTTGAGGTCCTGTTGGTCCCATGCAGATATTTGAAGCTCTGCTGGTCCCAGGCAGGTATTTGAGGCCCTGTTGGTCCCTGGCAGGTATTTGATAGTGTCCCTGACAGGTTTTGAAGCCCTCTTGGTCCCAGCAGGTATTTGAATTCCCAGTTGGCCCTGGTGGGTATTTCAGGCCCTGGTGGTCCCAGACAGGTATTTGAGGCCCTGAAGTATTTGAAGACCTGTTGGTCCCTGGCAGGTATTTGAGGCCCTGGCGGAATTTGAGGCCCTGGTAGGTATTTGAGGCCCTGTTGGTCCCTGGCAGGTATTTGAGGTCCTGTTGGTCCCTGGCAGGTGTTTGAGGCCCTGTTGGTCCCTGACAGTATTTGAAAGCCCTGTTGGTCCCTGGTGGGTATTTGAGGCCCTGTTGGTCCCAGACAGGTATTTGAGGCCCTGGTAGGTATTTGAGGCCCTGTTGGTCCCCGGCAGGTATCTGAAGCGCTTTAAGGAGATGAAGCTGAAGGTGCTGCAGCGCTGGAGCCGGCAGATCCTCAAGGGTTTGCATTTCCTGCACACTCGCTCGCCCCCCATCATCCACCGTGACCTCAAGTGTGACAACATCTTCATCACGGGCCCCACAGGCTCCGTCAAGATCGGGGACCTGGGCCTGGCCACGCTCAAGAGAGCCTCCTTTGCCAAGAGTGTGATAGGTGGGGGCTCCTGGGGGCTGTGGGGGCTGCAGGGGTGGGCAATGTGGGGGTGCTGAGCTCCCCTGCTCCCCCAGGCACCCCCGAGTTCATGGCCCCCGAGATGTACGAGGAGAAGTACGACGAGGCCGTGGACGTGTACGCCTTTGGGATGTGCATGCTGGAGATGGCCACCTCGGAGTACCCCTACTCTGAGTGCCAGAACGCCGCCCAGATCTACCGCAAGGTCACCTCGGTGAGGCCCAGCCCCAGCTTGGGGTGCTGCCATGGTCAGCTGCCCATTCTGGGGGGAACCACAGCCCTGTGTGTGTGTCACTGTGCTGGGGACACAGAAGCCTCCTCTGCCCTGGGTCTTTGAGGCCCCCTGTGCTTGGCAGGACCCCCTGTGTGCCCTCCTCATACCCTCACTGTTTCCCAGCTCCGCACTGGAGCTGCCAGGCCTTGCTGCTGACGAAATGTGTCACTGTGTGGGTTGTGTCAGCAGCTAAAGGCAGTGAGGGGTTGCTCTGCCAGGCCATGGAGCTGTGGCTGGTGGTGGTGGGGCATGGCTTGGCCAGACCCCACATCCCTGGCTCTGCACCAGTGTGTTAATGGGGTGGAACGGGAGCAGTCTGCTCAGTCACCCTGGCTTTGGGCACTGCAGCTGCCCTGACCGGTCCTGGCCAGCTCCTGCCTGTTGAGGTGGAAACTCTGAGCCCTGGGGCATCCTGGCCACATGCAGGCACACGTGGCCTGGCCACAGGGGCCATGCAGAGCTCATGTGGCCCTGGGCTGGTTGTCCCCTGGGCACTGGGCTGGCACAGGAGGTGCTCACTGTCATTACCCCCAGGGCCTGAAGCCCAGCAGCTTCTACAAGGTGAAGGTGCCCGAGCTGAAGGAGATCATTGAGGGCTGCATCCGCATGGACAAGAATGAGAGGTGGGGACAGAGCAGGGTCGGGGTGGCAGGGCAGGGTCCCCCTGGCCCCGAGCCCACTCTGAGCCTTGCCCTCTGCAGGTACACCATCCAGGACCTGCTGGAGCATTCCTTCTTCCAGGAGGACACCGGGGTGCACGTGGAGCTGGCTGAGGAGGATGACGGAGTCAAGTCTGGGCTCAAGCTCTGGCTGCGCATGGACGACACGAAGAAGCTGCACGGCAAATACAAGGACAACAACGCCATCGAGTTCCTCTTTGAGCTCTACAAGGACGTGGCAGAGGAGGTGGCTCAGGAGATGGTGGGTACAGAGATGGAGGAGCCCTGGGGCGCTGTGGGGTCCCTACTCAAGTGACAATCTCCCTCCTGTGCAGGTGGTGCTGGGCTTTGTCTGTGAGGCTGACTACAAGCTGGTGGCCAAGGCGGTGCGGGACCGTGTGGTGGCCATCAAGCGCAAGAGGGAGAAGCTGAAGCGTGCCCAGGGCGCTCCATCCCCCGCAGAGCCAGAGCAGCCGCCAGGTGTCCTGCGCCTCCTGGAGGAGCTCAAATCCCCGCTGCCACCTGGCGGCCCCACGCCCGCCCCGGCCACCCCCGGCTCTGGGGACTCTGCCTTCAGCAGCACCTTCCCCCTGGAGCCCGAGGAGCCCGAGGCTGACCAGCACCAGCACTTCACCTACCGCCACACCAGCTACTCCTCGGCCACCTGTGCGTAGGCACCGAGGGGGCACAGCCGGGTGGGCAGCAGGGCTGGGAGGTGGGTGGGGGGTCCATCAGCTTCTCCCACCCCACAGCCCTTCCCCAGCTGCCCATCCAGGGGAGGGACTGCCTTGCTTCATCCCAGCTCTCCTCCATAGCCGACTGTGAGACCGATGGGTACCTGAGCTCCTCTGGCTTCCTGGACTCGCCAGACCTGGCCCATCGCAGCTTTGTGGCTGTGGACCCCACCAGCCCTCCTCCCAGCCGGCCTGTGCGCTGCTTCCCCACGGTGAGCACGGGCTCAGGGGGGCTCAGGGCAGTTGTGGCACCAGCTCAGGGCAGCTGTGGCACCAGCTCACCCCCTCCTCTCCTGCAGAGCATCGCCGTGCAGCTGCCCACAGAGCATTTGCCCCCTGCCAGTGGCTTCTCCTCCTCGGTGGACAGGTGAGGCTGAGGGGCTGGGCAGGGAGGGTGGTGCTTGGGAATGGCCGTGCTGATGCTCTGGAGCTGGGGATTCCTGCAGCTACACCTCGGATGTGGCATCAGGCATGAGTGATGGCTATGAGGGGCTGTCAGCCAGCGAGCAGAGCACCAAGCTGCCCCCCAAGAGAGCCTCGGGGAAGCTGCTGCGGCGCCGAGCCCGCTCCAGGCTGCGCATCACCAACGTGAGTGCCACCAGAGCCAGGCTGGGGACAGGCAGGGCCAGGTGGGTTTTCCTGGGCTTGAGCCAGCCCTGCCACCCACAGATCTCCGACAAGAACGACCGAGTGGTGGAGTGCCAGCTGCAGACCTACAACAACAAGATGGTGACCTTCAAGTTCGACCTGGATGGCGACAACCCCGAGGAAATTGCAGCTGCCATGGTGACAGCAGGGGGAGGGTGAAGGTGGGGTGTGCCTGGCTGGGCTGGGTGCTGATGGACCCCTGCACACCCTCAGGTGCACAATGAGTTCATCCTCAAGTCGGAGAGGGAGAGTTTCATCAGCCGCATCCGGGACATCATCCACCGCGTGGAGACCCTGCTGCGCAAGGACGGCCGCGGTGGCACCGAGCTGCCCAAGGGCCCCGAGGCTGACAGTGCTCTGGGCAGCCCTGTGAGTGCCAGCCTGGCCCTGCCAGCGCTGGGGAAGCTGCTGCTGCTGCTGGGCATGGCTTGGGGTGCTGCCTGGCCCCAGGGAGTGCGGGATGGCGTTGGGGTGCAGGGTCCTCCTGTGGTCACTTGGCCGCTCCTGTGACAAGTCAAGGTGTTCCCCAGCACAGAAGAGACTCCAGCTCCTGTCCCCGGGGTGGGGGCCAGTGGGGGCTTGGCACAGCCTGGCTGGGGCCTCTGCCCCAGTGCTGGGCTCAGCTCACCCTTCTCACAGGTGGACCTGCAGCTGCAGGGGCTCTCGCGCTCCATCTCCTCCTCATCCTCACTCAGTGGTACGTCTGTGCCCCTCTGCCGGCCCTTCCTGTCTCCCCCAGCCCCGTGCAGGGCAGCTGATGGCCTCAGCCAAGCCCTGAGGGTCTCAAAGGACACGTCCTGCCCTGGCTGAGGCTGGCTGTCACCCTGTGCCACAGACCTGAGCTGCACCAGCCCCAGCCTGTCTGTGCAGCCCCCTGTGCTGCCGCTGCTGAGCCGCTCCCCGTCAGAGACCAACCTGGGCAGCCCTGTGGAGCCCCCGGTGCCACTGGGGTCCCCCTCAGGTACCAGTGCTGGCAGGGTGGGTGTGTTCATTGCCCTGGGGAGTGCCGGCTGCTCCCCTGGGCAGGGCCAGGAGGGGCCCTGGGGCTGCTCCTGATGCTCCTCTCCCTGCAGGCCCAGCACAGACCTGGCCTCTCGTCTCCATGGCTCCCTCCTGGTTCACATCATCACCAGCAGTGACGCCAACGCTGACCCCCCAGGGGACCCCAGGGGGGCCTGTCCCCCCAGCCCTGCCCCAAGCCCTCCTGTCCCCCCAGGCTGTCCCCACACCCCCTGTTCCCTGTGAGCCCAGCAGTCCCCTGAGCCCAGCAGTGACCAGCACACCCTTGTCCCCCACTGCCCCCCTCTTGTCCCTGGCCAATGTCTTCTCCCTGGCAGTGATGACCGTGGCCCACACTGTCTCCTCCATTGCCAGCTCAGGTGGGCACCTGTACCCACCCCTGCTGCCACGGCCACAGAGCCTTGCCCTGGGTGCCCCACGCTTTGTGTACCCTGACCCCACCAGCACAGACAAGCCAGTCCCACCTGGCAGTGGGACCCCAGAGTCAGTGGGAGCTGCTGTGCCCACTGCTGGGGTGCCCATATCCCCCCTTCCCTTGGCACCAGCCCCAGCGTGCCCCCCGGGCAGCGAGCCCGTGGGGAGCCCTGTGCAGCTGCTGAGCACATCCACAGCTGGGAGTGCAGAGGGCAGCACGGTGAGTGTGAGTGCACTGGGGCTGTCCAGCAGGGCTGGGTGCTCGCTGCAGATGCTGCTCTGGGGTGGGATGGAGCCTCGTGGCTTCTGGAGCCACTGGGATGCAGGGAGGGCTGAGACGGTGGCAGATCCCAGGGCACAGAGAAGAGCACAGGAGATGTGGCAGGACCTGGGGTGGGGCTGCTGATGTGCTCAGTGCCCGCAGGGGAGGACAGGAGATGTGGCAGGACCTGGGTGGGGCTGCTGAAGTACTCAGGTGCCCACAGGTGCTGCCCGGTGCCCCCAAGCCCAGCCACTCTCTGATCATCTCGGAGGCTCCGGCCCCCAGCGTGCCCAAGGCACAGCTCTCGCCCATCAATGAAGGTAAGGAGGGGCAGGGCAGAGGCTGTGCCAGGGCACAGCAATGCCCCTGTGCCCACCGCTGCCTCTGTCCCCAGCAGAAGCCAAGCCGCAGGTGCTGGGCCGGTTCCAGGTGGTGCCAGCCAAGGACCTGGGGCCGGGCAGCAGTGAAGGGGAGCAGCCCGGCCCGGAGCCGGCAGCGAGCGCCTCCCCGCCTCCCGCCGTGCCCGACACGAGCCGCAGCTCCAGCAGCGACTCGGACGCGGCACCGGAGGCACCCAAGGCTGAGGAGGTGCCGGCCGAGGGCGGCTCCGCGCCCGCTGCGCCCGCGGGGAGCGACCCCGGGGAGGGCCCTGGGGAAGAGAGCACGGAGAACGTGCCGCAGGCCATGCTGAGCCAGGTGTGGCTGAGCTACTCCCGCAGCCTCTCCTACGTGAGCAGCGACGACACCGAGAGCGAGGACGAGGAGATCTGGGAGGAGCTGCAGAACCTGCGCCAGAAGTGAGCAGGGGGTGGCTGCACCTGGGAGCCCACGCGTGTTCCCAGCCAGCCCGTGGGGACCTCGCTGTCCCTTCCCCTGTCCAGCCTGTCTTCTCCTCTCCTCTCCGCAGGCACCTGGCGGAGGTGCAGCTGCTGCAGAGCGCTCAGAAGAAGGAGATCGAGGAGCTGTACCTGCGCATGGGGAAGCAGCCGCCGCTGGGCATCGTGTCCCCCGCTGCCATGCTGTCCGGCCGCCAGCGCCGCCTCTCCAAGGGCAGCTTCAACCCCTCCCGCCGCAACAGCCTGCAGCGCCTGGAGCTGGCACCGCCCGCAGGTACCGGCACCGCTCCCGTTCCCCGTTCACCGCCGGGGCTGAGCGGGGCTGCAGGGCAGGGCCCCGGGTGAGGGGCACAGCCCCGTTCCCCACCCGGGCACAGCCGCCCCCGGTTTGAGGCACAGCCGTTATGCCGCCCCACCGGACTCCCGTTGTGCCCACCGTGCCCACCGTGCCATCCCCGCAGGCATCATGCGCCGCAACTCGCTGAGCGGCAGCAGCACGGGCTCGCAGGAGCAGCGCCTCAACAAGGGCGTGACCTTCGCCGACGACCTCGGGCGCATGGTAAGGGACACGGGCGGGTCCCGCGGGGATCCCGTGGCGCTCCCGCGCCTCTCGGTTCACGGCTGCTTCTCCCCCCAGTAGCCGGCTGGCCAGGAATGACTCCATGAACTACCTCATCCAAGTGCCTGCTGCCCTCGGCGGGCAGAGCCAGCCCTGCAGAGCCCGCGCTGCCCTCGGCTGTGGTGCTGGCCTGTCCCCAGGGCTCTGCCCGCTGTCCCCGGCCCCTCTGCGGGAGGACGCGGGCGAGGTGTGTCCGTGCTTGGTGGCTGGAAGGAGCTGAACCCCCCTGAGGACCCCCAGCCCTGCACCGACCCCGCCTTCAGCTCCCGGCGGCCCTGCCGGATCCGGGAGGAGTTTGTTATGAAAATGTGGCGTTGGAAAAGCGTTTTCATAAACGTGGATTGAATACAAACTGGCTCTGCGTGTGTCTGTCGGGCAGGACGCGTGGCTGCTTGCCTCAGTGTGTGAGAATAAACAGCACAAAGCAGAAAATCCCCCCTGAGGCGGGCTCATCCCAAGAAATCCGTGACAACGGGCGCTGGGCGGTCTCCAGTGAAAGGATTTATTGATTTATTGTGGGGAGTGGCGGCACCCGGGCGCTCCGTCCCTCCCGCGGGCACGGCCCCGGGGCGGGCTCTGCCCTGCCTGCGGGGAGCCCCCGGGGCTTTCTCCGGGCCAAAGCAGAGCACGGGGCAGGCCCGAACCCCTCAGGGCCTCTGCCTCAAGGCCCGTCCTGCCTGGCGCAGGCGGCAGCTCAGTCACGGGCCGGGCCGGGCCGGGCGATCCCCGCTCAGCTTGCGGTGCCCTCCGCCCGCGCCCGGGCCCGCGCCCGCGCCGCCTCCGCCTCCTGCTCCAGCTCATCCAGGAACCGCTCTTGCGACACCGAGTAGAAGGTGTAACCGTCTGCGGGGGGAGTTAAGGAAAAGCAGCGTGCGCGGCCCCGGAGCCCCCCGGCCCCACCGTTCCGCGGCCCCGGAGGATACAGATGCCAAACGTCACCGCGCCGATGCCGAGCGCCAGCAGCACGTTGCGGCTGCGGAGCCGGCGCTGCAGCGCGCGTTGGCGCTGGACGTGCTCCACCTGCGCCATGAGGCGGCGCTGCTCGGGGCTGAGCCCCGGCTCCCGGGCCGGGTCAATGCGCCGCGCGAACGCCGCCTCACCCGGCTCCCCCGGCGCCGCCATCTTGCCCCGCCGGCTCCGCGCGGAGATGTGACGTCACATCTCGGAGAGCCCGAGTGGCGCGCGGCGCCGAGTGGGTGGTGCCCATCGCGGCATCGGCGGGTGCTGATTGGCGGAGTGGGGTCACGTGGTGGGAAACGCCTCACCCGGCCTGAACGGGGCCGGGGCCTGCCCAAAACCCGGCCAGAGCCGGCCTGGTGCCGCCCCCGAGCGCCGGGAGGAGGCGGCGGAGCCCCGGGCCGGTCTCTCCCCTCAGGGCCGGTTCAGTCACTGCCGTTACGGCCTCGGCCCTGCCCCGCTCCATGGGGACTGAGGTGCCCCTGGGAGCCCGGGGCCGTGACTCAGGGCCCGTGTTCTGTGGGGTTGCTCCTGAGATTATCGAGGACACCCTGATCCACTTGGCCACGGAGAACGAGCAGTACGTGAGCGAGCTGCCCGAGCAGGCCGGGTGCTTCAAAGAGACACGGATCGTGGGTGAGGCTCGGCACAGCAGCTCCCGGGGCAGCCGTACACCGAGCCTCGGGAGCTGCAATGAGTGCCTGCTGTGCTTTTTGCAGAATTTATATTCCTTTTGGCTGAAAAATGGCACTTGGACCTGCCCACACGGTACCAGGCAGTGGAGTTACTTGAACGGTAATGAGAGTCCTAAACACAGCACATTTCCCATCCCCTGGTGGGGTTTTACTGCCCAGCCCTGTCCCACTCTGCCCCAAAACCACACAGGATTAATGAGCTTTGTCTCCTCTTTCATTCAATCTGAATTATTACTTCTACATATACTCCTATATATACATACATACATACATACGTATATATACACATACATAATATATAGATGGATATATGTATATATATAAAATATATACATAATAATATATATGTATATATTACATATACATATATATGTATAATATATATTATGTGTATATATTATATATACTATATATATTGTATATTATATATATTGTATTATTATAATACAAATAATATACATTTGTATTATATATTATTATATTGTATATATTATAATGTATATTGTACAATATATATTATATATTGTACATTGTATATATAATACATATACAATATATATTGCATATAATACATATATATAAATATTTTTATATGCATACATTATATATTATATATAAAATATATATCTATTTACACACACATATATATATAATATTATGTATATATATGTATATAATACATATATATATAATACATGTATATTATATATCATATATATCTATATATCTATTTATACATATATATGTATATATTATATATATTATATGTATGTGTATATTATATATATGTATATATTATATATACATGTATGTGGAATTGCCTTTGTTCCTTTTTCTCAGCAGCCAGAACCATTCTCTGAGCAATTGTGGCTTTTGTATATATAGTATACAATATATAATATATAATATGTAATATGTAGTATATAAATATAATATAAATATATAATATATAAATATTATATTATATATCATATATAATATTATATATTATATATAATATATAATATGTGTATATTATATATATATATATATGTATGTGTATATATTATGTTATATTATATATAATGTATGTGTATATTACATATATGTATATATTATATATACACGTATGTGGAATTGCCTTTGTCCCTTTCCTCATCAGCCAGAACCATTCTCTGAGCAATTGTGGCTTTTGTATATATAGTATACAATATATAATATATAATATGTAATATGTAATATATAATATATAATATATAATATATAATATATAATATATAATATATAATATATAATATATAATATATAAATACGTGTGTATATTATATATATAATATTTATTTACACAACTATATGTATATATAATATATATGTATGTGTGTATTATATATGTATATATTATATATATTAAATGTATGTGTATATTACATATATGTATATATTATATATACACGTATGTGGAATTGCCTTTGTCCCTTTCCTCAGCAGCCAGAACCATTCTCTGCGCAATTGTGGCTTTTGTAGGTTCATGATCAAGCAGGTAGAGCAGATGTGGGATGGCAGAGGGAGCACACAAGGCCAGAGGAGCAGCTGGAGCTCGGTCAGGGATCAGATCACCAACACCTTTGTCCTGAGACTCGTGTCCTGTGTTCAGCTTGCCAGCAAACTCTCTCTGCACTACAGTGTAAGCCAGCTCAGCCTGTCCTTGCTCTAGCACCATGGTTAAATCTGCAGTGTATTAATCTCTCTTAAAAATAGATTTCCTTTTTGGAAGCCAGTAGTGATAATGAGATGCCAAGGACACCACATTCCCTTTAGGGTAGGTGAATTGCTGCTCACCCAGTAACAATTTGCTGGCAAGTGTTCCCAGTTCTGAGGGGGGGAAAAAATGCAGGAAAATCTCAGCCCTGTGGTTGTCAAAATTGTGTGTCCACACCTACCTGGGGATGGTTTGTTGAGCTGAAACCTGTGGGGAAGGTCAGAGCTGGATTTCCCATGCCAGCTCAAAGGACTGGTGCTCAGCAGGAGCAGAGAGGTGACACCACTTTGTTCCTGCCTTACTCCTGGAAGACATTTTATCTCTTTTTCCTCTTCAGAGAGTGACCAGTGACACAGCTTTAACATTTCTGCAATCCATAAAATACTCCTACACTAAACAGGAATTGCTGGAGTCAGAGCTTGCTGTTTTGAACACTCTGCAGTTCCACATCAACGTGTCAACCCCCTTGGCCTATGTGGAATTGCTCCTGGAGGTTCTAGGTGAGAGTATCAGGCAGGGAGAAGGGGAAGGCAGTTTTTTAGTAGGGTCACTGAGTTGTTGCTGCTCTGAAATGTCTCATATTACAGATTTTTGCACATGGAACAGTTCAGATTTTCCAGAGCTTTTTAGATGAGAACTTTGTCCCTTAGAGAATGTTGTTGGACAGCCAGCCATGAGTCATTCAGTAAAATATTAAAAGTTTAAAGCCCCCAAATATGATGCCAGGCCACATTTTCTACAATTACTCACCATTCTCTTGGCCCAGTGTGCAAACCCAGAGCACTCAGGGAATATTTCTCTGTCTGCTCTGGGGTGCCCTGACCCCCAGGGCAGCTCTGACTTTGACCCTCATTCATGGAGAAAGTTTCCCAGACTTCAAGACAGATTGGAATCCACAAAAGTGTGAAATGGATTATAGAGAACAGTGTAGGTGCATCACTGGGTGAGAAATTGAGGTTTTGGGGTTTTTAGTGTGTTGTGGATGGCAGCAAGATGGAGGGCACAGGGTGTCGTCCTGGGTTTCTTCTTCTTCCTTCTTGGGTTTGGGTGGCATTTTGCAATTGGGCAGAAAAGTCCACACTGGGATCAGTTATTGGGTTAAAAGGGAAAATAATCCAGGTGTCAGTTCTTAATTGGATAGTTCAGTCTTAGAAGCCCTTGTACCAAGAGACTGTTGGCCATTTTGTGCCTTCTAATGAAAAGCTGCCCAACTCACAGCAGTGACACTGTTTTACTGATCAGAAATAACAAACACTTGAGTCTGAACAGGAATTACTGTCTCAAGTGCCTTCAATGCAGACCCAGAGACACCCAGAACTGGTACCAGTTCTGACAGCCTGAATTTCAGAGTGAAATTACACTGAGGCTGAAGGATCCTGTGGCATTCAGAGACAGGGCAGTCCTCAGAATTCCCTCTCCCTTCTGGTACCTCAGACTCAATGTAGTGACCCAAAACGTGGCACTGATGGTGTGATCTCTGCCAGGATACAATGGCTGCTTGCTTCCTGCCAAACCTTTACACCAGCTGTGTGTGCAGCTGCTGGACCTCTGCTACCTGACCAGAGAGACCATCTATGACACCGTGCTGAAGATTGCCCTTGAGAACTCCACACCCAGCAAAGTGCAGATGTAAGACCTGACAATGACTTAAAATAATAAAAATAACCCTTTGAAATTCAAAGTAATAAATAGCACCATATTCTGCTATTTATGCCATTTTGGGGCATAGCATATGCTGCTATTTATGCCATTTTGGGCTATTTCTCATTATGCCATTTTAAAAAATAATTTGAGGGGAAATTCATCATTGTTTCTAAATACACCAGTTCAAACAACATGCTTTTCCACACCTGCTTCAAGGGCAAGGAAAGTGTTTCATTTGGTTAAAATGCAGCCTTGCACTGTCAGTTCCAGTGGTTTATTCAGGCTGGCCTAAATAAACCAACATGTCCTGGGCACTGGCAGGTGCTTTTGAACTGTGAAGCAACTTTTACACCTGAACACACTTTTCTTTCTGCAGAGCCAGGTTTTTAACAGTGAAGGAAGATTTCATGCTGCTTGCTGTTGGAGTTATCAGTACAGGGGTGTTCATCCTGAGCCCTGGGCACTGGGAGCAGGTACAGTCACTGCTGAAGGCCTTGGCTCCACAGGAACACAGTGCCAAGGTGGTTTATCTGTTCCAGCACAGCAAAACACAGTGCCAAAGTGGTTTATCTGTGATGGTTCCAGCACAGCAACTGGAGCTGCACTGGGAGGGGACACCTCTCTCTTTCAGGACAAAGCATGTGGGTTTCTGTCAGAGCTGTGTGCTGGCACTGGTGTGTGGTGTGTTGTTTTTTGAGTTAGGTTTTATGAGCTCTTAGAGAAACTGATTACACTTGAGATTGTTTAGCTACTTTGAATGGTATAAAATTAGTAGGATGGCTTTTGAGGTAGTGTTGGAAATAGAAAAAGGTTTAATAAAAGGCAAAATAGCAAAACTCTTACAGAGAAAAACTGAGTTGGGGGTAGAGGTTCTTGCTCCTGCTAAAACACCCACAAAAGCAATTATTTCATTTGTTCTCTTCCTTTTCTAGTGAATTACCTAGGCTGGACCTCTTTGCCTCTGTCCAGTTGGACAGCCCCAGGTCTGAGGTGAAGTCCCAAAGGTCCTGTGAGGTATCTTTTGTACCAAATTGGGAGAGAAACTTCTGTGCTTTTTGCCTTTTTAAGCAAAGAATAATTTATTCACTCCTTCAACAGGGGGCACATTCCTACAAGTGTCCTCACCTTTAGTGCTTCACAGAACAAAACCCCACAGGCAATGTTCCACTGGCAGGCAGAGCAGTTACTCTTCTCAGTCTGTAACTCACAGATTTAGGTGATCTTTTCTTTTTTCCAGGCTGTGGAGCATTTAAACTGCATCACTGGCATCACTCCCCAGAGCATCCTGGAGTTCTCCTACGCCGTGGTGAGGCGCGTGCTTGGCAGCACCACACCCGAGCAGCAGCGTGCCACCAGATCTCCTCAGGACAGAATCCCTCCTCAGAAATAGAACCACCCTGTCCCTCCAGTCAGCAGGAGCTGTCACACTGCTGACAGCTGTCCCTGCTCTGTGACACTGCCCAGCACAGCTCAGGGTTACCTGAATTCTGTCATGTGTTAATTTAGCAAAGCTCGTCCTGCTGGGCATCAGTCATGCTCTAGAAGGAGGCCCAACAGCACCACAGTGTTTAGAAGTGCCCTAAAAGCTTTATTGTAACAGCTGCATCTTTTAAGTTTGGGATCTAAGCTCTCTTTAATCAGAGATCCCTCAGAGTGGTTGTGTTTGAAAGGTGCTGCCATGGCTGGTGGGACCAGCTCTCACAAATGGGGCTGCTCTGTCTCCTCCTGCTGCTTTTATAAAACAGGGATTGTCCCCTGGGATTGTCCCCCCTGTGCCAGCACTGTGACCGTCACCACAGCAGTGCCCAGCCTGGCTCTCCCTGCCAGTGCCAGGTCTGTGCTGTGCCAGGCACTGCTGGCTGGAAACACCTGGAATAATTTCCTTGTTTGCTCAGCACTGCCCTGTGCAGGAACAGCCTGCAGGAGGGATTACAGTGCTGTAATGGTCTCAAGCCTTTTTAAGTTCAGCAGCACAAAGAAGTGCTGATATGACTTAAAAAATATTTTATTTTAAATTCTTTAATGAGCAGGCAGAGTTCTGGCAGTTTTCCCACATTATTCCTTGTGTTTGTCATGTCTTGCTTTTCCAACCTTGCATTAGCTGTAACAGAGCAGCATCAAACTGATGCTCATTTGACAATGATTTATGTGCATGGCCATAAACCCCAAAAATAACAGTTTAGAGTCCATTTAATAACTGGGTTTTATTCTGTTCAACTCAACAATACAATTTTGCATATTGCTTTTCTACAAACTACTTGTAATAATGGCATTGTAAATAAAGTGTCTTGTGGATTTTTGGTATTGTAAACATTTTGTACTGGTTAATATTAAGATATATCTTCATTTGCCTTTCTCCAACACAATGCAGACACTCCATGGCTGCCAGGCCCAGTTCTGATCACAGTTACTTGTTATAGAATTGGGAGGAGACCCAGGCCAGGCCCCATTTCAGGTTAGTTAACATGAATTTTAGTGCTTTTGTCCACTGCTCTTCAGAGTTAAATTGTGTTTTAATTGAGTAAGAGCCACCACTGCCACCTGTGTCTTCAATCTTTCCTTTCTCCACGTCCATCCTGTATCACACACAAGCTTTAATTAGTGTATTCCTACTGCAAATATTTAACCTCAGTATGACACCAAGCACTACATTTTAAATCTGACAATAACACTATCTTGTTTTTAAAAAGATCTGAACAAGCCTCAGGACTCCACCCAAGGGGTTAGCTTTAAGTTTCAATGAAACTATCAAACACATCATAAAGAATTGCAGATGATTTCTGAAAAATCAGGGCTGAAACGATGCTAGGGAGAGCACACAGGGCTGAATTTGAGTTTTGTGGCAACACTCACCTGTAAGGCAAACAGAAGCGAGTTTCACCTTTCTCCACTTCCTCTTTGAACTGCTGCACACAGTCCAGGAATGCCACCATGGCGTGATCAAACTTATTGTCCCAGAAGAACCTCAGGCCTCCAGAGCAGTACAGGGGAAGCTCCTGGAGAAGAGATTTGTATCAGGAACACCAAGCACTTTTTTTGATATGGTCACTGCAGCTTTTTAACCTCATGTAAGGCTTACATTTGTCATGGGATGCTGAGAAATGGCTTGTGGCACAGGAAGTGTGACTTGGTTTCGTGCAAGTGCCTACCACGTGCAGGCATATTTTCCTGACTTCCCCCAACCCCAAATCATGCAATCTACCTGCCAATCACCCCAAAACATGCCTCTGCCTCTGGCCAGGTGTGTCATTCAACAGTTCTACTGCTGGCTGGCAGCACCAGTGGCTTCATACAGGATGTGAGATGTCACCATGCTGGAGGAGCTGGGGCAGCCACCTTTGCTGGACTCCAAATGCACAGAGACCAAGCCTTTCCTGCATCCCCAGTGTGACCAGGGCTCTGGCACTCAAGATCAATGTCCCATGCTTTGTACAGGATCCCTTACCTTGGATTTGTCTGTGAGGGACTCCAAATAGGAGTGGTTGCCATAGGGGACAAGGCGGTATCTGAAAAAAAGGAGACAGAATTCACAGAATTCACTGGCACCTGAGTCTGCCTGTCCTCCTCTGGGCCATCAATGACCTGTGGGTGGTTTTGCAGGTACCTCTGGAACTTCAGGCCCATTTTGTTGGCCAGGGCATGCAGCAGCAGCACAGTCTGCCCCCAGGCAGCGTTGATCTCGTTCCACTCCACAGGAACGCTGGGGAGGCGGCCAAGCCTGAAGTTATTTATTGTGCCAAACTGCCCACTGTGCCTGTGATAAGGAGAATTATAAATAAATGTGCTAGGCTGGGAAAAGCTCATGGCCTGATAACCAAATAGGGGCTGTGTCCTAAGAGCACAGCACACACAGTGCCAGCCAAGCACAAGGAGGGTTGGGGCTATTCTTAACAAGTGTGTGTAAACACCAAACACTCATTCTCTTTTTGTCATAAAAACACAACAAAAACCCCCAGCCAGCCTCTCCAAGCTGCCTGCTCTGTGAACCCCAATGCCAGTGTCACTGCTGGCTGGCACAGGGGTTCCAAAGTGTTTCTGGGACTGGTGAAGGAGCCATTTCCCACTTTCCTCAGCTGCCATGCCTGGAACATGGCATTCATTGCTTTGCTGGGAGGTAACTGTGAGCTGGCTTGCACCTTTCCTATCAAACACAGCGACCTAAAAACCTTCACACTGCAGATTCCAAGAAAATGGATATAATATTCCAATGTCCACATTACCAGATGTGAAAGGTAGCATTGAACACGTTGGTTTTCTTTAGTTTATCCAGCTGCATCTGGGCATAGCGCATTTGGTTGTCCACACTCTTCAGCTCATCATCCAGCTCCAGCTGCTGCCTCTTGAACTCACAGTATTCCTTCTGGTACCTTTGAGCACAAACAGGACAAGAAGTGCTCAGTGCAGGCTTCTACCTCAGAGTGACAGCTCTGCAGGCCAGTTTGGTCTCTCTTTTTGTGCACAGAGTGAGCCACTGGCATTTGGGCACATTTACAAATTTCTCATTTATTTTTTGCCTCCAAGCCCTGCCACTCACTGAGCCTCCTCCTGCTCCAGCCTCTCAGCCTCTGCCCTGACTTTCTCAAAGTCCTCAGCCACAATCTTGCGGTTCTTCTCCACATCCTCCAGCTCCTGGATCAGCCGCTCCTCCTCCAGTGCCAGCTCCTTCAGCTCTGTCTGCAGCTTCTCTTTGTCATCCTCGTTCATCTGCTCCAGAATCTCCAGGCATCTCCTAGAGGAGAACATCAGGATTGCCAGGACAGGTATCCTGGGAAGTCCTGCACTGGCAGCCCCTGCAGCTCTTGGCAATCCTGAGCTCTCCATGAGACAGAAACTTTAAGGAATTTAGAGATTTTAGAGGAGCTAAGATTTTAGTTAGAGATAAACTTTATTGGAGTTAATGAAAATAAATGGATAGGCCTTGATGAAGTTAAGAGTTAGTAGTTAACTAATAATTGATTGTCAACAGAATGTTTGTTTAGCTGGGTTTATAATGAAGAGTATAGAAACTGATAAATAGCTTTTAAGAACATAAGACAATTGTTTTTAGGAACATAACACAATTATTTTTAGGAACATAAGACAATTTTGGGCCTCCTCTGTTCTGAAACCAATTGAAGATGAGGAATGGGAGTTCTACCAAGGGTTCATTTGTCATATATGCATTGAAAAGGTAGAAAGGTCAGAATGAGGAAGACTTCATTTACTTCCTCACTTTGGGACCCTCAACCCATTTCAAGGAACAAACTATTCATGCTTAATGGCTTTTGAACTAATTACCATACAGAGCAGGGACTGGGATGTACCAAAGTTATGAATATGTATTTGTATTTTGGGTATTCAATATTTGTATAGATAAAAGGGCTCTGTAATCACCTGTAAATTGTGGTGTTTGGGAGTTATCTCACAATAAACACACACTTTCTAACTCTGTTAGAGAGTTTTTGTCTGTCACAGTTGGATATCAGTACTAGATCAATATCCATGTTTTTTAATAAATCATCCACACTGATTGTGCCTCAAGCCACAGCAGCTCTGTCAGCTCTGCATCACTCACTTGTAGTTCTGGCACTCGTTCTCTGTGATGTTGAGCTGTGTGTCCAGCTGGTCCAGCAGAGTGTCTGTGCACTCCTCACACAGGGGATGATCCACGTCTGTCTGCCCAGACATGATGTCAAAGAGGTCTCCAGTGACCTGGAGGAAGGGCTCACATCAGTGCAAGTGAAACCTCAAGCAGCTCCTGCTGCTTTTCAGCAGCTTCAATTAGCAGGAATCCTCTTTGCAGGCCAAATACTCATTAAAATAATCCACCTCTGCTCAACTACTCACCAACCAAGCCCCTAGAAGACAAATGCTATGGGAAACTTTGCAGTTTAGTTTTGCAGAGCATCAGGAAAAACTGAAGCTCTGCTCCCAAGGATCTGAGTCTGCCAGCTCGTGACCCACTTGCCTTCAGTCTCCTGCTGAGGTTTTCCATGGTGCCACCATCCGAGGCCTCTCCGATCAGCGTGAAGCTGTTGGCACTTTCTGTTGACATCATCCTTGGAAAGAACATGTTGTAAGTGCTGAGGGGAGGCAGCTCCAGCACCAAACCACAACCTGGGGCTGGCTCAGGGCAAAGGGAGAGCAGGAGGATGGGGCAACCCGTGTTTTGGGGGCTCAGTTGGCTTTGTGTTGACCCACAGTGCAACAAGGATGGTGCAGTTCTGTGTTCAAACTGAAAAGGAGCCCGAGGGCCAGGGGGATCCTGCAGGGGAAGCTCTGGGGGCTCACAGGAGCTGTTCAGTGTGACCCAGCCCCAGAGATCCCGCAGGGGAAGCTCTGAGGGCTCACAGGAGCTGTTCAGTGTGACCCAGCCAGGGGGATCCCGCAGGGGAAGCTCTGAGGGCTCACAGGAGCCATTTGTGACCGAGCCATAGGGATCCTGCAGGGGAAGCTCTGAGGGCTCACAGGAGCTGTTCAGTGTGAGGCAGCCCCGGGATCCCGCAGGGGAAGCTCTGAGGGCTCACAGGAGCCATTTGTGACCGAGCCATAGGGATCCTGCAGGGGAAGCTCTGAGGGCTCACAGGAGCTGTTCAGTGTGACCCAGCCAGGGGGATCCCGCAGGGGAAGCTCTGAGGGCTCACAGGAGCTGTTCAGTGTGACCCAGCCATAGGGATCCTGCAGGGGAAGCTCTGGGGGCTCACAGGAGCTGTTCAGTGTGACCCAGCCCCGTGAGGGGACATTTCTGAGGCGCTGCCCCAGGCTCCCAGCTGGCGGGGCTGTGGCTGTACCTGGCAGGCGGGATGAACCTCCTGGACACGCCATCCTGCCGGTTCTCCACGAAAGCTTCCTGGAGGCAAGGAAACCCCGTTACCGGCAGGCCCGGGGGAGCTGCCGCTGCCGCCGCTCCCCACCGCCGGCCCCGCCGTACCTCCGTGAGGGCGCTCTCCTCCTCGTGCAGGTCCCCGGGCCTGGCCGGGGCGGCGCTCACCAGCGGGGCTGTGGGAGAGACGGCGTCAGCCAGGCCCAGGCCTAGGCCCGAGCCCCGGCCGCCCACCCCACCCCACGGCGCCCGGTACCGGTGAGCTCCTGGATGGTGAGGCGGTCGAGCACCTTGAAGGAGGTGTCGAGCTTGAGCGGCTGGCAGCAGCGCTGGCACACGAAGCTGACGTGCGCCGTGCCGCCGGTGCCGCCGCCGCCCGCCCGCGCTGCCTCCATCGCGCCGCCCGCGCGCGCCCCGCCATCGCCGCGCGCCGGACGTGACGCAGGCGGGGGCGCAGTCCCGGCGCCGCCATTTTCGGTGTCCCCGCCCCGGGCGGCGCTGGAGCGGCCGGGACTCGGCGGCGCGCGTGCGCGGTAGGGGCCGGTCACGCGGGCGGCGGGCGCGCGCGGCATTGGCGGGCGCGCGGCGTGAGGTCATTTCCGGTGTGGGCCCCGGGGAAGCGGAGCGGCCCCGAGACCGGACCCGCCATGGCCTCGCTGCTCAAGGTGGACCCGGAGGTGAAGCTCAAGGTGCGCCCCGGCCCCGCCGCTCGCCCCGCCCCGCCCGGCCCCGCTCCGGCCCCGCTCGGCCGCCGCCTCCGCCCCGCCGGCCCGCACCGAGCTCTGCCGCCGCCGGCCCGGCCCGGGGCGGGGCGGGCTTGGGGCCGCCCCACGGCGCCTCTCGGCCGTTCCAGCCCGGCCGCCGAGCGCGGCCCGCCCGCCCCGATGAGCCCCCGGTGTCTCCACCCCCGCCCGGCCCTGCAGCGCCGGGGGGCGGGGATGCGGCCGGGGCTGGGCTGCGGCCGCCCCCGAGCCGGGCCCGGCTGCCCCGGGGGGCGGCCCGGAGGGTCCGAGCATCTTCCCTCCCGGTTCCCGGCTCCCCGCAGCGCCCGGGGTCATGGGGGGCGGATGGAGCCGCCCCGGGCAGCCCCGCTCGGTGCTGGCGGGCTCCTCCCGGTCCCCCGGGAGAGCGGGAGCCGAGCCGGGAGGGTCGTGCGGGGCTCAGCGCGGCCGCCCCGGCTGTTGGGAGCCACCCTGACTGTCCCTGTTTGCTTCTGTAGGTTGACTCCTTCAGGGAGCGGATCACGAGTGAGGTGAGTGCCACGGGCCCAGCAGCAATGGGTTTTTTTTTTTTTGCCCTTATCTTTGTGACACACTCGGCTGTGGGCTGAGCCTGCCCTGGAAGCTCGGCAGCACCCAACCGATGCCCTCAGCACTGCTGTGAACCTCCTGAGCCTCTTGGGCTCCTTCCCACCTGGGCTTTGTCTGGTGTTGGCAGCAGGAAGCACTGGGTTCTCTTTGTTTCCTGCTGGTGCACAGATGATTTCCCTGCTGGTGGGAGCCACGTGGCTTCTCCCACATCACTGTTTGCTCTTCTTTTCTCTCTCAGGCTGAGGACCTCGTAGCAAACTTTTTCCCAAAGAAGCTGTTAGAACTCGATGGATTCCTTAAGGTAGGGTGTGCCTTGTGCTTTGTATCCTTTTCCACCTGCAGCTACATTTTGAAAGCCTTGTGGCAGGTGTCTCTCTCTCTCTCTTCTGAGCATCTCACCTTGCTGCAGGGACACGAGGCAGCAGCTGCAGTGCTGTTGGCTCTGGAGGGGTGCTGCCTTGTGCAGTTTGCTTTGTGTGATGTCTCACATTTATTTTCCTCCCCACTGGGCTGTCCCTGGCAGTGCTGGGCTCTCACAGGGACACCATGGCCTGGCACTCAGGGTGTGGGGGCTCCACAGTCTATTTCCAGACTTTTTCTCTTCATTCATCCTAACTTTGGACAAGAAGGAGGCCTGAATCTTTTTTCTTGTTGTGTTTGGTGTGGCAGAATTTGTTAGCTCGTGATCAGGTAACAACTCTGCTTTATTTTGCAGGAACCCATCCTGAATATTCATGATCTGACTCAGATCCATTCGGACATGAACCTCCCAGTGCCTGACCCAATTCTTCTCACCAACAGCCACGATGGACTGGATGGGGTAAGGTTACTGTGCTGGCTGTGCTCCCAGCTCCTGTTCAAACTGCATGGTTTGCTCTCTGCTGGGGTGGGATATTCTTATTTAACACCAGGCCTTGGCCCAGAGGCTGTTAGAGATTGATCTCTCAAGCCTGGAGGTAACACAGCTCTGCAGCTCTTCCTGGGATTTAAGGAAGAGTGTTTAGAAAACAGGAACATGGCAGAGCTCTAAGTTTTCCTTTTTTTTTCCCCTTTTGCAACATTCCTACAGCTTACAGCTAGTTTGTGAGTAAAACATTTTGTATATTTTAGCCAAATATGAAAAAGAGGAAGCTGGAAGACCACGACGAGACCTTTCAGGGTAAGACTCCCCAAGTCCCCTGTATTGCTGCCTGCCCCCTGAGCCTTGGAGATGCAGATTGTGCAAGCCCCACTTGCCCTGCCCTGCCAGCAGCTGCTGCTCGTGCAGGCCAGAGCCTGACCTACAGATGTTTTGATGTGGAGGAGTCAGCTTCCAGCTCCTAGAAGCATAATTAGTGCTTCTCTGATAGACATAAGTAGTGCTTGGCTGGGTCTGGCCCTGCTGACAGAGGCAGCTATCTCCTGGTTCTGAGGATCTGTGCAGTTCCTCTCTTTGTCTGGAAGAACATTCCAGGCTTTGCATTAAGCTGAGACACAAACTTCTTGTACATGTGCACCAAGGAGAACCCTTTGTGCTCAGCATCCTCGAGCTCTTCAATCTCATCCTGCTCTGTGTTGTTTCCTCCCCTGGTGGTCACTGCTTGTCCCATGTCCCTTTCCCCTTCCCCACAGGTGGCCACAGCCTGGCTCAGCCCCTTTCTGGCCTTGCTGGGAGCTGAGTGAGGCTCAGGTGTCCCCTCAGTCCATCCCTGCTGCAGCTGCTCCTGTGAGCCCCTGACACTGAGGGTTTGTCTGTGCCACAGGTACCAAAGTGTTTGTGATGCCCAATGGGATGCTGAAGAGCAACCAGCAGCTGGTGGACATCATAGAGAAAGTGAAACCAGAGATCAGGCTGCTCATTGAGAAGTGCAATACGGTGAGCCTGGAGCAGGGGCAGGCAGGGGGTTGTGTTACCGTGTTACTCCTGCAGGGGTGGAGCTGTGGGAGGAGCAGGTCCCTCTGTGCTGCAGATGAGGAAAGGCAGGGCTTTGTCCTGTCTGGCAGGGCCTTGGGGAGCTCTGTGCTTCACCTGAAGGAGAAGGATGTCTGATATCAGTCCTCATGAGGCTTTGCCTTGCCCTTCAGCACAGACTCCTGTGGCATGGTGAGGAGAGCTCTCCATGGGAAGCTGGGCCTGTGCTGGCTGGCATGGCATCCCAGCCATGTGGGAAATGATCCTGGAAGTGTTACAGGCTCATAAGGGCCCTGCAGCAGCTGATCATGAGCTCTGTTGCAAAGGCAGGGTCCTGGGAGCTCTTGCTGATATTCCTGAGAGAAATCTTTGGCTTTGGTCAGTGCTGTGATCTCTCCACTGCAGGTCAAAATGTGGGTGCAGCTTCTCATTCCCAGGATAGAGGATGGGAACAACTTTGGTGTTTCTATTCAGGTAAGGCACTGCTCTGTGCTCCAGGGGTTTTTATCTCTGAGCTTCCTCTGAATCCTTCAGTTCATGATGTCCAGCAGCTGCAGTCATGGGGTTGGCTTAGATTTTAATTCCCAAACCTGAACTTGATGTGGTTCTGCTGAGACAATGCTTCCTGAGCCCTGAAGGCCAGCTGCAGCCTACTGGAGCTAACTTTCCTTGTCTCCCCTGCAGGAAGAAACAGTTGCTGAGCTTAGGACTGTGGAGAGTGAGGCAGCATCTTACCTGGACCAGATTTCTAGGTGGGCATGCAAGAACAGACTTCTTCTTTGGGAATCTCCTTAGAAGAGGAATGATTTTGGGAAAGGTCCTCCAGCTGTTCTTACAGGGTAGCTTGGACCTACCTGAAAATAATCCTTGTGCTGTTTATCTGAGCTTTAATCTCTCACTTTCCCTGCCAGATACTATATCACAAGAGCAAAGTTGGTTTCCAAAATAGCTTTATTGGGATCTCCTTGGAAGAAGAATGTTTTTGAGAAAGGTCTTCCAGCTGTTGTTAGAGGGCAGCTTGGACCTGAAAATAATCCTGGTGTTGTTTATCTGAGCTTTAATATCTTTTTTTTCCTGCCAGATACTATATCACAAGAACAAAATTGGTTTCCAAAATAGCTTTATTGGGATCTTTTTTGGAATCTCCTTGGAAGAGGAGTATTTTTGGGAAAGGTCCTCCAGCTGTTGTGCGGGGCAGCTTGGACCTGAAAATAATCCTTGTGCTGTTTATCTGAGCTTTAATCTCTCTCTTTCCCTGCCAGATACTATATCACAAGAGCAAAGTTGGTTTCCAAAATAGCTTTATTTGGATCTTTTTTGTTATCTCCTTGGGAGAATAATGTTTTTGAGAAAGGTCTTCCAGCTGTTGTTAGAGGGCAGCTTGGACCTGAAAGTAATCTTGATTATTTATCTGAGCTTTAATATCTCTCTTTCCCTGCCAGATACTATATCACAAGAACAAAATTGGTTTCCAAAATAGCTTTATTGGGATTTTTTCTGGGATCTCCTTGGAAAAGAATGTTTTGGGAAGGGTCCTCCAGCTGTTGTGCAGGGCAGCTTGGACCTGAAAATAATCCTTGTGCTGTTTATCTGAGCTTTAATCTCTCTCTTTCCCTGCCAGATACTATATCACAAGAGCAAAGTTGGTTTCTAAAATAGCTTTATTGGGATCTCCTTGGAAGAATAATGTTTTTAGGAAAGGTCCTCCAGGTGTTGTTACAGAGCAGTTTGGACCTGAAAATAATCCTGGTTATTTATCTGAGCTTCATTCTCTCTTTCCCTGCCAGATACTATATCACAAGAGCAAAGTTGGTTTCCAAAATAGCCAAGTACCCTCATGTGGTAAGTCAGTGGGCCCGTGCAGATTTCCACGTTGATGCTGGGACTCTGAGCTCTTTGTCGCTGTCCTTTCTGAGCTGAGGGTGCTGGGGGAAAAGGGGCAATCGTGTGGGGATTGAGCTGAGGTTGGGGGGCTCTGTGGGGGGCTGGGCTGGGCTGAGCTGTGTGTGCCCCACAGGAGGATTATCGGCGCACCGTGACGGAGATCGACGAGAAGGAGTACATTAGTCTGCGCCTCATCATTTCAGAGCTGAGAAATCAATATGTGAGTGAAAGCACACAGCCCCACTGTGCTCCTGCTGCTGCTCCTCTCCCCTTTCCCCCTGGGCCTGCCTGCTTCCCACTTTGCCTCCAGTGAGGTGTTTCTCCACCATCTCCCAGAGGTGCAGGTGTTTCCAGGGCCATAATGCAAAATATTTGTGCTCCCTCTGTGGGAATCTGATCCTCAGCTCTTCATACAGTACAAGCCAATCCAAGGGTTTCTGAATGAATGTTTTTGGTATTTTATATACTGGCTTTTGTAAGGTCTGGCTTATCTTACCCAGGTGTGTGGTTGCACAGAAGGGTTGAGGGTGGTGCTGCTGTGGCAGTCAGTGCTTAGGGTGAAAACTGGCTGGCTGCCTTCCTGTCTGAGTCCTGTTCTTCCTTTTTGCAGGTCACTTTGCATGACATGATCCTTAAAAACATTGAGAAGATCAAGAGGCCTCGGAGCAGCAATGCTGAGACCCTCTATTAAGTGTCAACGTTTGAACTTGAGAACTGTTCAGTCAACTAAAGACCGTCATTGCCTTGGTTTGTTACGTGACTATCGAGATGGGAAACTGGCTGGAAATAGTATTGCATTCTTAGTTAAACTCTAAAGAAATTCTTGCCTAGTTTTGTGATTGGTTTTGTTCAGGTCTCAGGAGCTCTCCCTCTTCCTCTAGTCACTGGTAGTAGAGGCCATGCTGCACTGGAGGCCCCAGAGGCTGCTGCAGCCAGGCAGGGACATTCCTTCATGCCTTGCTTCCTACCTGAGTGGGAACAACACTATAGACCAAGCCCTTGTCCTGTCCCATCTCTTGTCTGGTGGCTGCTCTGGGGTCTCTGGAACAGGGCAAAGAGCCCAGCACAAGGGCAGCCTGGCAGTGCCACAGCAGGGCAGCTCTGTCCCCACTGCTGGCTGTGGCCAGGCCCCTGTGCCACCAGCTCTGCACTGACCAGGGCCCCTGCCCCTTGGCAGCTGTGCTCTGGTGCCACTGAGCCATCTGCACTCCCTTTCAGCCTCCCCCACAGGTCTCTGCCTCACCACTCCTGCCTGGATCAGTGCAGAGCATGAGGCAAATGCTTGGAACTAGAGCTGGTGCTGTCCTGGCTGTCATGAGCTCAGGTGGCTTCTGCCATTTGACTAGAGCCACTTTCTTGGCTAAAACCAATGTTCCTTCACATACATCCCAGTTGCCCCTTCAGCATGGGCTGCTTTTGCCTGGGCTGAGGGAAGGGAGGGGCTGGAGATCTGATGCTAAAGTCCTAAAATATCTCTGTGCATGTGATCAGACTGAGTCCCCCTGTCCCTGGCAGTGCTTCCTGGTGCCTGGGCAGGGCAGGCTGGCTGCCACAGCTGGTGCTTGACGGTGAGGGTGGCTGATGCCCACCTGTACCTTGCAGACCTTGCAGTCTTTCCCCTGCAAAGGGCACACTCCTGTGCCTCGTGACTCCTCCGAGCTGCCAGAACATTTCGTGGTCCATTACAAACCCCCTTGGAAATGACTGGTTGTACTGCGTCAGTTTTTGTGTGTGGCAAGTGGGCCCATAACGCTGCAGGCTTCAAAATTTTCTTATTTATAGTATTTCTACTTAAGTCCCTTAATCAGGGAACGTTAAATCATTTGTTTCAGGAACCTTGCTGTTTCCCAGGTCTCGCTGTTACACCTGTATATTCTTATTGTGCAGTAGCCTTAAGAGTTGTGTTAATCTCATTGTAACAACAGTGACAAATGGAATGAACTTTCTTCCCTTATTATTTTTTTTTTACTTTGTTTTTAGTTTGTTTTATTTTTTTTTCTGCTTCCACATCTAAGAGCCATGTTGTCTCTTGCTGGTTTCCCAGGGATTTGCCCAGAGTGTGGGGGGCTGCTGGCCCTTGCTATAGACTCTTCTGTTGTTGTTTGTAGTTAAGTCAACTCTTAGTCTTCCCGCTAATAAATATTCAGTAACAAACCAACTGTGTTGAGCTGCTGTCTGGGAGCAGCACTTCCCCTTGTGTTTCTTTGTATTGATTCCTTTTAATTTGTTCGGCTTTCTTTGCCAGATGAACCTATGTAAACTTCTACCATGTCAAGAAATTAAAATGAGGTACTTGGAATTCTTTCAAGGCAGCCCCCTGTGTGTGATGCTGGGCTCTTAGGCCATGCAGGTTTAGTGTCCAGTTCTGGTTCTGCCTTTCTCACCTTCAGTTGCTCCTTCCCTTCATTCTCCTCATTCCTCTTTGTTATAAACTAATCTGCTGTGTAGGTTCCATCAGCATGCCTCACACTGGGCATGATTTTACCCATGGGCTTGGGTTTGATGGATTCTGTCCCATCTCAGCCCAGTGTGGGCCTTGGGCTGTCCCAGTTCAAACAGATGTGGTGTTTCTCTGAGCCTGCAGTTGCTCCAGGGTTTCTCTGTCTTTTGGGCAGGTGTCTCTTGGCTGTCCTGGGTGTCTCTGTGGGCACACATCTCTTGCTCCTGGCTGCTCCCTGTGTGTGGTACCCGAGGAGAGGCCCCAGCCACAGTGCCCTCTGCTCTTCTGGGCACCATCCTGTTCCTGCCTTCCTGCTGGGGCACAGAGGGCTCTCCAGGGGCACTCAAAGCTTTCCTGAGTGTCCTGCAGGGCTGCAGCCCCTGTGAGCCAGCAGAGGGTGCAGGGTTTGCTGCCTGTTTGGGGCTGTGCCCGTTGCTGCCCAGCAGAGGCTGTGACTGCCCTGGGAGCAGCTCCAGACGGGCTCTGGCTGCCCAGGAACAGGAGCAGCCCCTTGTGCAGGGAAGCTCCTGCAGTGTGGGAAAGCCCTGCAGGTGCCTGGCCCATGCAGGGAGGGGGCACTGGGCTGCACACACATCCCAGGGCCAAAGGGAGGACTTGCTGGCAGGATTTGGTGTGCTGCAGCACGAGGGGCTCCTCCTCACCACAGTCAAAAAACCTGAGCTCTCATGGAGCCATGGGAGGATGGAGCATGCAGGACAATGGTGCTGGCAGGGAATGAGGTTCATCTGTGGGAGCAGCTGCAGTGTGCAGCTTCACCAGCCCTTGAGGCATCCCAGCTGAATGCAGGGGAGGAGAATAATGGCTCAGCAGCACAGCTGGAGTGCAGCAAGGGTCAGGCAGGTCCCACTGTGGTGCTTTGCATAAGCTGACCCCTGAGGTGAGGCATTGGGAGTGGGAGCTTTCTAAAGTCTGAGCTCTGCTTTGGGGCTTGCTCAAACCTTGCTTTCCTGACTCTGTTTAGGAGTGTTGGGGTTTTCCTCCTGTGCCCTTTCCCCAGCTGTCACAGTTAATTGTCTCTGAGTTTCCCCAAGCCAAAACCTGTCTGCATCTGGTTTGGGTTTCAGTAAATTTCAGATGCTATTTTTGCCACCTCTACCTTTGTGTGTGCGTGAAAAACAGCACTCCCCTCTCCCTTGCTATGTTTGGGGAGCGTGGGCAATTTAGCAAATATCAGATGGGCAGTGCCTAAAAGCAGCCATGCGGCCAAAATAAAACATGAGTTTAGCCAAAATAGCCCGAATAAAACATGGGGAGGATGTGAGTTCTCCATGGGATGTGGGTCAGTGATGGGGACTGGCATGTGGGCAGCAGTACGTGCACTGAGCAGGTCATAAACAAGTTACAAGTTACAGAGACGTGCAATTTCTTTAATTCTAGGTTAGCTTTGAGCTGCTGCAGGCTCCTTTTGGAGAGCAATTCCATGGTGTGTGTGTGTGGCCCCCAAAGATCCCTCATTTCCATCAGGCAGCTATTGGCACAGGTTCTGGCTCTGCAGACTTAGTTAATTACTCCTCAAATTCCTACTGCAAGATGAAGGTGCATTTTAGGGTTGTTTTGTTTATTCTGAAACAGAGCTGGAAAAGTCCAGCAGAAGCAGACAGTACTAAAAAACCTGTTATCAGACAGGGCCTCCATGGCACAGGCTCTGCAGTGCAGAGCTCCATCCTTATCCAGCAGCCCTGGGGTGTGTGCTGTGGTTGCTTTGCCATGGGGATGTCAGTACAGATTAGGGTTTCTCTTTTCTTTCCAAGCCCCCAACATGCAGAGAACCAGGAGTGTTCCCACAGTCTATTTCTGGATTTCTCTCAGCCCAGCTGCAGGGTTGAGTTGTGATTTGTGGGGCAGGAAGGCCTGTGGAGTTTTCCTAAACTACTGCTGTGCTGCTTGGAAAGGGCCCTTCTGTAATTGCAGCCTGAGCCTGAGTGGCTTTGAGGAGCTGCAGATGCAAGGGGTGAAGCCAAACCTGAACAATCTCTGTGTGCTTCTCAAAGGAAAGGTCCACTGAGCTTTGTCCTGCACCCATGGGGGTTCTGCTGCTGTCTCACCTTGGCTGTGCTGGTGTTTGTGGCAGCAGAACACTTGTCCTGTTCCTGGGAGGCAGCAGGGATGTCCTGGCTGTGCTCCAGAGCTGGACCAGGACAGCAGAGCTGCTGCTCTGTGCTCCAAGTGAAATGGGCACCATGTTCCAGGCCAAAACCAAAAGGGAATTTGTCTGCCAAGCCTCACCCCAGGTAATCCTTGAAACCTGACTGGAAATCCGTGCTGCTTTGCCTTGTTTGGGGTTACTCAGAGACATTTGATTCTGCTGCTGGGAGCTGATGAGAGCAGGTGTTTCTGCCACTGTGGCTGCTGTGTCTCGTGCAGCCGTGGTTCCTCTTCTCTTTCCTCTCCTCTCCTCTCCTCTTCTCTTCTCTTTTCTCTCCTCTCCTCTCCTCTCCTCTCCTCTCCTCTCCTCTCTCTCCTCTCTCTCCTCTCCTCTCCTCTCCTCTCCTCTCCTCTCCTCTCCTCTCCTCTCCTCTCCTCTTCCTCTCCTCTCCTCTCCTCTCCTCTCCTCTCCTCTCCTCTCCTCTCTCTCCTTCCTCCTCTCCTCTCCTCTCCTCTCCTCTCCTCTCCTCTCCTCTCCTCTCCTCTCCTCTCCTCTCCTCTCCTCCTTCCTCTCCTCTCTCTCTCCTTCTCCTCTCTCCTTCCTCCCTCTCTCTCCTCTTTCTCTCCTCTTTTCTTCTCCTCTCCTCTCTTCCTCTCTCTCTCTCCTCTCCTCTCCTCTCCTCTCCTCTCCTTTCTCTTCCTTTTCTCCTCTCTCTCCTCTCCTGTGCTGTCCCTGCCCATTGCTGTGTCAGTGCAGCAGTGAGCCCCTTTCCTGGCTCTGTGGCCACATGAAGCAGAGCTGAGGCTCTGAGGCTCTCCTGGCTGCAGAGGCAGAGCCCTGTGTGCTGGCACAGACACAATGAGTGTGTCCCTGGCCTGCACAGCTGCAGCCTGCCCTGAGGAAGGCTCAGGCTGCCAGGGTGGTGAGGATGATGGAGTGTGTCCCACAGCAACGTGGCCCTTCTGCCTCCCAGCCTGGTGGCTGAGCACAGGGGGGCTGAGCCAGGCAGGATCTGCTGCAGAGGAACAGCCAGGGGCTGGTGGGTGCTGTGCCCCATCAGGAAACTGATGCAAGGAGGAGAAGACGAGGGTGAGGTGAGGTGAGGCTGGCAGCAGGAGTGGAAATATTGGGTTGAATCTCCAGCCTTGGTTCTCTTGGATGCCTTGTCCTGCTCAGCACCAGCTCTGGGCCTGGAGCCAGGCTGGTGAGTCTTGTCTACCCCGAGCATCTGCTGCGTGGCAGGAGGGAGCACCAGGTCCTCCTGCTCTGCCAGGGCTGTGAGCAGCACTGTGGGAGCAGGGAATGGCCTTGGGGTGGCACAGGGCAGATGTGGCTGCCCAGCCTGGGCACTGACAGCAGGCACTGCCCTCGGCTGCTGCCAGGGGCAGGTTCAGGGTCCTTCTCTCCTTGGGGGAGCCTCTAGGAAGCTGCACCTCAATTTATCTGAATTGGAGGCAGAGACAAAGGCTGGGTGATCCTGTGGCAGTGCAGTGCTGGGGATTCATTGGCTCAGAGCTGTTCTAAGAGCTGGTTGTTCACAGCACCTTGGTGCCTGATTCTCATCCTGAGCTACATCTCCATGCCTGCCAAATTTTTCTACTGCTACACAGGAGGATGTGTTTTCAGCAAAGGCTTCCATGTGGAAGACTGAAAAAAATTAAATAAAAAGTAACTCCAATGGTGTTGCCAGGGGGAATGTTTACAAGGAAGCAGGCTGATAAACAAGGAAAATCGGTGACTTGTAAAGAGGTGAAATTGTACAGTGTGGCAACAATTCCCAGCTTGTCAGAGCCTCACAGTGGTCACAGCCACCTCAGGCTGGCTGCAGAGTCTCCGTTTTTACAGGCAGCCTCAGGAAAGCAGGCTGGACCGAAAAAGCAACGGAATTATGTGGAACTTGTCTGAGTCACTGACCCTACATCTCCACAAGTTCTTTCAGGGCACTGCCGTGAAGGAGGACCGGAGAGGCTGCAGCTGAGAGGAGATCTGCCCTTTCTGGTCACCAAGGGTTTCAGATCTCCTCCCCTAGCCTCTCCCAGTCTTTTGTACTTTCTCTGCTAATCCATCCAGTGCAGCATACACTGACAGAGGCAGGAGCTGGAAAGCCTGCTCTGAAAGTCTCTGAATGCTGCTGGACCAGCCGCAGGCATGAACTTGAAACCCGTGCTCATCCTGCTTGGTCTGGCCTTAGCCACGATCTTCGCTTTGGTCTGCGTGCTGCTGACCAGGGAAAGGAGCCCCAGGACGTGCCAGAGCCTTCCCCCGGAGCAGGAGGACCCAGAGGACGGGCAGAGCCTGGTGTTTGCTGACCTGACAGCCGAGGAGATGTCGCAGGTGGTGCGGTACCTGCGGGGCCACCTCGGGGTGCCGCTGGTGGAGGCGTGGCGGGCCGAGCCCTCGGAGAACTGCATCGCCTGGCTGGACGTGCAGGTGCCCGCCAAGGCAGAGGTGCTGCGGTTCCTGGACTCGGGCGGGGCTCGTCCCCCCCGGGAGGCTCTGGCTGTGCTGTACTTTGGGCAGCAGCCGGAGCCCAACATCACCGAGCTGGTGGTGGGGCCGCTGCCGGGGCCGGCGTACCACCGGGACGTGACGGTGCGCAGGTACGGGGGGAAGCTGCCCTACCACCGCAGGCCCACGCTGGCTGTGGAGTACAAGCAGATCGGGCGGTTCCTGAAGAGCCAAGTGTTCCCCTCAGCTCCAGCTTTCATGCAGCAAGTCATGGAGTATGATGGAGCCAACCTTGCCACCGTGGCGGCTGCTCCCCGTGGCTTCCAGTCTGGGGACAGGGTCACCTGGTTTGTGCTGTTCCAGAATGTGAGCGGGTTCTTTCTGCACCCCGTGGGGCTGGAGGTGCTGGTGGACCACAGCAGCCTGGACATCTCCCAGTGGGCGGTGAGCAGGGTGTTCTACAACGGGCAGTACTACAGGGACATGGTGCAGCTGGAGAGTGCCTACGTGCAGGGCCGGGTCAGCGTGGAGAAGGTGAGGAGGGCACCGAGGGACGGCGATTTCTCCTCCATGAAGCCTCGAGCGCCCGCGGCCGCGCCGTTCCCGCTGCAGTTCGAGCCGCAGGGTCCCCGCTACAGAGTCAGGAACAACCGGGTGCTCTTCCAGGGCTGGAGCTTCGCCTTTGGCATGAGCGTGAGCCGGGGCCTGCGGCTGTTTGACATCCGACACAAGGGGGAGAGGGTTGCCTACGAGATCAGCGTGCAGGAGGCGCTGTCCGTGTACGGCTCCAACTGCCCGGCGGGGATGTCCACCCGCTACATGGACGGCAGCTTCGGCCTGGGGCGCTACACCTCGCCCCTGGTGCCAGGGGTGGACTGCCCCTACCTGGCCACCTTTGTGGACACCGTCTCTCTGTCTGACAGCCTGAGGCCCAAGAAGAGGAAGGCTTCGCTCTGCATCTTTGAGCAGAACCTGGGCTCGCCTCTGAGGCGCCACTACTCCAACCTGCAGTCGCTCTACTACGGGGGGCTGGTGAACTCGGCTCTGGTGCTTCGCTCCATCGCCACCGTGGGCAACTACGACTACGTGTGGGACTTCATCTTCTACCAGAACGGGGCCCTGGAGGGCAAGGTGCAGGCCACAGGGTACCCGAGCTCATCCTTTCTCCATGGGGATGGCCTGAGATATGGCAACAGGCTCTGGGAGCACACCCTGGGTACAATACACACCCATTTTGTCAACTACAAGGTGGACTTGGATGTGGGAGGTAGGTCTGGATCTTCTTTTAATGTCTGCCATTGTTCTGAAGTTTGGGTTGGATAATTAAAGAAAAAGTGAGTCATGAAGTGAGCATGATAAAAAATCAGGGGCTAGGGTTTGGTTGAGGCATATCATTAAGAAGGGGGGAAACCCTCTTTGTTTAGCTTAAAAGGCTAATGCTTTGAGGTTTGCCTCCTTGTCCATACAATCCCTAACAACTGACATCAGAACTCTGCTTCTTTATTCTCCTAACCTCTTCTTTCATTGCAAAATTGTTTTTCGATACATAAAGCAGTCTGTCAAGGTCACTGGGTGGAAAGCAGTGGGAGTTTCTGGGAGCTCTGTGTTCAGCTCAGGGAAAGTATGAAAGGTAGCAGCTGAAAAATGTTTGTGTTTCCTTGAGGCCTCCCGTCTGGCACGGGGTGTGTTGCCATAGGCACGGGCGGGCAGACGGGGAGGTGGCCCTGTCTGAGCACAACCACAGTGAGCCTGCTTTACAGAGCCTGCTGCTGCTCCTGGCACTGCTTCTCCCTTGGGAACATCCTCCTGGTGTCTCACTGCCCCATGGAAAGCAGGGCAGCTCTCCTGGTGCTCCTGGGGCTGAGCTCCTGCAGATCCCTCCCCTTCTTCTCTTGGGGGAGCACTCAATCCTGAGTTGTGAACACTCAATCCTGAGTTGTGAAGGCACTGCAGCCACCCAGCGAGGTCCCTGTGCAGCCACAGTCTGGCTGTGGATGTCTGCACAGGGTTTGGAGCCCAGGAGCAGCCCCTGCTCACAGTGAGTGCTGGATGTTCAGGGATGCTCAGCCTCAGGTGGTGACACCACTCTGGTGCTTCGCTCCATCACCACCATGGGTGACTATGACCATGTGTGGGACTCATCTTCTACCAGAACAGGGCCCTGCAGGGCAAGGTGCAGGCCATGGGGTACCCAAGCTCATCCTTTCTCCATGGGGATGGCCTGAGATATGGCAACAGGCTTTGGGAGCACTCCCTGGGCACCTTACACACCCATTTTGTCAACTACAAGGTGGACTTGGATGTGGGAGGTAGGTCTGGATCTCATCTCTGCTTTTGGAAAAGTAGTCTCCAAATACTTCTCAAAGAACTTTACTTTTTTGGTGGTTATACAGGTTTTCCTTCCCACTTGTGGGGCAGGGTGGTGTGCTTGCAGTGGGGAGGTGGCAGAACTGCAGGAACGGGGAGAAGGCAGATGACATCAGACTGTCACTGTTAATACTGCCAGGGGAGGTGTGCCCTTAGAAGTTTTGTTCATGTGAGAAAAAGAAAGGAAAAGAGTTCAGCTGTCCCTGGATCATCTTCTGTGGGGCTCAGACCTTCACAGATGGCCACAAGTTCAGCTCTGAAATGGTTTTTATGGAAGCTGAGAACTCATGTGTTAAAGGAGCAGAACACAGAGGGGTTTAATGATGGGACAGGCAGAAGGTTCTGAGCAATATCCCCTCTGCCAGAACTCACAGTCACTGACCATCAAATGCTCTTTGCCACCTCATCCCCAGGTTGAATTGCTGCTGTTGCTCCAAACCTTGGGCCCATGTCCCTTCTTTGTGGCAGGGCCTGAGGGCAGCACAACACTGCTCTTGTCTGTGATGTGTGCAGCACCCAGGCTGCTCCAGGGGCCTCCACTCTGCAGGATGAGCACTAACAAAGCTCGTGCTCTTGTTAATTAGGCTGTGGAGGCAAACAGGGAGGAAAATGGGAGGCAAACCTGTTGTTCTGCCCTGGGGTGAGGCTCATCCCTTGTCCCCTCTTGTCTCTGCTGCCCAGTGGTGCTGCCCAGCCTGGACAAGTGTCCAGCCACAGATCCACACATGGTGTTGTCATGGCATGGGGAGCTGCAGAGCTGCTCCTGGGCTGCTCAGGGTGCAGGGAGAGCAGGCACTGTGGTGTCCTTGGGGAGCAGGGCACTGTGGGGACTCTCCTCAGCGACTTTGTTTTGGCTTCACAGGGGTGAAAAACTCCCTCATGGCCCAGGACATGGAGTTTGAGATGGCCCAGGCTCCCTGGAGCCCAGAGCAGCAGATAGAGAGGCCACGGCTCACCAGGAAAGTCCTGGACACAGAAGACCAGGCTGCCTTCCTGCTCCACTCCAAGATGCCCAGATACATCTACTTTGCTGCCAACAGCAAAAACAAGTGGGGCCACCAGCGTGGCTACAGGATCCAGATCACCAGCTCTGCAGGAGACCACATCCCTGAGGCCAGCTCCATGGAGAGGGCCATCAGCTGGGCAAGGTCAGGCTGCTCTGCCTGGCAGGGCAGGTTCCAGAGAGCCCCTCAGCCCTGCCAGCTGGGAAGGATTGCTGGATGGCCTGGATGGGAGGCACAGGGAAGCACAATTCTGGGCTCTGCAGGCCTTCAGGAGTTGATTTAGCTGTGCCCTGCCTCGGGGGGCTGCTCCCCTCTCTTTTCTTGTCCTCAGGTACCAGCTGGCTGTCACCAGGAGGAAGGAGGAGGAGCCCACCAGCACCAGCATCTACAACCAGAACGACCCCTGGACGCCCACTGTGGCCTTTGCTGACTTCATCAACAACGAGACCATCACCAACCAGGTGAGCTGGGCTCCCTGGGCTCAATGTGACACCCAGCCAAGGCTCAATGGAGCCCCAAGGAGCAGAGAGACTCCAGCACCACCCCTGGGACAATGGGCCCAGCTTTGGGAGCGCAGTGGGTTTGGGCATCCCCTTCTCTGTGTGTCTGCTTGGTCCTTTGGTCAGAGAACACAGAGAGTGTGTGCAGAGCAGAAGTTTGTCTCTCCCTGTGGAGAAATGCTGGCAAAACATCATGAAAATGTTGTGAGGCCATGGAGGCCAAAGCAAGAATCCTTCCACTAGGTGGATATCTGCAGCCATGGCTGCAGCTGGGTTGGACTCAATGATCTAAAAGGTCTCTTCCAACCTAGAAATTCTGTGATTCTGTGGCAGGTCTTTGGGGAAGGGAGGAGCTCTTTCCCAGGAAAGGGGATTTTGGTGTGTGAGAGATGGCTGGTGCCCATCAGGGTCCCCCTCCTTCCCTTCTGTCACTCCCCACTGCCCCACGTGTATTTTGGCCACTGCTGCTGCAGCTTCTGAAGTAACCCTGGGCTTGTGGCTCTTCCCTAGGACCTGGTAGCCTGGATAACTGCTGGCTTCCTGCACATCCCACACTCTGAGGATATTCCCAACACCGTGACCGTGGGAAACTCCGTTGGTTTTCTCCTGAGGCCCTACAACTACTATGACCTGGACCCCTCTATATACTCCCAGGATGGTGTGTTTTTCACCAGCGAGCAGGACTTTACAGCATGTGAAATCAACCCTCTTGCCTGCTTGCCCAAAACTGCCTCCTGTTTGCCAAACTTCCCCCCGTTCACTTTTGATGGTTTTCCAAATATGAGCAGGATTTGATGCTACAGGATGGTGAGGAGATGTGGGCAGAGACACCAGGCTGACTGTTCTGTCTCCAGTTTTCAGCTTTTTAGTGAAGTTGTCTCAATTTTCAGTTGTCCAGTGACTTCACGTTTTATCATTGCTTTTGAAATAGTGCTCTTGAAAAGGGAAACATGATTTTCCTACTAGGATGTGAGATGGAAGTCTATGTTATCTGTAATTCCTGAATTTGAGTCTATTGCCAGAGGAAAGCCAGGAGAGAATCCTGTTCCTCTGCTGTAGAAGCAAGTGCTGTGTAGTGCATATCTCAGGTTAAAATAATGAAAATGGTGCTGGTCCAATGCTCTCAAGTGTCTCATTCTTACAGCAGCATCTCCTGGGGAATGGTGCTGCTCTCTGCCATCTTTCCTGTGCCCACAAACCAGCCCAGCGTGGCTCTGGGTGTTGTCTGGGCACGGGGATGTCCAGCTGGAGGCAGGAGGGACAAGCTGGGGTGGATGTGGGTGCTGGCACCAAGCCCTGTGGCTGCTGTGGGGAGGTTGGGTCATGGCCAGGACTGGTTGTGGCTCTCAGGCCCTCAATGCTGGGCACAAGGGAGGGATCTGGGCAGGACCTTGCAGGAAGGGATTTCATGGCTTTAATGGTTTCACCTTTGATGGCAGCTGGTGATGCTGTGCCACTGCCTGTTTGCCAGGCTGGGCTCTGGTGCCCCTGTTCCCCTCCTCACAGCCCTGTCTGTGCCAGGCTGTAACTCAGGACCAGTGGGCACCTTCACAAGGTGACACAGCTGTCCCCTCCCTGCTGGCTGCAGGACCATGGGGATGTTGGCAGGGCTGTGTCAGGATGTGTTTAACACTGCTCTGCACAGGAAAAGTTTATCTCTACAGCCTGCCCAGCATCTGTGGGGTTAAGAGAAAGAGGAGAAGTGAGAATGTGCTTATTTCCCCTAAACAACTGCATCCATCCTCTCCAAGCTCTGCAGTGTAGGATCTGGGACCTGAGGGGAAGGACAGATGTACAAACATTACTTAAAATGATGGCCCTCTAGGGAAGCAGAGCATAGTTGCCTTTTATGGTTCCCAGCAAATCCTGGCAATGTGTGAGAGCGTCCCCTTGCACCCTCCCTGCGAGTTCCAGGGGCTGCTCCCTGCTGAGGAAACAGGGGAGGAAAATAAACCCAGCCCCTTGTTCTAGTGAGTGGCTGGGAGGATTGCACAGCTGGAAACGTGTCCTGCCAGACTGAGAGAGAGCACTCAGTGCCTCAGCAGGCATGAGCCTCAAAACCGTGCTCATCCTGCTTGGTCTGGCCTTAGCCACGATCTTCGCTTTGGTCTGCGTGCTGCTGACCAGGGAAAGGAGCCCCAGGACGTGCCAGAGCCTTCCCCCGGAGCAGGAGGACCCAGAGGACGGGCAGAGCCTGGTGTTTGCTGACCTGACAGCCGAGGAGATGTCGCAGGTGGTGCGGTACCTGCGGGGCCACCTCGGGGTGCCGCTGGTGGAGGCGTGGCGGGCCGAGCCCTCGGAGAACTGCATCGCCTGGCTGGACGTGCAGGTGCCCGCCAAGGCAGAGGTGCTGCGGTTCCTGGACTCGGGCGGGGCCCGTCCCCCCCGGGAGGCTCTGGCTGTGCTGTACTTTGGGCAGCAGCCGGAGCCCAACATCACCGAGCTGGTGGTGGGGCCGCTGCCGGGGCCGGCGTACCACCGGGACGTGACGGTGCGCAGGTACGGGGGGAAGCTGCCCTACCACCGCAGGCCCGTCACGGGCAGGGAGTACGCCGACATCAACGCCCTCATCCACAGGGAGCTGAAGAAGGCCCCGCTCTTCCTCACCGCCTGCTGTGACTCCGATGGCACCGACCTGGTCCCCCTCACCACGGCCCCACGGGGATTCAAGTCTGGGGATCGTGTCACCTGGTTTGTTCTTTTCCACAACGTGGCTGGCACTGGTTATTACCTGTCCCCGGTGGGGCTGGAGGTGCTGGTGGACCACGGGGACCTGCACGTGTCCCGGTGGCAGCTGCGCAAAGTCTTCTACAACGGCCGCTACTTTGCCAGCATGGGGGATCTGGAGCAGGAGTTCGTGGCTGGTGCACTGGAGGTGGTCAGGCTGAAGCAGCCCCAGGCTGATGCAGTGCTGGGCTCGATGAAGCCCCGGCGCCCTCCTGGGCCCCCGGCCCCGCTGCAGTTTGAGCCGCAGGGTCCCCGCTACAGCGTCAGGAACAACCACGTCACCTTCCAGGGCTGGAGCTTCGCCTTTGGCATGAACCCCAACACTGGCCCGCGCCTCTTCGACATCAGGTACCGTGGGGAGAGGATTGTCTATGAGCTGAGCCTGCAGGAAGCCTTAGCCCTGTACGGCTCCAACTGCCCCGGGGGAATGTCCACCCGTTACCTGGACGGCAGCTTCGGCATCGGCAGGTTCGCCTACGAGCTGGTGCGGGGCCTGGACTGCCCCTACACGGCCACCTACGTGGACAGGCACTACCTGGCAGAGACAAACACTCCCAAAACCAACCAGAACTCCCTCTGCATCTTTGAGCACGACTCTGCCCTCCCTCTGAGGCGCCACTTCTCCGACTCGCAGTCCTTCTACTACGGCGGGCTGCGGAGGAACGCGCTGGTGATCCGCACCATCTCCACGCTCATCAACTACGATTACATCTGGGATTTCATGTTCCACGCCAACGGGGCCATGGAGGTCAGGGTGCACGCCACGGGCTACATCAGCTCCTCCTTCCTCCATGGCCGAGGCACTGACTATGGCAACAGGGTTGGGCCCCACACGCTGGGGACGATGCACATCCACCACATCCACTACAAGGTGGACCTGGATGTTGATGGTAGGTGTGGCCAACTTTGTGCATGGCTGTGGGTTATTGTGGCCTTCTGTGGGGTGCAGAGCTTGTTAGAGGGTTTTCTCTTCTGCTTCACAGGGCAGCTGAACTCCCTGGAGAGCCAGGACATGGAGTATGAGTTTGTCAAAGATCCCTGGAGCGCACAGAACACCATTGAGCGGCCGCACCTCCGCAGGGAAAGGCTGGAGAGGGAGGATGAGGCAGCATTCCCACTCAATGTCCCCCTGCCCCGCTACCTCTCCTTTGTCAGCCCCAATCCCAACAGGTGGGGACACCCACGCAGCTACAGGATCCAGGTCATCAGCTTTGCTGGGAAGCACCTGCCCACCAACAGCTCCATGGAGCGCTCTGTCAGCTGGGGCAGGTGGGTGCTGAGGCCTCAGCAGCTTCTGCTCCTGGTGGAGGGAGGTTCTCACCCCTGGGCAGGCCCGCAGCAGGCTGCAGGGAAGGGTAAAACAAAGGGTTAAAGCAAACATGAGTAGTTTTTGGCTCTGAAATTTCCTTGAGCTGTTGCTCAATAACATCTGCTCATGGTAGGTCACAGGCAGGAGTCTGACCCCATGTCAGACTAATTTAGAGCAGCCCCATGTGTTTTTGCCTTTGAGGGGCAGTAGGCTGCAGAAGGAATTCCTCAGGGAAGCACTGGCATTGCCAGGCTGTGATACCTTCCCACGAGGACAGAATGCCTTTTGGAAAATGCTTGGGATCAGCACAGAGCAGTCCCAGTGCCAGGGTGAGATTATGGAGCTCATGCTGGGGATGTCTGTGTGGGGCAGGAGCAGCTGTGGCTTAGGGGAGTGCTCTGGGCATTGACTGGCAGCATCTGCACCTGGATCCATCCGTGTCCCAGCCATGCTGGAAAAGCCACAGGCAGCAAGGGATTCCCCACAAAGCTTGGAGATGCTGGGGTGCTGCCCATTTCTGCCTCTTGGCCCTTTCCCTCCCCGCCCCAGGGCACACCAGGGATGCCCAGCCCCAGTTTGGCAGTGCCATGGCTGGCATGGACAAGCCCCTGTGACCCTGTGCTGGCAGGTACCAGCTGGCTGTCACCAGGAGGAAGGAGGAGGAGCCCGCCAGCACCAGCGTCTACAACCAGAACGACCCCTGGACGCCCACTGTGGCCTTTGCTGACTTCATCAACAACGAGACCATCACCAACCAGGTGAGCTGGGCTTCCTGGGGTGGGGAGAAGCTGAACCTTGTGGGTTCAGAACCTCTGCTCCTGTCCCAGAGCCAGCCTGAGCAGCTGCTGGGCTGGCAGAGCCCTGCTCAGCCTCAGTGATGTTTTTGTTCCTCTTCTCCAGGACTTGGTGGCCTGGATCACTGTGGGGTTCCTGCACGTCCCTCATGCTGAAGACATCCCCAACACAGTGACCGTGGGGAACAGTGTTGGCTTTTTCCTGAGGCCCTACAACTACTTCAGCGAGGACCCCTCAGTGGATTCCCCTGACAGTGTGTACCTGAGCAGCGAGCAGGATGCTGGGGCGTGTGGGGACAACCCCCTCGCCTGCCTGTCCTCTGCTGCCGCCTGTGCCCCCCGCCTGCCCCCCTTCCACTTCGGGGGCTTCCTCAACCTCAGCCTGGCACCGCCCCTGGGGGGGCTCTGATGGGCCAGGGGCGGCTGGGGGGGCACTCAGGGGGTCTCTGTCCCACACCAGGAGCTGCCCCACCCTGCCCAGGCTGTCGTGTGCTCGGGGTCAGGTGTTGGGAGAAGCTCAGTCCTCATTTCAGCACTGCAGCAAGGGAGGACCCAAAGCCTCTGAAAAGCAGCGCCTGGGAGTGATTTTATTTCACCCTGTGAACTGTGGGGTGAACTCCCCTCCTCTGGGATGGAGTTTCCACCTCCTTCCCATCACTGGTGCACACCGGGGACAGTGCTGGCCACAGCACAAAGCTGCAGCGGCCCTTGGGGCTGGGCTCCAGCCGAGGTTTGCCCACGGTGGCAGCAGTGAGTGGTGTGGAGCTGCTGTGGAATGCCCCAAACCTCCTCCCCGGCCACTGCAGCACCAGGGCCGGCTCTGCAGAGGGAGGTGCTGCCCTGGGCTCGCTCAGAGGCTGCTGGAGGAGCCCAGGCTGAGCCTCTGGATGGGCACAGCCCGGGCTGGGCACTGCCCTGCGTGTGCCCTTCCCAATAAACGGGCACTCTGTGCTTTTCCTGAACAAACCCCTGGCTGCTGCTCTGTCTCCTGCTGAAGCCCCTTAGGGAAGGTCCTGGCTCAGCTCTGAGGGGCTCCCAGCGCTGTGGGGCAGCCCCAGAGCCTGGCACAGTGCCTGGCACGGCTGTGTGGGTTGTCCTGGCGATGCTCCTGAACCCTGGTGCTGGCAGGAGGTTCCTGCCAGGGAATATGGAGCAAACAGGGCAGTTAATGTTTAACACTTGTTCTGAGCTGTGTTAATCAGTTCTGGGCTTGGCTGCTGCCCAGCCTGCTCAGCCCCCCTGTGTGGGGACCCTTGATTCCACACCCCAGCTGCATGTGCAGCCCCTTCCCACCGTGCCAGGCTGGCATGGGGACGCCAAGGAGCTTGGTGAGGTCAGTGCCACCCCTGGCACACGGCTGCAGACACCAAACACTCACTAAAGAATCCCTGGGGGCACGGTGGGTGTCCATCCCCTCGCTGTAGTGCTTGGGTCTGTGCAGAACCTGCTGAGAGGGGCTTGAAGAACGTGGTGAGAGGGGATTGGGCAGCCCCAAGAACAGGCTGAGAGGGGATTGGGCAGCCCCAAGAAAAGGCTGAGAGGGGATTGGGCAGCCCCAAGAACAGGCTGAGAGGGGATTGAGCAGCCTCAAGAACAGGCTGAGAGGGGTTTGAGCAGCCTCAAGAAGAGGCTGAGAGGGGTTTGGGCAGCCCAAGAACTGGCTGAGAGGGGATTGAGCAGCCCCAAGAACAGGTTGAGAGGGGATTGAGCAGCCCCAAGAACAGGCTGAGAGAGGCTTGGGCAACCCCAAGAACAGGCTGAGAGGGGATTGAGCAGCCTCAAGAACAGGCTGAGAGGGGATTGAGCAGCCTCAAGAACAGGCTGAGAGGGTTTGGGCAGCCCCAAGAACAGGCTGAGAGGGGATTGGGCAGCCCCAAGAACAGGCTGAGAGGGGTTTGGGCAGCCCCAAGAACTGGCTGAGAGGGGATTGAGCAGCCCCAAGAAGAGGCTGAGAGGGGATTGAGCAGCCTCAAGAACAGGCTGAGAGGGGATTGAGCAGCCTCAAGAACAGGCTGAGAGGGTTTGGGCAGCCCCAAGAACAGGCTGAGAGGAGTTTGGGCAGCCCCCAAGAACAGGCTGAGAGGGGATTGAAGAACGTGGTGAGAGGGGTTTGGGCAGCCTCAAGAACAGGCTGAGAGGGGCTTGGGCAGCCGCAAGAACAGGCTGAGAGGGGATTGAAGAACGTGGTGAGAGGGGCTTGGGCAGCCGCAAGAACAGGCTGAGAGGGGCTTGGACAGCCCTCATGGCCGTGGATGTGTCCCTGGGAGCCAGCTCAGGCTGCTGCAGCACACGGGAGAGGGGAGGGGAGCAGGGGCAGCTCAGGCCATGGCTCAGTGTGGCCTGCAGTGGCCCCTGGGTGCCCGGGGGTGTGCCCAGAGCAGGAAGGTCGTGCCCAGCCCGCTCCCTGTGCCCACACGGGTGGTGCTGACGCAGCGAGCACGCTGCCACAGCCCAGCCTGGACCTTGCAGCTGTCAGGGAACGTTCTGGAGCAAGCACGG
This sequence comes from Zonotrichia leucophrys gambelii, assembly GCF_028769735.1. Lineage (NCBI taxonomy): Eukaryota > Metazoa > Chordata > Aves > Passeriformes > Passerellidae > Zonotrichia > Zonotrichia leucophrys. The sequence goes on along the minus strand of NC_088196.1, from coordinate 2,972,365 downwards.
GCTCTCCACATGGCACGTTCAGCACCCACTGGTGCTGTGCTGGCCAGGGCTGCACCCAGAGCCTTGGGAATCACGGGCACAGCGTGTGCCAGAGCAGCTGGGCCACTGCAGGCACACAGCTGAGGCACAAACTGGGTTCCCCCAGTCCTTCCGTGGAAAACCAGCCCATTTTTAGGGCACATCCCTGCAGGGCATGAGCAGGGCCCAGAGCAATGGTCAGAGCAGCCAGAATGCAGAACCTGCAGTGCCCACACAGCTCCTGCTGCCCTGCCCTGCCCCAGCTCCTCACAGGGACTTTGGGGCTGGGGATTTACCCACGGGGCAGGGACCATGTGGACCCTGGCACCTCTGGCACTGCCCTGAGCAGTGGCATGGGCACCTGGCACTGCACAAACACACTGGCATACTGGGCTGAGCCACTCTGTCCTTTGGCTGCTCCCATCCTGCCTCCTGCTCTCTCCCCACTATGGCCCCAGTTTTCCTGCAGTGACATTTTCCTGGAGGATTGGAGTGCTGGCCCCCACCCCCAGCACCTTTTGCCCCATTTTCCGCTGTGAAATCTCCTGGGAAGGATTTCTTGCTGATGGTTTCAAAATATTGTTGGAACAGAAGCCAAGTCTGCTGCATTCCTTCATGCTGGCCAAAGCCTCTCTCAGCTGAAGACCCTGGAGTGAGCTGATGGGGGATTTGTTTTGCAAGAGTAATTCAGTTTCTGTGCAAACTCCTGTTTTGTTGGGGGGTTTTTGCAGGTCAGGAGCTCAGCCCAGGGTGTGGGACCACCTTCCTTGGGGGCAGCACGGCCAGGCTGGATGGGACAAGCTGTGTCTGTGGCCTTTCTTTGCCTGCTTTCCTCGCAGGCCATACCCCAAGGACAGAGGTTTGCTGGTGCTGTGCCTGTCAGACCCCACGGCTCCCATGCATGGGCAGAGGGGCAGGATGGGGCTGTAACTGCTGCTGTTTGTCAGCAGGACTCAGAACTGGACACAGCTCTCTCCCAGAGACAAACAACACAGGGCAGGGGTTCAAGGATCCTGACATGAATTTTCTCAGGAGGGAGATAAGTGATGCATTTCACTGGCTGTTGATCATTAATGCCTTGCTGCCTGCTCAGCTGTGCTGGGTGCTGCCTGGGCACCCTGTGCTGCTGCTGGGTGACAAAGATGCAGTGCCAGGGACAGCAGAGTGCAGCTGGGGTGCAGGGGATGGCCATGGGCACTGCAGGATGAGTTCTGTGTTGGGCTCTGCACCCACAGCTGGGGTCTGATGGGGCAGGAGGGATGAACCCAGTGGAGAAGGGCAGTCCCTATTTGCAAAAGTCCTTCAGCTCCCCATTAGAGATCAGAAGAACACAACTGGCAGCCAGGAGCACCCCAGGCCTGGCTCTCTGGGACTGCAGGAATCTCCAGGAATGGCTTTGAAAGTTTCCCATTATGCAAAGTTAAATTAGCCTGGCAAATGAGGAGAGGGCTGGACAGTCTGCCCTCTGCTCCATGCACCCACTGCATGCTCCTGGGCATCCTCACCATGCTCTGGTGGTGGTTCATGAGGGGCTGGCAGAGAGACCAGAGCAGTTGTCAGCCCTGGCCATGGCAGCTCTGCAGGACTGTCACACACAGGGTGTGGGATCGAGGAGCAAGGGTTGTGGGTCAGTCAGAGCTGCTGTGCTCTGGTGGGTCAGTCAGAGCTGCTGTGCTGCACAGCTGGAGGAGCCAGGGCTGCAGGATCCCCCTGAGTGAGGGGATGGTGCTGGGCTTGGAGCACTGCTCTCCACGTGCCCTCCAAACCTGTTTTCCCCTTTTACGTAAGCTGTTCCAAACATGTTTGTTACAACCCCCTGGTGATGTACCTTTGCAAAGAGTGGTTTTGGGTCCAAAGATCAGTGCTGGGACAGTGACCTGCCTGCTGCAAACAGGACCCTGCAGAGTATAAAACCCCAGTGGCACAGTGGAGCAGGGGACAGCCGGAGGCACGCCGAGGGCAGCGGGGGAGGATGGAGGCCCACATGAACCTCCTGCATGATGTGGGCATCCAGACCACACACTGGCTGCAGCAGCGCTTCCAGGGCTCCCAGGACTGGTTCCTCTTCATCTCCTACGCTGCTGATCTCAGGAATGCTTTTTTTGTCCTCTTCCCCATCTGGTTCCACTTCAGTGAGGCCGTGGGCATCAGGCTCATCTGGGTGGCTGTCATCGGAGACTGGCTCAACCTCGTCTTCAAGTGGTGAGTGGCCCTGAGCCAACACTCCCACCTGTGCTGGCACACCTGCCCTGATGTGGGTGCTCTCAGCCCCAGCTGGGCAGTGACCATGGTCACTCCTCCCCAGGCCATGCAGGAACTGCTCTGCTCCTCTGCTCCGAGCAGGGATGGAGCCTCCTGCAAGCAGAGCCTCCCACAGCCAGGGCTGGTGCTGAGTGGGGGGATCTTCACAGAGCCCCTCAGCACAGGAGGCAATATTGACTGGCTTCCAGGGTGTTCCTGCTCTCAGGGCTGGGGATGGGGACACGGGCAGGCAGTGTTGGCTGCCAGAACCAGGCAATCAGCTGGGTGCTGTGTCTGCCAGGATGCCCTGCACCACTTGTGGGTCCTTTGCTTCTTCCATCTCCCAGGACAGATCTAAAGCTGCAGCTGTGCCCTGGACCTCCATAAACCCCTTCTCTTTTCTTTTCAGGATCCTTTTTGGGGAGAGACCATACTGGTGGGTCCTTGACACAGACTATTATGGCAACAGCTCTGCACCAGAGATCCAGCAGTTCCCTCTCACCTGCGAGACTGGCCCTGGTAGGGTTCCCTGAGCCATGGCAGGGGCTTGCAGCCAGGGGCAGGGGGTGCTTGACCTGAACAGGCAAAGAGGGGGTGCTGGCCTGGTGCTGGCAGCCTGCAGGGAGCACCCAGCCCTGCACAGCTCTGCAGAGAGGCTGCAGTGTGCTGGGGACACTGGCTGTGCCTGCAGGGGAAGGAGGCAGGGCAGCCCCTGCACAGAGCACACCTTGACCCCTGGTGAAGCTGTGGTGGCTCGGCACAAACCCCTGTGGATGCTGAGCTCTGGCCCATGCAGAGCCTGACCTGGCTCTCTCTTCTTGCCCAGGGAGCCCATCTGGCCATGCCATGGGTGCAGCAGGCGTGTACTACGTGATGGTGACAGCCCTCCTCTCTGCTGCTGGGGGAGAGAAGCAGTCAAGGACACTGGGATACTGGTAAGCTGAGTGCCAAAACCACCTGTGCCAGGCAGAGGTGGCTCCAGCACTGACAGGCACAGCCAAGCCCGTCGAGGTGCAAGGCTGTGGGCTTGCAGCATGGGGACAGGCTCAGTGACAGCCAGGCACTGTCTGGAGTACGTGATGGCAGTGCCACGGGCAGTGCAAGCTGGCCCTGGCACCCACATGGCCACCTGTCCCTCACAGGGTGCTGTGGATGGTGCTTTGGATTGGCTTCTGGGCAGTTCAGGTCTGTGTCTGCATGTCCCGAGTCTTCATCGCTGCTCACTTCCCGCACCAGGTGATTGCAGGGGTGTTCTCAGGTGAGTGCACCAGAACCCCCCTTAGTATTTAATTCCAATATCCCCTCCCTGTCCCTGCAGCACCAGCAACACTGTACTGGACTGCAGCACTGACCAGAGCCCCCTCCCTGTCCCTGCAGCCCCACTGAGCTGCACTGCAGCACTGACCAGTGCTCCCACTTTGTTCCTGGCAGGGATGGCTGTGGCCAAGACCTTCCACCACGTCCGCTGCATCTACCACGCCAGCTTCCATCGGTACCTGGGCATCACCATCTTCCTCTTCAGCTTCACCCTGGGTTTCTACCTGCTGCTGTGGACATTCGGTGTGGACCTGCTCTGGACGCTGGAGAAGGCACAGAAGTGGTGCAGCAACCCTGAGTGGGTGCACATTGACACCACTCCCTTTGCCAGCCTCCTCCGTAACCTGGGCATCCTCTTCGGGCTGGGGCTGGCCCTCAACTCCCACCTGTACCAGGAGAGCTCCCGGTTAACGCAGGGCCAGCAGCTGCCCTTCTTCCGCCTGGGCTGCATCGCTGCCTCCCTCCTCATCCTCCACGTCTTCGATGCCTTCAAGCCTCCCTCCCACGTGCAGCTGCTCTTCTACGCCCTGTCCTTCTGCAAGAGCGCGGCCGTGCCGCTGGCCACCGTGGGCCTCATCCCCTACTGCCTGGCCCAGCTGCTGGCCACACAGCACAAAAAGGCGGCCTAAGGCACCCCAGGGTGGCTCAGGGGCAGCTGCCAGGCCCTGGGGACACCTCAGCCACTGGTTTGCACTGGGAGCGGAGCATGGAGGCTGGGCCAGTGGTGCTGCTGGGTGGCTCCCACAACACGGACCCACAGTGCCAGTCCCGCTGGGCTGGCCTGGCTGGTGGCACAGAGAGAGAGCCCTGCATGCCCACAACTGCCCTGCTGTCCCTCCTGCACCCGCGGGTGGGGGACACCTGCCCAGGACCCAGCAGCAGCAGCAGTGAGAAGTCCTGCACTCCCTTGCAGCTCGCGGGGACAGGCCACCTTGTGCTGCAGGGCTGGGGACAGCACCACTGGCAGCAGCGCTGTCACCTCAGCCTGCTGAAGAGGCAGCTCTGTGACAGGAAGGACAGACTGACATGGAGATCAAGTGCCAGTGTGGGTGAGGGACCCCCAGCCCTGGGAGGACGTTTGGTGCTCAGCCCTGTGGTCAGTGTGGGGGGCACACAAGGACTGCATGGAGCTGGGCACACAGCACATGGGGGGCTGGGGCTGGGCACAGGAGGTGTTTTATTAAAGCTGAAAAGGTTGTTTAGCTGGAGAGTTTGAGTGTCCTGCTGGCCAGCACCATGGGATGGGGGATCAGCTCCTGGAGGCAGGGCTGTGCCATGGCTGCAGATGGTACAGGAAGGACATTTCTCCTGGGGGCTGAAGACCTTCCACAGCTGCAAGATGTGTTCAAGCCACTGGGAAGGGCACTTCCCAGTGCCCTGGGTCTTCACCTTTTGTCCTGAGATACAGCTGAACCCTGACAGCACAGTGGGGGCAATGAGCTGCTTTTTGTGCTGTTTGTCCAAGGTTTCTGGGTGCACTCTGTGCCAGGAACAGGGACAAACTTGTGTCACCTCACTGCTCACAGAAACGAGCTCAGCTTTGGGACCAGCTGGCTCAGCTGGGGCTGTGCTGAGTCCCCAGGGTGTTTGGGACAGAACTGCCACTTTACCATGGTGTGGGGTTGGGGTCATGCCCCTCTCACCTCAGTACCCCAGCCCAGTGCTCACTCAGGAAGTCCTGAGGGCTCAGCCTGCTGCCCTCCAAGCTGTGCAGGCTGCACAGCCCAGCTCAACCTTCTCAGGAAATATTCTCACTCAGTCTGAGATAGTCCAAAATACACAGAGAGGGGCAGACACTTTCTTCCTGCCAGATTCTGTGCATGTGTAGGATCACTCCCAAAGCACAGCCCCTGCAGCTCTGACCCCACACCCGTTCCAGGCCTCAGTGGTGCTCCCTCTGTCCTGGTGCCATCCCAACAGCTCAGCCAAGGCTGTGGCCCTGCAGCAGTCACAGCAGCCATGGGTGGGAATCTGATCTGCTGGGGCTGCTCCCATCCCCATGTTCATGACAGATAAAATTCCTTAGGATGGAGGTTTCTTTTATTCTTGTTCTCTGTTTATTACCAACACCTGGGGTAAACCTGTCACACCATTTCTGGCAAGAAGGGCAAGGGTAAATTCTCAAATTACCTGTTGAGCCCTGTTGTGGCTCCACAGCGCCCTTTAGCTCCTCCAGAGGAGACTGCAGCAGCTCCAAGGCCTGAGGGTGAGCTGAGGGAACAGCAGGGACAGCTCTGCCTGATCCCAAGGGAGTTTACAGCTGCATCAGCTCAAGAAACTATTGATGGTCAAAAAACTGCACCCCACTAACAACTGCACCCCACCAAGGGAAAGGTATGGTATGTGGTGAGGAATGATCTCCTGTCTCTGGGGTACCTGCTCTCCCTTCCAGCTGCTCTCTGCCCTCACCCAGCCCAAGGAGTCTGGGGGGACCAGCTGCCTCTTGCTTGAGCATTTGTACCAAGCAACTCCTTCTCAGCAACTGGCACAAAGCAAAACACCCCAAAGTACTGCCAGCAGGAGGCCCCTTTGGGTTTGGGAACCCTAGAAAGTGGTTAATTAAGGACTACTTTAACCCCTGCACCATTTGTTCTGACAACTGAGCCCTTGCAGCAAAGCCTTGATGGCGGATCCCCTCCCCATTTCCGTGAGCAGCCCATGCAGAGCATGTGCACACCAGCTGTTGGGTTCAGATCTTTATTCTGTGGTAGAGAAGCTAGTGGAGCCTGTGCAAACAAATAAAAGACAAAGCTACTTTGAGAATTGTCTCTTATGCTCCAGGGTTTTGATTGCTGAGGAATTCCTGGAGCAGAGCTTGCACTTCTCCTCGCCGGCTCATCTTGGCTGCCTTGCCCTGGAAGCGGCCGCGCTTCCCAGCTCCTTTCCCTCCCAGCAGCTCTGCCACCCTGCAGCAGCAACAGCACAGGCTGGAGGCCAGGCTGCTCCAGCACACACAGATCCCTGCCTGGATCACACTGTGCAGCTGCTCATCATGTCTGCAACATCAGAATTCTCACTCGAGTTAAATAAATCACAAAACACGTTACCTGGGACCTAAATTTTCAACTGCTTCAACAGGTCCAGCTAGAAGGAAGAGTCCTGCTTCTTTTTCATCTCCCACAGTCAGGAATAGTAGGGTTTCCTGTGGACAGAGATGGGCTTTGCTCCAGAGAAATCAGTGCTTTCCACACTGGCCACAGGACACAAACAGCAAACTGACAATTTCGAAGTCTATGTGCATTATTGAGACTGACACTGCTTGGGGTAACCCAAGTTAAAAGGACACAGCTGGCAGCTGAACTAGGTGATTGTGACTGAAACTTGCTGTTCTTTCAATTCTACTCCTACCTAATCCTATCCTAACCTATTTCAGCCACTGAGGCTCTGTACAGCTCTTGGGGCTTTTCTCCAGGGCTCTGAATTCTCACTGTTGAGAACTGCCCTGCAGACTGAGGCTGCTGGGGACAGGAAACCTCAGGTACCTGTCAAGGGAACCAGATCTGCAGATCATGACTGTGACAGGAACAGCAGCCTGGCCATGCAAAACTGGGGTGGAAAACCAGTGGTGTCAGTTTAGTCTTCATCAGTGACTCACCTCTGTCCCAATCTCATTAGCGATGATGTTCATAAATTCAGAATCACCCTCTTTCCTGTATGGATGGATAAAAAAACACTTCAGAAAGAAGCAAAACCCCCCTCTAGAGTACAAAATCTCAATCAGAAACCAAGTGCATGATTAGAGATTTTGGTCTCTTTCTCTTGTCTATAGATGTAAATCCTTGCTGGGCTCTCCTTTAGGAATTATTCAAGTGTTATCTTTAAGAAATAGAGCTCCCTGGTTTTACTTGAAAATATCAAGTGCAGAGGGAATTAGATGGACACAGCAATTTCTCAGCTACAGCACCAGAAGAATTCAGTGACTGAATTACAGATTCCTTTAATTACACAACTTTGCAGCAGGCCAAGGCAGTTTAATATTCTATTTCCTTTGTTTACATTCTCCCTTGAGAAAACAAGCTGCTCTCACAAGGTGTGAGAGATCCAAGAGCCATCAAATCTGTGGGACACTGCTGGCCCCTCTTCCCTGAGCTCCCCCATACCTGTGCAACACAAAGAGCTGCTTTGGAGCAGGTTTGCTCTTGAAGTCCCGAGCTATCAAAACAGCAATGTCTCTAAGCAAGTTCAGGTTATTCTGAAAGAAAAGGAAATTAACTGTACTGCAGCTGGAGAAGTCAGTGTGAACACAGCTGTGTTCCCAGAGGTTTGAGCACTTTTCATAATATGCACAAAAATTGAAGCCAATTTGACTCCCAGTTACCACAACTAATGGTCTACAGGAAATAGTGACAACCCACTTTTCCCAGCTGTTCTTGTACCTTCTGGAGCAGCTTCACAGAGCTCTGCAGTCTCTTCACAGCCTCCACGTGCTCACCTGGTCCATTTCTGAAAGAAATGGGAGACTTTGGATCATTGCTCTGAAGGACAGAGGAAGAATTTCCTAAAGGAACAAAACAGACATCACACACAGCCCCACAACATGCACCCTGAGGCTTATGGGGTATCTCTCAGGAGGAGAAGTGAAGATGAAATAAGAGAAGTGGAAAGGGGATTACTTGAGCAGGGAGGTTAGAGCCTTCTCAGTACTGTGACTTTGTTCAATTGACTTCAGCACTCTGTTTCCCACCAAGAAAACCAAGTTGGTTTTGTTCTTTTTCCCTTTTTCCACACCAAGGAGTTTAATAACCTTCAAAAGAAAATCAACCTGGTCAGAACAGCATTTTGATAATTCACATAGTTGATCAGTTCCTGCCAGATTATGCCTTGTAATGAATTTTAACTCTTTGCTAGTGAAAATAAATAGATCAAAATCAGCCATAAGGTCAACATTAAAAAAAAAAAAAAAGTACAGTGGAATTTATGCAATCTTCTAGCCATTAGGGATGTACTCTACAGGGCATCTGGATGTATCTGCTGGGAAACTGACTCCAACCAATGACTGAGAAAGCACAAACACTTAAAGGCAGTCTAGGATTTTATCACCATTTCCCTGCACAGATTTCTCATCCATGATGAACACTCAAAAATACCAGAACTTTAAGCAGAGGGAACATGGCCAACCCCCCTGGCAGTGCAAAAACATCACAGGGCTGAGTTCTGCAACAAGGAAACAAAAGCTCCTGTGGCACCCAGCCCGTGTGTGACCCTCCTGGGGCTCCCTCACCCTGGGGTTCTGCCACCCCTTCCCCACCAGCACAGCCTGGAGCAGCCTGTGGATCCCAGGGACTGTGGCTGTACTTCATGTGCAGCGTGGCTCCCAGGGGCAGCCCAGCTGCAGGAGCCCACCTGGAGGTCACTCAGGTTGGAGACGTGAGTCCCACAGCACAGGTTGGAGTCGATGCCTTCGATGTCCACCACCCTCACCGGCCCCGCGTGGTCATCGGGCAGCCCCCGGCTCCTCACCTGCCAGAGGAGGAGGGTGACAGAGCAGGTGACATCTGTGCTCAGCTATTCCATGAGCACCATCAGTTCTCTCCCACCACTCACTGTTTCAACTTCAGGGTCATCTGCAGCCAGTTCCCTCACTGTTACAGGGACCCTGTCCCGGATTTTCTCGTTCACGCTGTCCTCCAGGGCCTGGAGCTGCTCTGCTGTCACCACGGGGGTGTCCAGCTCAATGACACTGCGCTGGCGGCCCAGCTCCCTGCACCAAGGAAGGACATCTGCTGAGAGCAGCTGGGAGGTGCCTCTGTGCAGCACCAGCATCCCACTGCTGGCAGTGTGGACTGAAACAACAGACTTCCCTCCTCTCCCTGTTATGTTCAAAGCACCAGGTGGAAACCAAACACTTAAGGAGGACAAGACAGAGAAAATACTTTGTACATCTTCTCTCCAGGTCAGTCACCTCTCGTACAACAGTTGAGCTCAAATGAAACATCCAAATTGCTTTTGGTGTTTCAGTGCTCAGGCTCTACGCAGGGTAGCATTTTGGCATGTGCCAAATGAGTCAAAAGGAACCTTTATCCTGCTCACCATGATGTAGTCTTGAATCCAAACATCTGTTCTGCAACGGCACTGATGAGATGCTGTCCTGGAAGAGACGTGCAAGCACTAGCTCTGAGTGCCACTGGCATTTTCGGTCAGGCCGTGTCTTTCCTGTTGACATTCTCCACGACAGGTGAGTGCTGGGTGCTGAGGGGCTCCTGCCAGAGCTCAGGAGCAGCAAGGAGACAGCTCTGGCCTCATGAGCCTCTGCTCCTGGCACTGCAGCACACGCTGTGCAAAGCAGGCTGAACTTTCTCTTCCAAACCTGTTTCTGGTGCGTTTACAAGCAAAGGAGAGCTCATAGAGGGTGCTGCTGCCCTCAGCAGTCCCGGGAACAAGCTGTGCACACAGAGCTGGCGGATTTCTCCCTGCCCTGACCGGGATGGGGACACGGTGTGCGCTGACCGCCCCCTGCCCCACCGGCACGGCCCGCGGGGTGCTCCGTGCGCTCCCCGGTACCGGCACCGGCACGGACCTGAATGCTGCTGCATGTGGTCGAAGCGGCGCTCCCAGTCCAGCGACAGCAGCACTTCAGCGCCCGGTTCCAGCGCGGCCGGCACGAAATGCACGGCCTCGGTGCCCCGCCGTGTCACCCGCAGCACCGGCACGTCCCCGATGAGGCCGCGATCGTCCGGCTGCGGACACGGGACATCAGCGCCGCCGCTCCCGGCCCGGCCCCCGGCCCAGCCCAGCCCCGCCCGGCCCGTACCTGCCCGCCGCCCTCGGGGAAGAGGATGGTGTCCTCCAGCACCACCTGGAAGCCGCTCACCGGCTCCCCGCCGCCCTCGGGCCGCAGCTCGGCCGCCCGGCACGACACCACCCTGGTGGTGAACTGAGACAGAGACGGCGGCGCCGTGAGGGCCCGCCCGGGCCTGCCCCGCGCCTTGACCCCGGCCCCGGCCCGACGCTACCTGCCGGGCCCAGCTGTCCCGCTGGCACCGGAACACCATGGCGACCGCTCGGCACAAGCGGGCCGGGACTGGCGGAGGGACAGAGACACGGACAGGGACACGGAGCGGCGGTGCGGCCCCGTGCGGCGAGCGGGCGGGGCCTGCACAGGGACGCGCGGGCGCGCTCCCGCCGGCGGCGCGCGCTCCCGCCGGGGCCGGCGCGGGTGAGCGGCTCCCGGGGCCCGGCGCGGCACACGGCACACAGCACACGGCTGCGGCAGTTCACGTTTATTGCCCCGTGCCCCGCCAGCTTAGCCGGCTACGGGAAACCGGACCGCGGGTCGGGAGCGATGCCCGTGGCGATGCATGAGCTGAGGCGGCTCCGCTTCCTCGGAGAGCCCTGCCCGCGCTGCTCCCCGGTGCGTGCTGCCGGGGCACCGGCTGACTCCCGCGGCGTCCCCGGGGGCGTGGGTGTCAGTCATCCTGCGGGAGGGAGGAGCGAGATGCCAGGGACTGAGCCGAGACCGGGCCGGCCCCGGTGGCAGCGGGGGGCACCAGCCGGTTGTCCCGGGACAGGCTGCCCGAGGTGAGCAGCGGGAGGTGCTGCCGGTGCCCCGGAGCCGGCGGAAGGCTGAGGCTGGGTTGTGTTCGGCAGGTGGTACTTACATCCAGGTCATCCATGGCTGGAGGGGGGCCTTTTTCTGTCACCTTCTCCAGCATCTGGATGGGAAACAAACATCTGGATCCCCGAATTCCTGGTGTCCCCCCATCCCACACACCCATACGATGTGCACACGATCCTGAGGCCGGTGGCCCGGCTCACCTCTGCGTACTGTTCCACCATGGCTCTCTCCACCTCCTCGTCCCCTTCCCAATCTCGCCAGTTGTCGAAGTCCACGGAGAGCCAGGCTGGCTGTGGGCACAGAGAGCATCCCCTGAGTGGGGGAGCAGCACCACAGGGACCTGCAGCCCAGGGGCAGCTCCTGCACAGGTGAAGGGCAAGGGCAGCAAGCAGGAGTGTCCCTTTGCCTGCAGGCACTGGTCCTGATTCTGCATGTGTCAAGGAAAAGGGTGCCACGTCCTTCCTGGAGGGCAGAAGTCTGTGGGCTAGTGGTGATTATCAGGTAGGGCTTTTTGGGAGCTCTTGGGATCCCCTGTGGAAGCCTCTGTGTGTGTCCTGGGGGCAGGTTGGTTCCTAGGAGCCAGGAGGTGCTGAGTGGGGATGGCACATGCACTGAGGCACCACACACACCTTGATGTTCTCCTTGGTGATGCGTGGCCAGGCCACTTTCTCTTTCCACTTCCTCATAAAGCAAGTGATGGAGCGGTCAGAGCGCTTCTCCCGTGAGTCCTGCCAAGAAATTGGGGTGCCTCAGGATCTGCCAGGCTCCTCTCTGCTCAGCCCTGTGCAGGCCGTGGGGTCACAGAACCACAGACAGGTAGTTTCTGGCTCAAGGCAGCAGCGTGAGTATCAGCCCCAGGGCTGGGGCTCTCATGATGAGCAGCATTCAGTGTTAGGCAGTGTTGCTCAAGACTGCACAGATTGGCTCTGACTCTGAGCCTGACAGAGGCTGACAGAGAAGAGTTTGTTGGCGGGAGACCTCACCTTGGAGTTGACTCTGGCGTATAGGTTGATCTCGTTGTAGAACTCCACACCGTCTGCATTTTTGCAGCTGCCAAAACATTATAACAACCGGGCTTAGGAGAGAGCTGAGGCCACGCGTGATCTCCTCTCACGGAGTGCTCCCGCTCCCCCGATCCACCCCCAGAGCAGAGCAGGGCCGTGTCGGTGGGCAGGGCAGCGGCAGCTCACCTGAACTCCAGCCGGTGGTCCTCGATGAGCACCTTCACGTCCGTGCTGTCCTCCACACAGAACTCCAGGTACACGTACCGGGGCCGGTCGTACCACAGCGTCTTTGCGGGTTGCCTTGGGGAAGAGCAGAGCAGCGGGTATCACCATCACCAGCGGGCATTTCCCGGTGCCTAACAGAGCTCGGCAGGGGCCAGGGGCGAGGAATGGGCCCCGGACATCGGCTCTACTTGTGCCGAGCCCCGGGACGGGCAGAGGGAGCCGGGCGGGTGCCGACGGGCGGTGGGAGCGGACACCGGCCCCGTGACTCTCCCCGCTGCCGTCCCACACGCCCCTGGCCGGGCGCTCGGCGGGGCCCGGCCGGCTGTGTCCGCTCCCCTCTGCCTGGCCCGGCGCTGCCCGCTGCTCCAGGTCAGAGGCTCCTGCCGGGCGCTGCCTCTACCGGGCACCGGGCGCTTTGCACGGGCTCCGTGCGCCGCCTGTCCCGTCCGGCCGTGCTCACCTCGCCATGGCGGTGCCGACCCCGCCCCGCTCTATTTCGGGCCGGGGGCGCGGCTGCCGGACTGGCCAGGCCGGGCCGGGCCAGGCCCGGGGCCGCCCCCCGCTCCCCCCGGTGCGCGCCCCCGGGGCCGCCGCCGCGCTGGGCCGGACCGCGAGGGGGCGCGCTGGCCCCGCCCGCTCCCGCCCCTCAGCGCCAACATGGCGGCGGCGTCACGGCGCCGGTAGCGGCGGCTATGGAGGGAGAGAGCGGCTCGCTGGGCCCCGGCGAGCGCTGGGCGCCGGTGGGCGCCGTGTCAGCAGAGGAGGACGAGGATGAGGAGGACGAAGAAGCGGCGGCTACCGGGGGAGATTCGGCGGAGTCGGTGCCGCAGCTGCGGGCCGAGCGGCGGCGGCTGCACGGGGCGCTGCTGGCGCTCGCCTCGCACTTCGCTCAGGTGCAGTTCCGCCTGCGGCAGGTGGCCCGGGCCGGCCCGGCCGAGCAGCAGCGCCTGCTCCGCGACCTCGAGGACTTCGCCTTCCGCGGCTGCCCCGCGCCGCTGCCCCACGGGCTCGGCGCCGCTCCGGTGAGTGGAGCCTTTGCCGGTCATGGCTTCGGGGTCGGTGTGTGGGTTTAACCCCGCCTGAAGCGCATTAGGGTGGCTGCGGTCCCGCGGTGTTCGGGTTTGCACGGGGCTCGCAGGCTCCTGGGACTCGCAGGGATGTGCCTCGGAGCCCTGAGCGGTGTGTCACCGCTCCACGCCCTGGTACCGCACGGCTGACTCACAGCATCTGTGATATGTACGTGTTATTTGGCCTCTTTCTTCCTGGATCCTGGCCTTGTGGGACACGACGTGGGTGCAGGCGGTCTGGAGAGGTGCTTCCCCTCCTTTATTAAATGAGATGATGTATCTGGTACCTCTGCTTGGTGCTCACGTTTCTCTCTCAGACTGGTTTGCAGTGCTGACTTGTGAAGTACGTGAGCTGCAGGAGATACTGCTCACATCATAATCCTGTTCTCTGTGCCTTGGCTATGACAGTAAGCTTTCAATTTTATTTACTGTTAACTTTTTCCCAGGGTGAGCGAGAGAAGCAGGAGCAAATTGAGGTCCAGAAGGAGAAGCAGAGAGAGCTGATCCTGCAGCTCAAGACACAGCTGGATGACCTTGAGACCTTTGCTTACCAAGAGGGCAGCTATGATTCCCTGCCACAGTCTGTGGTTATGGAAAGACAACGGGTAAGGCTCACAAATCCTCCTGCTGTATTTCCCAGCCTTTCTGAGTGTCTTACCTACTGCAGGCAATCATCAGTCTGTATTTCTCACCAGCAGCTATAATAGAGTGTCAGGAGTTTGTCTACATGTGTGAACCTGTCATGTGTCTTTTGCAGTTATTTCTGTGCAGTAAAGGTGTCCTGTTTCTGAGGGAATCTCTGGGAAAGGAGTTATTTTTTCCTGAAGAATTTGAAGTTGTTTTAAAACCAGTGCTGCCCCTCCTTGTTCTGTGCAATCCCTCCAAAGTGCAAGTTTGCTCCAGCCCAGCACTCTGTGCCTCTATGTTAAACATGAATCATTACCCTGCAGAGCTGGATCAACTTCTCCCCTCTCGCTGATGTAAAAATTTATTTGATATAACAAATTATTTGAGAAAGCTCCCAGGCAGCAGTGCCACGTGGTGAAATCCCACTGCTCACTTGTGTTTTGCAGATGATTATAAATGAGTTGATAAAGAAGCTGGACATGGACTTGAGTGAAGATTTTGCAAAGCTCTCTCCAGAGGAGCTGCGGCAGAGGGTGGATGCTGCCATAGCACAGATTGTGAATCCAGCCAGGGTGAAGGAGCAGCTGGTGGAGCAGCTGAAAACCCAGATAAGGGACCTGGAAATGTTCATCAACTTCATTCAGGGTCAGTGATGAGTTTTTGAATGAGCAGACTGAATTCCTTTGTAATTCCCTGACGTAGTCATGAGGAGGAGAGTCACAGATGTCAGGAGATGCAGGAACAGCTTCTGGGTCACAGGAAAGTGACATCTCTCTAAACTGACAGTGAGGAAAAGTATTGATAGAGTGACAAAGGAGATTTAGAGGGGTCTGAGGAATGTTGACCTTAAGACTTGGGAAATGCAGCTGAAATTCACAAATGTGAAATAACGATGTGAAATCCTTTTTGTAGATGAAGTTGGAAGCTCTGGCAAGGCAGAAGATGCCCACTGTGACTGTGGAGGCTCCTACAAACCCAGCACCCGGCCTCCTGGGAACAGAGGTGGGCACTGCTGGGCTCAGCACTGTCAGGAAAGCTCCAGCTCCTCCCTGGAGCTTGGATGAGCACAAAGCAGTCACTGTCTGCTTTTCCCTGGCAGCTGGTTTCTGTGCTTTGGCACTCCCTCTGCTGAAGGCCTGTGTCCTTTTCCTTTACCCTCCTTCCATGGGATCCTCAGAGTAGTCACAGAGCCTGAGCAAGTGGCATGGAGGGTGGGCTCAGTCCTCAGTGGGGTCAGGAAGAGACTGCAGATACTTGGTGCAAAACACACTGTAATTTGTGCTCTTCAGGCTCTGAGCTCTGTGAGCTGGGGGGATCCAGTGTTCTTTAGAATTTGAGACCTCCCTACTTATCCTTTGAACCTGCTGGCAATACAATAATGTAGCATGAGGCATCTGCAGCTACTCAGAATGCTAGCCTGAAGAGATTTTCAGATATTTGCACTCCTTTTGTGTGTATGAGCATGCAGAGTTGTTGACTCCCTAATGAGATTATGTTTTTCTCTTTTCTACCCTGGTCAGTGAATCCAGAAGATGCCCGAAGGATGCAAGAGACGGGCCTGCAGCTCATGCGCCGCGTGCTGGCCGTGCTGCAGATCTTTGCTGTCAGCCAGTTTGGCTGTGCCACGGGGCAGATCCCTCGCACCCTCTGGCAGAAGGACCGGGACAAGCACGACTTCTCCCCCTTAATAGAGAAACTGGAGCTGTCGGTGGAGCGGGTGAGGCAGCTAGCCCTGAAACACCAGCAGGCAGAGCACGTTATCTGCTCCTCCGAGCTGCAGGACGTTCCCCTGGGCGGCAGAGACGAGCTGACCCTGGCTGTGCGCAGGGAGCTCACCCTGGCCCTGCGGGACCTGCTGGCCCACGGGCTCTACGCCTCCTCCCCAGGCATGAGCCTGGTGCTGGCCCCCATCGCCTGCTTGATTCCCGCCTTCACCCCCTCCCCGCAGACCATGCACCCCTGGGAACTCTTTGTCAAGTACTACAAGGCCAAGAACGGACGAGCCTTTGCGGAATCCCCAGCTCGCAAGCTGTCCCTGTCCTTCGCCCTGCCCGTGACGGGGGCAGTGGTGGCCACCCCCAAGCAGAGCCTGCTGGCAGCCATCCACACGGTGCTCGCGGAGCACGGCCCCTTCAAGCGCAGCGCGGACTCGGAGCTGAAGGCGCTGGTGTGCATGGCGCTCAACGAGCAGCGCCTGGTCTCGTGGCTCAACCTCATCTGCAAGTCTGGGGCTCTGGTTGAGTCTCACTACCAGCCCTGGAGCTACATGGCCAGCACCGGCTTCGAAAGCGCCCTCACCCTCCTCAGCCGCCTGAGCAACCTGAAGTTCAACCTCCCGGTTGACCTGGCTGTTCGGCAGCTGAAAAACATCAAAGATGCGTTTTGATGTGTTTTTATTGCCGTTCATCCGTTTTTCCACTAGTAGGCAGCTGTTGGGCTCAAGAAGCCTGGCTTTTGTAAGACCAAGTTTGTCCCTTTGGTGTTTGCTTTTAGAGAAATCTTAGGGTCTCGTGTTGTTGGTAGTGTGTTGTCTGCTGGAGGCCGCAGGCTGGGCAGCAGCGCCTCACCCTGCCCACTCCCTGCTGCTCTGGGGCCAAACTGCCCTGCCCAGTGGCCAGGGACAGTTCAGGGGTGGGGGACAGAGGCCTGGCCACGGGGACTGCCCGTGGGATGTGCAGTGAGCTCCTTTGTGGTTGTTTCTCGCAGTCTCTGCTCTCTACACCTTGCACACACAGGATCCCTCATGGAGGAGGGAGCAGGCAGGGTTTGAGGCACCTTGGGGGCTGTCTGAGCTCCCCCGTAGGAGAAGATGAGTGCCGGGCCAGAGGTGCCCGCGGGCTCCTCCAGCGGCTCTGCACTCTGTGTCCCTCGGGCTGCCGGGGCGCTTTGTCCAACGGACCCAGCTCCTTGTTCCGGGCTTTTGTGGGGCACCAGCGCCGCCCGCTGTCCCGCGGGGTAAATTAAACACCGCTGTACTACCTGTGGGCCGAGCTCAACGCTGTCCCGTGTGCTCTGTCCGTTACCGGGGCTGGGAGGGGGCGGGCGAGGCGGACACCGGCGCCGCCGTGCCCGGGGAGGGGGCGGCTGAGGCGGACACTGGCACCGCCGGGGTGGGGATGGCTGAGGCGGACACGGCACCGCTGTGCTCGGGGGTACGGGGGAAGCGGACACGGCACCACCGGGGTGGGGATGGCTGAGGCGGACACGGCACCGCTGTGCCCGGGGGTAAGGGGGAAGCGGACACGGCCCCGCCGCTCGGTAGCGGCAGCAGCTCCCGGCGGCGCGGCGGAAGTGACGTAGGTGTCCGGGTAAAAGCCGGGCGCTGCCTTCCCTTTGCCTTCCGGCCCAGCGCCATCGCAGCGGAGCCTCGGTGAGAGCGGGCGGGCGCGGTATCCGCCGCCATCCGCGGGGGTGGCGGCCGGGGCGAGGGTGGCGGGCTCGGGCTGACTGCCGGCTGCTGTCTCCGCAGAGATGGGGAAGTTCATGAAGCCGGGGAAGGTGGTGCTGGTGCTGGCCGGCCGCTACTCGGGGCGTAAGGCCGTCATCGTGAAGGTGAGCGTGGGGCTGGGCCGGCGGGGCCGGGGCGAGCGGGAGACCGGGGGGCGGCACGGGCGCGGGTCCTGCGGGGCCCACGGGGCCGCGGCTCCTCGGTGCCACCTCCGCCGCCGCTCCTCGGTGCGATCGCCGCCACCGCGGCCTGTATCTTTCAGAACATCGACGATGGCACCTCGGACCGGCCGTACAGCCACGCCTTGGTGGCCGGCATCGATCGCTACCCGCGTAAGGTGACTGCTGCCATGGGCAAGAAAAAGATCGCTAAAAGGTCCAAGATCAAGTCTTTCGTGAAGGTCTACAACTACAACCACCTGATGCCCACCCGGTGAGTGCTGCTACCGGCTGCTTTCGTGGTTCTTGCGTTTTCTACTGAGCACCGAGAGTTACCAAGGCTGTTAATGCTGTGGCTGAATGAATGTGAGGCTCAGGCTCTGCAAAAATGGAGTTGTCGTCTGAGGCTGAGTGGAAATATTAATGAACTTTTGGGGTGACACAGCTGGCTCTTATTTCAGCCACACTGATCTTCCCTTTGCTCAGAGACAGCTTTGAGGGTATAGAGCTGGCAGAGCCATTTCTTGTTGTGCCTCAGAGCTCTCAGAGCAGCTCCCAGGCACCACATGGAGCAGAGCTGCATATCCCTCAGAAAGGGCTCCTTTATAGGCTGAACTGAGACTGCTTTGGTGGTTTGGTGACTCCTGAGCTGAGGAGACTGTAGGAGCTGTAACTCCTTGTCTGGACATTAGAGTGTGCTTGGTTTTCAGCCCTGTGCCAGGTACCATGCCTCTTTTGAACTGTTTTGCTCTCTGCCAGGTATTCTGTGGACATTCCCCTGGACAAAACAGTGGTGAACAAGGACGTGTTCAGGGATCCCGCTCTGAAACGCAAAGCAAGGCGTGAAGCCAAGGTGAAATTTGAGGAGAGGTGAGTTGGGAGTTCATCTCCTCAGTGTTGTTTGTGCTATTACAGGTGTTAGGGGTCAGCGTTGCTGTGCTGCAGTCTGTGCTTTTCCAGGTTGGCACTACCACCCTGGCTTCTTTGCACGAGTGTTTGTTGAGTGTGTTTTTCTCACCTGTGTGTGTGTGTGCACCATCGTGCCAGCACCTGTGGGTTTTTCAGGTGTCACAGGATGATCTGACAAGGTGCTGCCAGTTCATCCTCTCTGTTTTCACTGCGCTGGGTGGGTCAGAGCAGTGCTGATGCTTTGC
This sequence comes from Zonotrichia leucophrys gambelii, assembly GCF_028769735.1. Lineage (NCBI taxonomy): Eukaryota > Metazoa > Chordata > Aves > Passeriformes > Passerellidae > Zonotrichia > Zonotrichia leucophrys. The sequence goes on along the minus strand of NC_088196.1, from coordinate 2,953,551 downwards.
TGGGGTTTCTGCTCTTTCTTGATGGGTTTCTGTTCAGAAGCTCCTTCAGAGGAAGGAGCTGTGTGGTCTCAGTGGGACCCAGTGTCTCAGGCTGTCCTCCAAGGGCATCTCCCCCTGCCACAGGAGGTGTCCAGCAGGATGGCCGTGTCCTGTGCTTGTACCTATTGAGGTGGAAACTGCCACAGTGCAGGTGTTTTTAAATTTGGAGCCTGGCACTTGCTTCCCTTTTGGTATTTCAATATTTAAAGTGGGTTTATTTGTATCCCAGGCTGTAAGACCAGGAGAATTACCTCTGGGTGAATTAGGTGCTACATTCTGTCTGTCTGGGACAGCTCAGGTGCAGGTTTGGTGCTGTTACCTGCTCGTACACATCCTTTAACCCATGTCTTCTCTTTCAGGTACAAAACTGGCAAGAATAAGTGGTTCTTCCAGAAGCTGCGATTCTAAAGGTGTAACGAGGTTGCATCAATAAATGTTTATTAAAAACCATGCCTTTTTTGTTATTTAACAAACAAACAGTGGCCTTTGTGGTGTGGTCATGCTTGCTCTGTGTCTCTAAGAGCTGGGGAAGCCATTGCAGTCCAGGGGAGCAGGGGCTGGGTCGAGTTTTAAATCCAAGAGTGGGGATTTAAAACCAGTTTATATTTGGTAGCTGGTCCATTCAGAGTAGTTTATTTCTATATTTAGTAGCTGGTCCGTTAGGAAGAGTTTATGCCTATATTTACTAGGTGATCCATTCAAAACACTTTATTTCTATATTTAGTAGCTGGTCTGTTTGAAAGTTTATATTCAGTAGCTGGTCTGTTCAGAATAGTTTATTCCTATATTTTCTAGCTGGTCTGTTTGAAAGAGTTTATATTTACTAGCTGGTCCGTTTGGAAGAGGTTATACTTAGTAGCTGGTCCGTTTGGAAGAGTTAATTTCTATATTTACTAGCTGGTCCGTTCCTGGCAGGCCCGGTGGGTGCTCGGAGGGTAAACCGGGCGGGGCGGGGATGGAGGAAGAGGAGGAGGTGATGAGGTACCGGACGGGGCTGGGCGGGCCCCGCGGCCGGGGCTGCGCTCGGAGGGGCCGGGGCGGGGCGAGTTGGCGAAATCGAAAGCGAAAGGCGAGAACGGGTCCCCGGTAGCACGGAGGGAGTAGGAGAGCGGTCCCGGTGGGCAGGGCAGGGCTCCCCGCGGGACCGGACCGGGGATGGATTCGGATGAGGTGAGGAAGAGCCGAGCCACGGGGAGAGGCGGGCGGGGGGCGGCGCAGCGCGGCTGAGACCCCTCCTGTCTTTAGGAATCCTTTGTCCGGCTGCAGGACGAGAGCCTGCAGAGCCCCGAGCAGCTCCGGCAGGAGATCGAGCGCTGCAAGGTGGGTCCGGCTGCTCCGAGAAGGGTTGGGCGGCCGCGTCCCAGCTGTGCGGGGTCCGCCCTGGCCAGGAGCTCGGGTGTTCTCTGGGAATCAGAGGCGGCAGAGAGGAGCAATCCCCTGGAGGGGAGAGCTTGTTCCGGGGCACAGCCTGTGCCGGGGCTGCCTGGCTGGTGGGGGGATGCAGTGTCGTCAGGGTGTTGCTGTCTGATGGTGCTTCTCACAGGAGCTTTACAGTGCTCTGGAGAAAGAATGTGCAAAGCTACAATCGGCCAAGGAAGCTGCAGAGCAAAGGACAAAGGAGCTGAAGAAAGAAGAAGAACTTCATAAAGTTTTAGAGCAACAGCTGTCTTTAAATGGAGATGAAGAAAGAGCACGCCAGGTCAGTGTTCAGTGGATGGCCTAGGTTTGGAAGGGTGCCAGGGGCTGCAGGGTGCAGGTCACTGCTCCAAGATCACTTGCCTGGGGTCTGCTGAGTTTCATGGGGAACACAAGGCCTGTGCTGAGAAGTGAGGCAGTGCTGCAGCGAGGGGAGGGCTGTCCTCAAAGGAGAGGAGCCAGGACAGAGCTGCAGGCAGTCAAGAGCAGAATAGGCTGGAGCTGTGTGCCCAGGAACAGTGCTGTGCTCAGAACAGAAATGTGCTGCAGCCCTTTGTGTCCTGGTGTTCCCTACTTCCCATTCTGTCCTTACTTCCTTCTTTCCCTCCTTCCTTCTAGATTTTTACAATAAGGGAGGAGAACAACAGACTGAGGCTGGAGAAGCAAGTTCTAAACAATAAACTGGAAGAATTGAAGAAGAGGGTCTTCTGGAATGATCCTGTGCAGGTAACAGTGTGTGTGTGGGCACTTGGGTCTGCTGGCAAGGGTGCAAGCCTGGCTGGAGAAGCTGCAGGTGAATGCAGCTGGGCACTGTGATGACTGGAACAGCTCCTCTGCCAGGGCCAGGAGCTCTGGTCATGCTTTGGGATTCCAGGCACAGCCAGACACTAGGAGAGACTCTGCTGAGGTTCTCCAGCAGTTTATTTGTGCCATGAGCTTATTTCTACTCCATGGATTGGCAGGGACGTGCCCTGTGCAGGGTCCAGTCTCCTCCATGTGCTGTCTCTGCTTGTACCTAGATACTGTCTGCCCTGCCAGAAAAGAAAATGATCTTTAAGGGACTCCCAGCAAACAAGGAGGACATGAACAAGCTGATGCTCATCCCACTGATCCGCTGCCCTCTGCCAGGGGGCTCAGCTCTCATCACCTTTGAGGAGGCAGAGGGTAAGTGTGAGAGGAGCACTGCTCTGGCCAGGTGTCCTCGGTCATTTTGGAGCCTGCCCTGTGTCCCCTCCCTGTGCCAGAGTTTGGTGCTCCCTCTCTCCCTGCCTTGTGTGGGGCTGTGTCCCCTCCCCAGCACCTTTGCTGTCCTGGAAAGTGCTGGGCAGTCACTCCCCTGTGCTGGGGGCTCTCCCTGCCCGCAGTGGCCCAGAGGATCATAGAGATGAAGGAGCACACGGTGGAGCTGAGCTGTGGGCAGCTGGAGGAGCTCGACCAGTGCAGAGTGAAAGTGCAGGCAGTGCCCATGGACATCCTGCTGCCATCTGCCCTGGAGGTAGGGGCCGTGGGTCCCCATGCCATGGGGGTGCCCTGGACACACTGCTTCCCCTGTCTGAGCCTGCCTTGACCAGGGCACTGCTCCCCTGAGCTCTGGGCCAGTCCTGCCCTGGCACTGACTGGCCGGTGCCACCCACAGATCAGGCTGACACAGAGCAGCAGGAGCATCCTTGTGTCTGACCTGCCCAGCCTGAGCATCTCCAAGGAGGCACTGCTGGACAAGCTGGAGCTCTTCTTCAGCAAGACAAAGAATGGGGGCAGCGAGGTGGAGAGCAGAAATTTCCTGGAGGACTCTCAGCAGGTGGTGCTGACCTTCACACGGGATGGAGGTGCGTGGGGTGTGCTGAGCCTGGGTGGCTGGCAAGGGTGGAGCAGCCCAGCCTGCTCTGGGGGGAAATCTGAGAGCAGAGGAAGCTGTCTTTGAGGAACAGGGAAGATACAGTGAGCCCCAGGCTGTCCTGCCTCCCCCAAAACTGTGCTGGTGCGGGTGAGCTGAGCAGTGAGCTTGGCAGTGTCAGCCTTGGTGCCTATGCCAGGGACAGAACCTTCCCTGGAGCTGACCTGGGCAGCTCAGGGCTTTCCTCTCCATATGCAGTGGCAGAGCCGCTCATTGAAAGAGGACATATCCAGGTGCCCATTGGGAAAGGGAAATACAAAATCAAAATATCACCATACATGAGTGGAGACATCTCTAACCTGCAGGTAAGGGCATGAACCCGGTGCAAGCAGCACCTCTGAGCCTGTGTGGAGGCAGCACAGCTGGGGGGGCTCCTGAAGCCCCTCTGCCCTGCACTCACCCCCTGCTCTGCCCAGCTCCAGCCCTCCCGCTGCCCCAGGACCGTCCTGCTCCTGGGCATCCCCGATGTGATGAGCGTGGAGTCCATGAGAGACGCCCTGGAGATCCACTTCCAGAAGGCCAGCCGCGGCGGCGGCGAGGTGGATGCGCTCGCCTACGTCCCAGCGGGGCGGACAGGGGTGGCCGTGTTCGTGGAGGACACTGCGGGCTAGTCCTGGCCAGATACGGGCTGGTCCTGGCTCAGCCCGAGGCTGAGGAGCTCCGTGCGTCCGTTGGCCCGCGGGCACGGGAGAAATTAAAAGTGTCTGTTGGAAGCACCCACCGTGTCTGTTGTGTTGGGGCCGGGCCGGGCGTTGCCTGCAGGGCCGGGGCGAGGCTGAACCCCCTCCCTGGCCGTGCTCTGAGGGGCCGGGGGAAACTGAACCCTTCCCCGCCGTGCTGTGAGGGGCCGGGGTGAGGCTGAGCCCTTCCCGGCCGTGCTCTGAGGGGCCGGGGGAAACTGAACCCTTCCCCGCCGTGCTGTGAGGGGCCGGGGTGAGGCTGAGCCCTTCCTGGCCGTGCGTACTCTGAGGGGCCAAGGCGAATCTGAGCCCTGAGGGGCCGGGCCGCGCCCTCCCGCGGGCCCAGGGCGGAGCGGCTCCGCTTTCGCTTTCGTTTCCTCGCGGCGGCGGGGTCGGGGCGGCGGCCGGAGCGGTGGGAGCGGGCGGCGAGGCCGTGCCGGTGCGGCGGGGCCCGGGCAGCCGCCGCCGCCGCGGGCATGGCGGGCCGCACGGTGCGGGTGCAGGGCTTCCCCGCCGAGCTGCCCCCCGACAGGGCGGCCGACAAGCTGACCATTCACTTCCTGCGCTCCCGCAACGGCGGCGGCGACATCGCCAACGTCCGGGTGCTGCCCGGCTCTCTGCCCTGCGCCCTCATCACCTTCGAGGCGCCGGAAGGTAACGCCCGCGGGACCCTCGGGGGCCTGGCCTGGCCCACCTTCCCCAGCCCCTCTGTGCCCTGTCCCACCTTCCCCAGCCCCTCTGTGCTCTGTCCCACGATCCCCACCCCTTCTCTTCCCTGTCCCACCATCCCCAGCCCCTCTGTGCCCTGCCCCACCTTCCCCAGCCCCCCTCTTCCCTGTCCCACCATCCCCAGCCCCTCTGTGCTCTGTCCCACCATCCCCACCCCTTCTCTGCCCTGTCCCACCATCCCCAGCCCCTCTGTGCCCTGCCCCACCATCCCCAGCCCTGACATTGCCTCACCCACTCTCCCCTGTCCACCATCCTCTGTCCTGCCCCTGTCTCACTGTCCCCAGCCCCACCATCCCCTGTCCCACTGTCCCCCACCCCTCTGCTGTCCCTTGGCTGGGCTGACAGAGGTCTGGGTGGCTTTTCCCACCAGTGGCCCAGAGGATCCTGCAGGTGAAGAACCACGTGCTGGCAATTGGGAAGACACAGTACCCGCTGGAGGTGACGCCCCACGCTTCAGAGCTGAGCCCCAATGAGGTACTGAGGGGATGTGGCAGCCCCAGCTGCTCCCACACAGACTCTGTGCCTGGCAAACAGCTTGAGAAGGGAGACCTCACTCTCTCCTTTCATCTTAATTACACTTAAATCCGTCCTCATTCATATTCAAATGAAGATTTTTTCCCCTGTGTTAACAGCACAGGGACAGGCAGGCAGGCTGTGCTCTCAGTCATCTGGCATTTGTGCCTGTCAATTGGAGGGTAGTCAGGCTGGAAGAGAACAGGCACTTTTCCCCAGTCCATCTGGTGCCACACAGGGATCCTGTTAATGCCTCTGCCGTGTCATCAGCTGGTTCACAGTGTATTGAGGAAAGCTTAGCATACAGACATGCTGGTGTCTGGGGAGCACTGGAGAGTTCTTGCCTCTTCCTCCAATCTCAAGAGACCGTGGCTGTAGCCATGTCTCATGTTTTCATATCTGAGCCCCCAAAACAGGGGCATGGAAATTAGCTTGGCCTTGCAGACCTTTTTGCAAATCTGTGGTGCCAAAACTGCTTGAAGATCTGGAGATGAAGCTCTGCAAAGGCAAGAGAGCAACTGCATTTCAGATGCAGAAACAATAGTGGATTTCTTGGGTTTGGGCTTTTTGAAGAGCTCCCAGTGTGTAGAAATGTGGCCCTGTCTCTGTGCAATTTCCCCCTCTGATTCCTTGTTTGCAGAAAGCTTTTGACAAGTGCACAAGGTCAAGGGGTTGCTTTTGGTCCTGTCTGTGTCAGGGTCCATCTCTTGAAAGCAGGATGCTGAGGGAGAGAGGTGGAAGAGTGTGTCACAGTAATTCAGGGGCCACTTGCCTTCTGTGCCTCTGAAAGGGGCTGGTTTTGGTCCTTGCTCTCTCACTCCCTTGCTGTCTACTTGCAGATCTTCATACACGTGAGCATGACAATTGACTATGGCAAGCTGCCCACGGGCAAAACCCTCCTGAAGGACTTGCACAAAGAGTACAGCAATGTACACTTCAGCTTCGACTCCAAGAACATGCAGTGCATAGTGCAGGGCCCATTCACTGAGCTGCAGACCTTCAGCAGAGACCTTCTCAGCAGCCTGAACCTCAAGAACCAAGCCAGTGGCCAGATCCTCCTGCCAGCTCCCAGCTGTGGGGCCAAGGAGATGGGAATGCCTGATCAGCAGCAAGTGCCCGACTCCACTGAGCCAGCACAAGAGGCAGCAAAGCTTCCAGATTGTGACCAGGTGCAGGAAATGGCAGCTAAAGAACCATCACCTCAGAGCCCAGTGGGTGAGGAAGCTGTGGAACTTTTGGGGAAGCTGGAGGACTTTTCCCTCGCCGTGGACTCGGACATTTACTTGTACATGCAGAGGTTCTGTGCTGCTGAGTACCGGGGTGTGCTGCAGCAGCACCACGTGGATGTGGTGGATGTCAGTGGCGATGGCATTGCTGTGTTGTACCTCCAGCCATCTGGAGGAGTGTCTGGGGACACAGAGGCCTTGAGGCAGGCCCAGCTGGCCCTGCAGCAGCTCTACCAGCAGCTGGAGGCGAGCCTGCGCAAGGAGAAGATCGCTAAGAAAGGGCTGGGGATGGACAGCCAGGCACTCAGGGCTCTGACACGTGAGCTGCAGGAGCTCTATCCCCAGCTGCTCTGCCATGAGGATGTGAAGCAGCTTTATCTCGTTGGAAGCCTGGTTGATGTGTGCAAGGCCAAGCAGTTCCTTGAGGATTCTGTCACCAGGAGAAGTGCTGCACGCACGGTTGACACGCTGAGCAGCTCCCAGCCCTCTGGCACCACAGAGGCTGCACCACTGCTGGGCAAACCTCCTGTGCATCCTTCAGCCACAAGGCTTAGCCCAAGCAAGCAGGAGCAGAAATGTGAGTTCAAGCTAGCTGCCAGCTTCAGCACCCTGAAAGCTGACAGGTCTCAGGCTGGCCAGGACCTCTTGGTGAGTCAGGACTCTCCAGCAGTGGCACAGGTGAAGCTTTCTGGGAAACATTCATCAGAGACAGATGCTCCTGGTCAGAGTGACCCAAGGGCACTGAGCCAGCAGTATCAGTCTCCCACCCCTATGAGAGATAAAGTTGTGGGGTTGGCACAGTCTCCCACCCCTATGGCAGATAAAGTTCTGGGGTCAGCAGCAGACCCTCAGCAGAATGACCCCACAGAAAGGGACCATGTGGAAGGAGGTGCCAGACTCACAGGAGAAAAGGTGCTGATGCCTATTGCAGGCAAAGAAAACAGCACTTTTCAGCATGCTGAGGACTCTAAAGGCTCAGGTCCCTTTGGGTACCACTCCCTTGCTGGCATCTACAGCAACTGTGATGTGACATGGACCCCTTTTGCTTTAGGCTGCAAACCCTCAGCATCCAGCCCTGTGCTGAGACGGTCCAACAGCTTCTCCCTGTCGAGGTCAAAGGAAAGCAGCAACTCTGGAGACATCAGCAGGGTGAGTGAGGAGATAAGCCTGGACACTCTGCAGTGGTTTTACCTGAAAGATGTGTGCCATGCTGCTATTGATGAGCTGTGCAGGGCTGGAGGGGTGCACATCTCGGAGCGCCACGCCGGCGACTGCACGGTGCTGATGCTGCAGGCAGAGGACAGGAGAAGGCTGCTCCAGGCTAAATGGAAGGTGGAAGATCTTGTGCAGAAGTGCCCTGACTTGGTGTGTCAGAGTGTGAGCTACTCAGAGCTTGCTGTCAGTGGGCCAGATGACAGTGACCTGAGCGAACTGTGCAGCCTCTTGCGAGGAAAATCCTTCCAGGTTGGACTCAGCAAAGACAAGTACAAGCTCTACCTTGCCTGCCCCAAGGAGATGCTGCCAGGAGTGAGTGAGGCCTTCCACATGTTCTCCTCCAGGAGGCTCTGTGCCATGAAGTCTTCATCCCTGTCTCCTGGATCAGAGAGTACAGGGAAATTGAGTGTCCAGCCAAGCAGAAGCCAGGACCCAGTGCTGGATGTGGCCCTTCCTGGCGGCCTGAGTTCCCCACAGCACCTGAACATCATCAATAAAATGGACTCTCCATACGTGCTCAGGGCTTCCTGGCTGCCAGAGGCTGAGGAAAAGGCATCCCCCAGTCCTTGGAGGTACCAGCAGGCTTGGGGGCAGGAGGAGGGCAGGGGCTGTGTTGATTCTGGGGCTGGCAGACGAGGAAGCAGCCTTCTGAGCCTTGGCACGGGGGATAAGCAAAGCCCTCCTGGCCTGAGGGAGTTCCAGGAACAGCGCAAGACAAAACTGACCCTGGGGGAGCCCGACAGCCCCCGGCTGAAACAAGTCTTGCCAGACAGGTTCCAGTTTGCAAGAGACAAGAGCAGAGGAGGCCACAATGAAGCAATGGGACAGCAGCACTGCCCAGTCCCTGCAGCTGATGAAGCTCCTCACTCTATGCCCACCTGGCTACCCAGGGCTGTGGCTGCTGAGCCACCACCAGCTGTGGCCCAGCAGGCACCTGCAGCAGAGCCCACAGATCAGGGAAGGGCCCAGCTCCCAGGGGGCAGGAGCAACGAGCAGGAGGAGCCTGAGCTCCCATCACAGCAGAGAAGAGAGCCCAGCCTTGGCCAGGAAAGCAGCACCATCCCTCTGGAGCAGTGTGATGTTTGCCAGGGCTCTGGGGTGACCTGCCAGGGCTCCTGTGGTCACGCCTTGTGCAGGACATGTTTTGCAGCAGACAGTTTGCAGCCAGCTTGCTGTGACTCCTCCTCAGATATCCCAAGCTGCAATATCCTGGGGACACTGAAGATCTCCTCCCTGTCTCAGAGCCTGCCTGGATTCTATCCGGACTCAACATTTCAGCTTGCTTACAACATCCCTGATGGAGTGCAGGGGGTAGGTACCACACAGAGCTTCCCCATCCCACTGCAGCCCACACAGGGAGGGCTGTCAGGGTGGCTGGGTGGGAAAAGAGCAGCCACAGCTCCCTGCCTCACAGAAAAATCAGCAGAGGTATTAACCTGTGAAAGGCAAAAAGCTCCACAGCAGGTTTTGGAGCAGCTTGCTGCTTCTCAGGAGCATGTGGGACCTCTGGTTTTAGTTGACAGTGACTATCAGCCCATGGGGATCGTGGTCATGAGTGTAGTTTTCAAGCTAGACAAACCTTAGAAATCCCCTCAGAGGCAAAGCATTCCAGCCATTGTTTAAAATGTCTTATTCCTGTTCCAAGGTTGGGGACCCTCGCCCAGGACACCCTTACAAAGGCGGGAATTTTTGTGCCTTCCTGCCTGAAAACACAGAAGGGGTGAAGATAGCAAAGCTGCTGAAGAGAGCGTTTGAATGTGGGCTGACATTCCAGATCAAGTCCTGCAATGGAGAGGAAAGAGTAACATGGGGTCCTATCCCCCACAAAACCTCCTGGGATGGAGGCAAAGCCAGGTATGGCCCAGCTCATCCTGAGCTTCTGGGTATGGTTGTGGGCTTTTTAGCAATGGGAGGAAGAGAACCAGGGGCTCCAGCTCAACAAATCCTGGCAGGGATGGCACAGTGGCAGAGTTGGTGCTGCCCTTTGCTTCAGCTTGCAGGGCAGCTGTGGCATGGCAGAGCAGCCCTGGCACTCTCCAGCTGGAGCAAATCCATCCCACATCCCTAAGTGTTGTGGAAACCCTGTAATTCCCCATGGACAGGAACTGTGGGCCCTGTTCACTTAGAGCCTGTGCTGGGTACAAGCTGTGCCTGCAGGCTGCAGGACATCCCAGGGGCAGCACTTCCCCTCTCAGCCCCTCTGAAAGGGTGGGGCAGAAATAAAGGGCTGCTTCCCACTGCGGTTTTGGCACAGCAGGATTTACAGTGCTTCCTCTCTGCCCCACAGGAATGGCTACCCAGATGCCCAGTACCTCCATGAGGTTGGCACAGTCCTCAATAAACTGGGCCTTGTGTGATTCTCCCACAGCCTGTGGCTTCCCTTCACCTTCTTTTCCTGCTGAGAACTGCAGCTTCACAGAGACAGCTCAGGAAGAAGCAGGTGTTTGTTGAAAGAGCTCCTGCTTTCCCCACATGTAGCCAGAACTCTGCACTTGAGCAAAGAGCAGCACCTCTGTCCCTGCCCCATGCAGGCCTCAGTGCTTGCCAGAAACTCCAGCTCCTCTTGGATGCATGCCCTGAAATCACAGAGCTGATTGCAGCCTGAGTGAGCCCTGTTTGGCTTCCAGCAGCAGACACAAACCTGGGCAGGAGTCTACAGCTCATCCAGCCCCAGCTTCTGGAAGTCTCTTCCACCTCCTGGCACTACAGAGAGGTTCCAGCTCAGCTGCTGCCAGAGCTGGGGTTGGAGATGAGCTGTTCTTAGTGTCAGCTTTCAGGCCAGCAGGTGACCTGGGGCTCTCTTGAGGAGAACATTAACAGCTTTCAGCAGCTGCCTCCTCCTCCCAGGGACAGTCTCCATGCTGACAAATAAACAGGATTTATTCTCATGTTTGATGGTGGCTGTTCATGCCTTGTCTTACCCTCGGCCCAGGCACCCACTTCAGTCCCACCTGGCTACTGCCACACCCAGATAGGAAATGCAGAGCCCAGGTAAAAGCTTCACAAACAAAAATCACCATGGCTGCCCTCAGGATGAGTGTCAGGGACAACACTCAAGCCAACAGTTGTCCCTGAGAGCAGAGGCATCTCCTGCTGGGAACATTACACTTTGTCAACTGAATCTGCTGTGGGCAGAGGGTTCACCACCACAGAAAGCTGAGCAGCACTGTGGAAGGTTTTGTTATGCTTTAATTACCATTTGAAACACATAAGGCATATGGTAACGTTTGACAGAGGAGCAGTACACATTGTAGTCATGTAAACAGCAGTGGCACAGTTGTCTTCTGTCCAACTCGGTTACACAAAAAAAGCGAAATATATTTTTTAAACAAAAGATTTGCTATGTGTCTGTAGGATGAGCAGCACTCATATCACAAATCTGCAAATCAACACAATTCAGACAGTACAGACCAGACCATATGCTGCAAGAGGCTCACTCAGAGTCTAACACATTTCACATCATGCTCATGTACTACTTGCCAAAAACACTTTGCCAGCACGAGGGCTCAGCACACCAGAGGCTTCAGCAACTTGAGTGGTTTCACACCTATGATAGCAGCTGTCAGCAGGCCAGGAGCCTGCACCAGCTGAAGCCTCACACACACAGTGCTTCGTACTTCTCCCTGGTTAATCCATTCTAGTTCAATACAGGTGTCTGAAACAAATCCTAGAGCTGAACTCCTTCCCAGAGCACTGGGCAGGGCCACCTGTGCTCCTTTCCCCTCCTGCAGTCAGCTTGCAACACAAGTGAGCTTCAGAGAGTCCAAAATGTGGCAACTGCTGCCTGGTGACAGCAAAGGAGTTGCGTTCTGTCCAGGAGCAGCAGCAGCAGGCTGGGAGCCACCACAGCAATGACAGGAGGGGCACTGGCACCGAGCCCCCTGCAGCAGGCAGGGCTGGGGGTGCCTCCTCCACCCACCAACTCCTTACATTCCACCTGCACTCCTCATGGCACAACCTTTGAGTCAAGACAATCAGTAAAATAAACATTAAATTGCACTTCTGGAATGGCACACATGATTAAGTACAGCAATCTCCCAGTTCCTCAGTAGCACAACTTTGCCCTAAACAAGCAACACTGAATGGAATGATTTTTTATCCTAGGGTTTCATTTTGGTTTTTTTGCTTTGGTCCTTAGTACACAAACTGGCTGGTTAACTGGATTAAGACACTTGAAGTTGTTTTACACAGGTTTTATACTTAACTGGCCCATAAAAAAGAAAAGTAAAAAACCAAAACACAACCAACCACACCCACCTGGAGCAGAACTTTGAGCAGAGGATTGCAAGGTTACATTTAATCTTGGTCTTCCTGTAGAAAACACTGTTGCTACCAAGAGACACAAAATAGTGCTGACCTGGAACAGGCAGTGACTGCTTGGCATTCCTGCCTTGATAAGGGCTTCAGGAATTTCTGCTTAGAAAGACATGTGAGCCCAAAAAGAGCCAGGAGCCAGGATTGTTTCTAAAGAGCCAAGGCTGGAGCAGCTGATAAAGCCTCACCCTGGAGCCAAACAGCTCTGCCCTGGGAAAGACAAGGGCTTTACAACAGATCTTATGGACTGGGGGGTACAGAAGCACCAGAAAGGCTGGAACACCTGGGGAGAGAACAGCTAACTCATGGAAAGTCCAACAACATCACCAGAGTCCACAAAACAGAGCTAACAAGAGTCAAAACAGTGTTTTGGCAATACTTTGAAAGGCCAGAATGGAAAAGGCCCCAGTGACTTCTTAGTCAGGTAGCAGAAGGCACCGAGATGCTGTTTGCTGTGGCACACAGGAGGCAGCAGGGCAGAGAGAGGGCTCTGTGAGAGCCCTGCCACACTGCCTGAGCCAAGGCCATCCATGTAAGGCACTGAGCACGAGACTGGCTCAGGAAAAAGCAGGGAGAGAGAGGATGTTGCTATCAAACACACCAGAACAGCTTCCCTTTCACAATCAGAGGATGTGCAGGGTTGTGTGCCTTTTGAGCATGCTGCCCTGGCATCAAGGTGAAGTCCAGTTTCTCAAAGGGACAGGTCCAGACTTTCCATTTCAGCAATTTAGACAGTCCTTCTGTTTGTACACCTGGTAAAGCAGCATTAGACAGTGTTGGATTCAATCTAAATCAGCACAACAGGGCAGGCTGAAAGAAGCAGCAAGATTCTGGATTCAGAAAGGTAAAAAGTTGTGCTTGAGAGTTCCATCAGCCTGTGTTTATGAAATTCAAGAGATGAACTGACAAGGATCTGTGAGAGGACTCCAGCACTCCTCTGAGGTTGTAGGGAACAGGATTGTTGCAATATTTAAAGTTAGGCAGGGGAAAACCCCTGGAAGCTGTGCCAGTGCATTTCTAAAGAACTCTGGACTGAGCCCAAGCAGCTGAACCCCAAACTGCACTGGCAGAGTCCCACTGAGCAGGCTGAGGGAGAATTCAGAGAGGAACTCCAGCCCTGGGTGGTGATGGGGCTGTGTGCCCAGCCCTGTGCCCAGTGGGTACCTGCCCTCCTTGGGCCCTGGGCCCTCCCTGTGGGCTAGTTAAGCAGGATTCTAATCTCAAGGTTTTGCTTCTGAAGCACAAGCTCTTCCATGATGGGCAGCTCTTAGTGCCTTTAGGTTTACCATTTCAAATCCAAAATGAAGCCCAAAAGCCCACAACACCTATGACCCGTGCCAAGTAAGCACTGACAGCACCAGAGTGGCCCAGAGCTGCAAGCAGGGTCCAGGACAGCATCACCCAGGGCTCAAGGTGCTCACAGAGCTGGGCTTGGGTCTCTACACAGCTCTGTTTCCAACTACACACAAGTAAAGACAAATAGAAGAAGAAACAGTTCTGGTATAGGGAGGAGCATCCCAAGCAGCTCCTAAACCCTCAGAGCCAGAGCCCCAGGACAGATTCAGGAGAAGAGCCAAGCCCTGCTGCAGCAGATGAGCTGGGAGACAATGGAAAACTGCTCAGAATGTGCAGGTAAAGAGGCACATTGACACACAGCTGGGCTTTTTGTCATCTCACCAGTGTGCCACAGGGAGAGCCAGCCCACAGGAGTGGCTCCTGAAAGTTCCTTCCCAAACTGCAACACCTCCTCAGTGCACAGGGCACTGCACAAAGCATTAGTAGGGGATGATTTTGTTTCCATCTCACTCAAGTCCAATTCAATACTGCAGCCCTTGGAAATACAAAGACAAGGGTGAAGCCCTAACAACACCAACTTGGAGCCCAACATAATAAAGCACAGAGCCAACATCAATTGTTCCAGTTGTTTGAGACACAGTTGAGTCCTTATGGTCTCTAAGAATCAGACACTGCTCAGATCTCTCTATACAATTTGGAAATAGAAAATGGACAGGATCAGGTTATCTAATTGAAACTTTTCTTCTGTAGTCAGACATAGCCCAGCCCAGCCTGTCAGGGGATTTACAGACTGCACAGAGAAGTGACTGCAAATGGAGTGTGATCTGCAATAGGCTCCAAATTGCCAGGATGGTCAAGGCAAAAACAACATGAGCTGTTAATATCTGGCTGTGTTAGTGGCCTACAAAAAGCAGAGGAAATAGAGCCAGGTTAGTGTGAACAGAAGAGAAACCCCTGCTTGAATTTAACTAGGCCAGCTGTGGTTTTCCTTTGGCTGTGGAGGAAACATCCTACATTTGGCCAATCCTCTGCTGAACAGACTTTCCCAAAGCTGAGAGTGCAAATGCTTCAGCAGGGCTCAGTTTCTGCAGAGACACTTGGCAGTTGTTACAGTACTTTGTGCCTTGACTTTACAGTGACAGGCTGTGCAGTTGTCAGTCACCAACTGCTTGGAAGCTTCAGCCTCACTGCCAGAGAAAAAGGAGGTTAGTCTGGAAATTCAGTGGAGAAACAAGTGGTTAGCAGTATGAAATAAACAGGCTTCAAAAGAGAGAGCAGGAGGCATGTCTGGCAAAGGGTCAGTCACAACAAGAGCATGCAAACCTCATCTGAATGATAACCATGATGTTCTTGTACTGGTGAAAGATGGGAGATACTGATCTGTCCATTTCCAGGTCCCAAAGAGATCAGGGAGTTAAACCATGAATTCATAATCTGCATTCATCTTTTCTCCTTAGTTCTCTGCTTTTTTAGATTCTTCCTTGGGTGCTTCAGGAACCAGGATGACTTTTCCAACATTCTTCTTTTCTTGCATCTGCTTCATAGCCTCTGCCACCTGGAGGCAAAAGGAGTCTGGTGAGACCCCCACCCACTGCAGAGAGCATTTGTGCCCCTCCTGGGCCCCTCAGCACCCCCAGAGCAGTCTGAGGCACAAGTGGGAGGCTTTCCTGGAGTTCAAGCATGTCCCAGGCATCCAGGTGCCTTGCACAGGTGTGTTTTGGACAGACCTGGGCAATTACCCCAGCAGGCCTATAGGAAACTATCAAGAATTCACACAGCCCAACCTAAACACACACACGCAAGGAAGCTCTGCTCACACAAGTGTGGAAGGGCAGTGTGTGTCACTCTCCAAAGGGAGGAATCCAGCAACTGCTAGGAGGACAAAGCTTCTACCAGCTGCACAAAACAATACATGCACAGAATTGTATCATTTTTATCATTATTTTCAAGCACCTGGGCTAGGCCTGGAATCAAAGCTTTCCTTAAGCCTTTGCATCAGTTCTCAGGTGTGAACACTGACTGTCATCACTAATTTCTTTGCTCCCCTGCAGCAGCTCCTGCCCCAGCATTCCCAAGGGAAGAGCCTGGCTCTGCCTGGATACATCAATGCAATAACCCTGAGCAGAGCAGAGCTGCTGGAAAACCTGCTGCTCCCTTCATTCTGCTTCACTGCCTGGGCTCTTTTGCACTCTTGGAAGGGCAGCAACAACCTCCCCATCTGTCTGCTTAATTACAGGCTACAGAGCACTCAGGGCAAGCTGCAGTGTGATGTAGAACCAGCCCCTCCTGCTGCTGCTGCCCATGGAGCTCAGCTGAGCGCCTGCCCTGCTCCCCAGGGACCCTGTCTGGCACTGCCCAGCCCTGTGCACTGCAGCACAACAGCCCAGCCACTTCACTCAGCCTTAATATTTTAAAAGGAATAAAACTCAGCCTCAGAATGTCTGAGAACAGATGGTTATTAGACATTTTCAACAGTTCAGCCCCCATGGACAAGGTGCTCTGTACCACTGGATGTCAGCTCAGACTCACCTGATCAAAGGGCCACACAGAGTCTATTTTGGGCTTGATTTTGCCTTGGCTGTACAGGTTAACCAGCTTGGCCACAACACTCCTGAGAAGCTCAACCTCTTCATCCATATATCCAAGATGGTAGCCACACACAGCCTTGTTCTGGTGCAGGAGCTGCAAGGCAGTGATGCTGAACTGGTTCCACCAGGTTTTAGCCATAGCCATGAGGTTCTTCTTCTGCCCAGTGAGCAGGTTTGCTACCCCTGAAAAGAAGGAGAGCCACAGCTGAGCTGGAACACAACACAAGAGGCAAAGGGCACCTCATGGAACAGCTCAGACCAGGCACAGAGCTGAGAAATGACCACAGCAGAACCCGCCCAGTTGACCTTCAATATAAACAGGCACCTGCCTCAGCCTCTAGATAAGCATAATTTGGATTATCAGCACTCATGTGGCAAAAATGCACGTGAGAAATGCAGAAATGCAGAACAGCTCCTCTCTTTGGCCCCCCTAAGGCAGCAGCAGTGCAGCTGGGAGGGCTGGCAGAGGTAAGAAAGGGTTACAAGTGCCACCCAGCCAGGCAGGCAGGCAGGACAGTTTTCCCCTTCTCCTCCAGCCCTGCTTCTCCAGGGGAATCACAAGCTGCAGTGGCTGGGACAACCAGAGCAGCACACTGCTGCAAGTGTCTGGAATCCCACTGGGGGCTGTGTGAGGGCTTTGTCTGTGGGACAAAATCACAGTGTTCCAGGGCTGGGGAATGGAGAGATAAGTATTCAGTAGCCTCAAACCTCATCTCCCACACATCCTCTGAAAGAAAAGCAAGGCTGTGCATTAAGTCAGCCTAGACAAAGCAGCTATGCCAGTATTCCTCCCTGAGGACATTCCAGCTTCCCCTGCAGGCATCAGCTTTTACTCCAAGAGAGAGAAGAGCCCTGCAGGCTCCTTTCACCACGGAGGGAAGAGCCTGGCAGGCTGTGAACACAGCTCTGGGGACATGGCTGCCCTCTGCCTCACCAAGCCAAAGCATCCTAAAGACCTTAATTAAATAAAATAACTGCAACACAGTGAGGAATAATATCCCTGACAGCCATGCACCATTTCTGTGTGGATCCCATTCCACCCTCACACAGTCCCTGGGTTCTTTGGGCACTTTGCCCACACTCACCATAAGTGATGAGTTTGCCCATTGGCTTCAAGAGGTTAAAAGCTTTGGTTGTATCAGATCCTCCCAGAGGGTCCAGGACAATGTCAACACCTAGAGAAGGAATTGGAAGTAAATAAAAGCTTCTTTGCAAATTGAAAGAAATGCAAGAGAGCTGCACAAGTCCTCCACCACATCTCACCTTTGGGAGAGATTTTCCGGACCTCCTCTGCGTAATCCATGGTTCTGTAGTCAATGGGGTGAGCAACTCCACTCTCCTTGAGGGTCTCGTGCTTGGAGGCAGACGCTGTGCCAAAAATGGTGACATTTTCTACAGTCTTGCACAGCTGGATGGCAGCAGTTCCCACACCACCTGAAAATCAGCAGTAAGAAAGGTTTAGAAGCAAACAGCTCCAGTGTAAATTAAGAAAACCACATGTAAAAACTTGCTTAGTAAATTATCCCTGCCTGTATCAATCACACAGCACAGCAGCCTGGGGAATAGAGGCTCTGCCTGGGGCACACTGGGAGAGACGGACCCCAGCTGCTGGGGAATGGGGTCAGCACAAAGCCTGCATCTCTGCCAGCTGATATTTGATCAGCCCAGCCCCATTCTGATCATTTCCTCACTCATGTCACTTACTCAGAAGCTGCACAGTGAAACCAAGAGTCTCAGCAAGGTCTGGCAAGAATTATTTACCTGCAGCCATGTGGATGAGGACACTCTGGTTGGGCCTCAGGTTTCCAAAGTCAAACAGAATCATGTAGGCAGTGATGTAGTTCACAAGAAGAGCAGCAGCTTCCTCGAAGCTCATCCCCTCAGGCATTGGGAAGGTGTGACTGACCGGCACAGTCACCACTTCTTGCCAGAGCCCGGACCTGGCCAGGACCATTACCTTGTCCCCAACCTGAAATCAGAGGACAAGGTGGTCTGAAACAAGCCCCCAAAGCTGGCAGAAGCCATCAGCCCCTTGCCCTCGGTATGTCAGAGCTGCTGCATCCACACAGTTCTGTGTGCAGGGGCTGCAGCACCGCGGCACTCAGGCAGGAGAGCACAGCTGGTTTAACTCTCTCCTCCCTGGGAGGCTGCAGCACAGAACCTCCCACCACAGACCTGGGCACAATCCCAGAGACCACAGACACCCCACGCTCTGGCTTTGTAGTGGCACCCAAACCCAAACTGTGGTTGCCCAAACCAACCACTGGATCCATGGCAGATCCGCAACAACACAAGAGGGATGAGGACCATGTCCTGCTCCCCTTGCCCAAGCTGGGAGCAGAAGTCTAAACACGAAAAAATATTATTGCTGCTCCTTGCCATCATTCTGCCAAGAGGCAGGACCCTTAGGGAAACATTTGGTAGTATCAATCATGATAAATGCACCTTCAAACTTAGGAAAACCTCCGGAATCTAAGGCACACGGCCTCCTCCAGCTCCTCCCTGCCCGTTCTCCCTGGAGACCACAGGCACTCCAGGCTCTGGCTTTGTAGTGGTACCCAAGCCCAAATTGTGGTTGCCCAAACCAACCACTGGATCCATGCTGGATCCCCCACAACACAAGAGGGACGAGGACCGTATCCTGCCCTCCTTGCCCAAGCTAAAAAATATTACTGCTGCTCCTTGCCGTCATCCTGCCAAGAGGCAGGACCCTTTGGGAATCGCTTAGTAGCATCAATCATGGAAAATACACCTCCAAACTTAGGAAAACCTCCCGAATCTGAGCCCCACGGCCTCCCCCGCTCCTCCCCGCCCGTTCTCCCGGAGCGGCAGGGCCGGCCCGGGGATGCTCGCCCGCCCTGCCCCTTTGTCCCTGGCCTTTGTCCGCCGCCCTGTCGCCTCCAAATCCCCGGCGGGTGGGATCGGTGGGGTCCCTGCCGGGGGCTCAGCGCTGCCGGGGCCCACCGGGACTCCCGGGGCTGCGGGCAGCGGGCCGGGGCCGCACCTCGGGGCGGTTCGGGGCCAGCGGGCCGGGGCGGGCTCGGCACCCCGGGGCAGTTCGGGGCCGGGGGGCCTGGGCCGCACCCCGGGGCAGCTCGGGGCCGGCGGGCCGGGCCGCCCTCACCTGTCGGTCGCGGACGCCGTCGCCGAGGGCGCGCACGGTGCCGGCGCACTCCATGCCGGGGCACACGGGCGGCGGCGGCAGGCGGTCGTACAGGCCCTGCCGCGCCATCAGGTCGGCGAAGTTGAGCCCGCAGGCGCGGACGGTGACCGAGACCTCCCCGGGCCGCGGCTCCGCGTTGCGCCGCGCCTGCACCTTCACCTTGTCGTAGCCGCCGAAGCCGGTCAGCACCAGCGCCCGGTGCTCCGCCGGCGCCTCCCCGCCGCCCGCCGGCGGCTCGGGGCCGGGGGCCGGCTCAGGGGCGGCGGGGGCCGGGGCCGGCTCGGCGGACATGGCGGTGCGGAGCGGCGGGAGCGGCTGCGGAGCGGCGGCGGCGGCGGCGGGCGGGGAAGGGCCGGGGCGCGGCCGGGGGCGGAGCGGCTCGGGCGGGGCAGCAGCGAGCGGCGGCGGCGGCGGGCGGGGCGGTGAGGCCGGCCAGCCCCCGGGCCCGCTCCCCCTGCCGCACCAGCATCTTCTCCTCCACACCGCCCTTTTCCCTTTTATTTTCCTTTTTTAGTTTTTCCTTTTTTTTTTTTTTTTAATTCCCTTTCCCCCCCCTTTTAAATTTTTTTTTTTATTTTTTAAATTTTTTTTTTTTCTAAATGATTCCTTCCGAGCAAACACCCTGCTGCCCGCACCGTTCCTGGGGGCATGGTTGGAATGGCAGCAGCTTTGCTGGAGCATCATTTCATCATTTTCCTGAGTTACTTTTCTAATTTATAGTGCGGAAATCCTGAGGCTTGCGGGGAGCTCTGCGGCAGGGAGGAGGCTCGGGTTGCGCAGAGGTCGGAGGGAGGAACTGAGCTCTAATCCTGCAGCTAAAGACAAATAAATCGCTGGATCCAGCCTCTCTTTCTGCCAGCAGATATCAGCCTCCTCCCTGAGCTCACTGCTCGGGTCCCTGTTCGGCTCCCAGAGAGCACTGTGTGAATATCAATGTGTGAATATCAATGTGTGAATATCAATGCGTGAATATCAATGCGTGAACACTCCCATTTCCATCGGGAATCCCGATCCGGTGCCATTTTGTGTGTGCAGAGCACAACAGAATCCACACCTCTCTGATCTGAGCCCATCCCTAACAAACCACTGCAGGGTGACTGCTCAAGCGAGCAAATCAGAGAGGCCCCAAAGAGAAAAATATCCATCCCCAAAGAGAAAACACAAACCACCTAGAGGATAATCAGTGTGCTGGGAAATTTGTGTGTCATTCCCAAGCCAAGCAAAACCCTGCACAGGGCACTGTCAGCACTGTGACAGCTCTGGCTGGCCCACGGATCAGCAAACCCTGGAGTGAAAAATGCCTATTTTATGATTGGCTTTTCACAAATATTAAAATGAATATTATATGGAAGTGTTAGGAAGTGATGCTGTATTAATTTTCTTAAGTAGTGTGTTAAATTTGTTTTAGGTTATAATATAATGTTAAAATAGCAACTATGCTGTGTAAGATGGTTTTTTAAAAGAAAGGACTCGCAGCAAAATAGCAGCCACAGAACACCTAAATATTTCAGAGTAAAAGAATTTATTGCTTCATTATCAGAAGAAAAGAACTGCTTCCTGCCTCACTCAGCCCTGAAGATGTTGCTAGGATTCAGAGGAAGAAGTTCATGATGACCAGACAGAATCCTGTGTTTGAATGGAATTTATGCATCATGTATGAGGTGTATGAATATGCAACAGGCTGTTGCTTTTAAGGGTTAATCCTCTGTTAACGTGGGTCCTTTTTCAGGCTTATTTTGCCCAGAAAGAGCTACCCAGACTGTCTGTAACTCTTTGTTTTTTATTGTCTCATATTGTCCTAATCCAAATTGTCCAAATTTTTATTACTGTAATTATATTACTATTTTCTATAACAATTTTATTACTACTAATAATAAATTTTAAATATCAATTTATTATATTCAATAATTTATTATATTTAAATAGATATAATATATATAACATATGATACATATTATATATTATATATTATATATTATATATTATATATTATATATTATATATTATATGTTATATGCTATATATTATATGTTATATATTGTATATTATATTGTATATTATATATTACATTTATAATTTATTATAACAATAATAAATTAAATTTTAAATTTCTAAAAACAAGTGATTGGCGTTTTTCACACTGGCATCTCCAGGTTCTTTGGTGGCTGCAGGAGGCCCAGTGTGAGCTGCTGGGCTGGGCTGCAGGAGCTCTGCATGGCTGTGTCCTGCAGGATGCTCCAGGCTGGGCTGCCCTGACCCTGGCAGAGCCTGGGACTGCTCAGGAAGAGCAGCACAAAGACAGGAAAGGAGGCAGGAGGAGGACAGAGCCTGGGGCAGGCTGCTCGTGGTGTGTGCGTGGCAGATTTATGGGTGTTGGGGTGGCTGCAGTGGGGGCAAGGAGGAAATCATGCCCAGTTGTATGGCAAGATAACAGCGCAGCTTCACCCTTTGTTTGCTGTTGGTCGGCCCTGAGAAATGTGCCTTCCTGATGTGTGGGCATGTGCCACAGCCCAGATTAGAAAGAAGCAATCAAAACAATCCCTTATCTTCTGCTGCTCTTCCTAGGAGCTTTCCTAGCCTTCCTTCTTCCAGTGATTTATTTTCACAGCTGTCAGGGCTCTCGTGGTGGGTGAAACCAAAGGGAGCCTCTGCCCACCCCAGAGTTCAGGGATGATCCCCAGAGACTGAGTGGTCAGTGAAGAGAGTGGATTTAAGAATTCAGATCCCTCTTCTGTGAGAGTCCTCCAGCTGTGTGAAGCCCTGGAGCAGATTGGACAGGACAGGGACATTTCTGCACGAGGCAGGTCCCTGTGGAAGGGCAGGATGCTCTTTCTGCCTTGGTCTGATTCATGTTTCTGAGTCAGTTTTTCCTCATCAGCTCAGTCAGTAACAATGTCCCTGTCAATCCTCACCCACGGCTGTTTTCTCAGTGTTGGAGCAGCAGGGCTAAGGTCAGTCCTGGCTCTGGATTGGTGTGAGTGAGGCTGTTTTGGGGAGCAGGCAGGTGTGCAGGGCATGGGCAGCTGGCACAGCCTGAGCTGGCACCCCCAGCACACCAGGGGGGACATCAGCTGCTGGGGATGGGGTCAGCATGAAACTGCATCTCTGGGACATCAGCAGCTGGAGATGGGGTCGGCATGAAGCTGCATCTCTGCATCTCAGCTGCTGGCACACCCAGCACACCAGGGCACTGCCCACAGGACATTGGGAGCATTAGGTAGACAAAACTATTTTTCCCAATGGAATTGCTGCTCTAGCCCATTTTCCAGCAAGCTCTCCAAATGTGAGCTCTTGCTGCTGTTCTGAATGGTGCTGACTTGTGATTCCCAGCCAGAGGTGGGCACAGGGCACTGAGGTAGCTGCTCTCATTCTCTCTCTGCCAGACACTGAGTTTCCAGCAGCCCTGCACCTCCCTGTAAGCTGCTGTCCTGCTTTTTCCTGCTCTCCTGCTTTTCCCAGCCTCCTGCAGCCCCCCCTGATCCCCTGGAAGGATTTGAGGAGGATGTGCCACAGTAGGAGCAGTGCCAGCTCCCCTGCCTGGCCCTTTGTTCCTCGTCCTTTTATTCCTACCAAGGGCTCCAGCACTCCCTCTGCTCTGCTCTCAAGGACATTGGAACAATGACCAGGCAAAAGATAAAAAAGCCCAACTGGCAGCAGTTTCCTTGTCAGCAAGCAGCTGCCTGTGCCAGCTCCCAGGGCTGGCTGAGGACACAACCCCAGAGGCTCAGGCCCACAAAATCCTCACCTTGCAGGGCAGGGCTCCCTGAGACCCCTCTGGTGGCCAGGGGATGGCTGCTGGACATGGGGTGGCTCCACGCCACAGGTGAGGTGCTCAGATTTGGGGTTCCCCAGTCCAGCTCTGGCCCTGACCTGGTGCCAGCATCCTCCTCTCCTGCTCCTTTCATCCTGCCCCATCTGCAGGCCAGGGCAAGGGAAGCAGCTCTGGGGCTGCATTCAGCCCCCATGGGGTGCTCAGACCCTTTCAGGGCTCTGCAGTTTGGTGTCCTGGCTCTACAGCAAGTGTTGACCTCCATCCATCTACGTGGATTTGATGGGAATTCCAGAGAAAGATTCCTCCTGCCTCTGCTCTGCCTTTTCTTCACCCTTGCATGCACAGAGAGGGACACACAGACAAGATCCCACCTGCCTCACACGTACCAGGAGTGCTGTGCCTCCTGGAGACACTTTCTGTGCCTGTATCACAGTAAATGACATTTCGATTTGACAGCTAGAGCAGCAGGTGGAGGAGATCTGACAGAAGCCCTCAGACACAGCTGCCACTCACAGCTGCAGCTCCCTGCGCTGCTGTTTTGATCACAGACAAATTGAGGCACTTGTCAAGTGCTACAGAAGCTCAGTGGATGGCAGCTCGCTGAAGAAATCCTCCCAGCACAGAGCATCATTCCACAAAGGCTGTGGGAATTCTCCATTTTTGCCCAGCAGCAGAGGCTGGGGATGTGCAGAGGCAGTGAATGGCACGGGGCCAGATCCCAGGGGTGCACAGAGCAGCATCCTCCTCTGGAAATAGGCATTTTCTCCACTGCAGTCCTTGGAGAAATCGTGTGAAATAAAAATCAGCCTCCTTAGCTTCAACCTTATGCCACAGCATCAATAATTTACTGACAATTATAGTCCCAAAATCACAGGCTTAGCACATCCACATGCTGTGCATCCACGAAAACCCCATTATCTGGTCAGTGGGTTTTACCACACTGAAAATGCACAGACTTGCCTCTGTGGGCAGTGTGGCTGTGCCTTGGATCAAGACCTGGTGTGAAAAATGTGTATTTTATGATTGGCTTTTCACAAATATTAAAATGAATATTATATGTGTTGTGTTAGAAAGTGATGCTGTATTAATTTTCTTAAGTGCTGTGTTAAATATAGTTTTAGGTTATAACATAATGTTAAAATGCTATGTAGGATACTTTTTTTTAAGATAGGAATGAGGTACTCACACTGAGATAGCAGCCACAGGACACTTAAATATTTCAGAGAAAGAGAATTTATTGCTCCATTAGCAGAAGAAATGAACTTCTTCCTGCCTTGCTCAGCCCTGAAGACACTTTAGGATTCAGAGGAAGAAGCTGACACTGCCCAGACAGAATCCTGTGTTTGAATGGAATTTCTGCATCATGTATGAGGTGTATGAATATGCAACAGGCTGTTGCTTTTAAGGGTTAATCCTCTGTTAACGTGGGCCCTTTTTCAGGCTTATTTTGCCCAGAAAATGTACCCAGAATGTCCATAACTCTTTTTTTTTATTGTCTCATATTGTCCTAATCCAAATTGTCCACATTTTTATTACTTTAATTATATTGCTATTTTATAACCATTTTATTATTATTAAACTTGTAAAATTTAAAAAACAAGTGACTGGCATTTTTCACACCTGGGCTTCTCTGCAGCACCACCACCTCTGCTGCTGTCCAAGAGCCGTTTTTTTATGATTTTCAATAATAAAATACACATTTCTCCCACCTCCAGAGGCTCAGCTCACTGTCTCCACACTGAGAAACCTGCAGCAGTGATTGAGGCATTCATTGTGCTCCCTCAGCCTCCCGCACACATGCACTGACTGCAGCCTTTCCAGCAGAATCCTTGAATGCCTCCTTGCTTTAATCCCCGAGGTTGCTGAAGGATGCTGCTTTCATCTGATAGCATTTACGGACTGTTATAATGAGCTTTGGCTTGCTGAGATAAATTAAATTGCTCACCCAGAGGTGCAAACTTCATTAATGCCAGCAGTGAGTCAGATCAGCATTATTCTAGCCCAGAATGTAAACAGGCTGGACACATGAAAGGGGATTTGGCTTTTTTTCTCTTTCTTTTTTCAACCATCCTAATTGCTGCTGACTTGTATTCTTTTGCTGCATCTCTGCTGTTGGAATAAATCAGCCCAGACTCCATTTTCTTCTTGCAGAAAGCCAATTCTTTATTCACCAAGCTCATATTTGTAGGAAATATCAGAAGGCACTGTGTTAAACCTAATTGCTGAGCAATACAGTGAAACTCAGTTCATTCATATTGCAAATTTCTATCAAATTTTCTCTCTCTAGATATGTTTACACTTTTCCTTTGTGAGTTCTCATGGGACAAATTTCATTGTTTACACAGGTGCATTTGTTTTTCACCATCAGAATAGATTGTGTTGTGTTAAATCTACTTCTCATTTGCATGAAGAAACATCAAGGCAAAACAATACATGTAGTGAACAAGAAACTGACAGTAATCAAGAATAATTCAGGTAGAACAATTAAGAATATTTCAGATAATACACATAATTAATAATACATATGAAATTAGGTAATTAGGAGTCTCTGAAATACTGTACCATCATTCCAGAATCTGCAAACAGATGACAAATCTCAATTTAGTGAGGGCTTGGATAATTATTTCCAGATAATAATTCCCAAGCTTACTTTAAAAATAGGTTCAGCTATCATATATAAAGGGTCAAATTTTCAAGTCAAAGTGACCTGAATCTGGTTTTGATGCAGAAAACATTTGGGTTTGTTGTCAAATTCTCCATCCAGGTAGAGCCAAGGCCTGGCCATCACTCAGGCTCCAACTGGGAGGGAATTCCCTAAAGACTTTTCAAAACAAGGCTCTTAAAAATAGCAGTTATGAGTAAAGGCCTTGGGGTTAAAGAATAATCAAACCATGCAGTAGCTGGATCCCTCTGAAATGTCCTTCAGGATTGAGATGCTTCAAACACAGCAAATTGCAGGAGTGCCTCTGTGATAATAACTGGGGAAAACCACCAGATTAGCAGTTTGGAGGAGGGTTTCAATGAAGCTCAGGTATCTTTTCTTGAAACTCTGAAAAATACTTAAAATTATGAATCAGCATTGGGTCAAACCACAGAGTCAGTGCAGGTCTAGCCAGAGAGCTCAGCTGGTCTAAGAGATGCATAAGTGGCTAGAGAAGGAAAAAAGAATCCTGAAATGATACATGTCTTTTAGATAATTACACAGAAAGATGTTAAAACATATAAGAAGCCGGTTATAAATACAGTAATATCATCTTATGAATGATGCCTATTATAAAATCAGTAAATTCACATAATGTAATCAATACATCAGCAATAACCATCTTAGGAAGTTGAGATAACACCTCTCTAAACAGTCATGTACCATGACAGCAAAATGAAACAGAGGAAAACACTGAAACAGCTCACAATCAATAACAGCCATAATGTAGAATCATCACTGACTCTTCTGTGTTATCTATGGAAGATAAAACAGCAGAGATTGTAACAAGCAATAAAATCTTTGATAAAATCGAGGGTGAGCACCCTGTACCTTCTTTATTCACAAACAGGTGTTTGGCAGTGTTTCATCACAGCTGTTTTAGTCAGAGTCATCTCTTAAAGGAAAACAACTGTACATCTTACAATGCAGAAAAGTGATATTTAACTGCCTTAGATTGCAATGCAAGATGTAACCAGGAGCATGTGTTCTATTGCCAGCTGTTAAAACCAGGTGGGGCAGTGTTCTTTATCTCTTCCAGGACTCAATCCTCCCTCCAGGAGTTATCTTCTGTGAATGGGCCATTAACGATTAATTATCTTTTGTTAATGGCCCATTGAGTGTCCCTGCATGGCTGATAAAACTCCATCATCCCATTGGGAGATGCTCTGCCCAGGGGGAGGAGCCAAACATTCCTACCTGGATATAATCTGAGGGTTGGATCACCACAGCAGCCTTTCCCACTGGATGCCCAGAGGAAGACCAGACCCTTCTAGGCCTTCACTGGACCTTCAGAGGAAAATTCCACCCTTCTCCAGGATTCCTGCTCCACCAGAACCACAGCTGGCACTGCAGGAGGGCTGAGCCACCACCCTGACCCACAGGCTGTCAGCTCCTGCTCTGACTTTGTCTGCTGCAGCAGTAAAGTTTTTTTACTGTGATCTGATTTTTTCTAAACTCTTAAGGACTGCAGCAGATAAAATTCAAGGTTATAGGGCATAATTAAGAACTTGAAATTAATTGCTGCAAATAATCTTGGGAGGAGAGGAGAGGCACAGGGGAGAGGAGTGTTGTGGGGCAGTGCTGTGGCCTGGCAGGAGAAAACCCAAAATGGCCTCAGGTGCAAATGGTGTGAGCCTGGAGGAACCAAAGGAGATGACGAGGGAAGATTGGAGGAAAAAGAAAGAATTAGAAGAGCAGAGAAAACTTGGAAATGCACCTGCTGAAGTGGATGAAGAAGGAAAAGACATCAACCCTCATATTCCTCAGTACATCTCCTCAGTACCGTGGTACATAGATCCTTCCAGGAGACCCACACTAAAGCATCAGAGACACCAGGCTGAGAAGGAGAAGCAGAACAGCTCCTCTGGAGATTGGTGCAAACGAGGAGTTCAGGAGCACTCTGTGGCCACGAGGCACCGCAGAGAAGCCTGTGAGAACTGCGGGGCACTGACACACAAAAGGAAACACTGCATGGAGAGACCCAGGAAAGCTGGAGCAAAATACACAGGCATGGACATTGCCCAGGATGAACACGTGCAGCCCCAGCTGGTGTTTGGTTACGATGGGAAGAGAGACAGGTGGAATGATTACGACCCAGACGAGCACATGAAAATTGTTGAGGAATATTCCAAGGTTGATTTGGCCAAATGTGCACTGAAAGCACAGAAGCTTAGGGAGGAGTTGGCATCAGGGAAGCTGGAGCGAGTGAATTCCCCAAGACACCAGGGGGGAGAAGAGGAATCAAATTCACAGACAGAAAGAGATCACAGCAGTGAAGATGAGGACAAATACACAGATGGCACTGATATGCCTGGGCAGAACTTTGACTGCAAAAGACGCATCACAGTCCGAAATTTACGTATTCGGGAAGATATTGCTAAATACTTGAGGAACCTAGACCCAAACTCTGCTTATTATGATCCCAAAACAAGAGCAATGAGGGAGAACCCTTATGCCAACACAGGCAGGAGTCCAGATGAAGCTGGTTATGCTGGTGACAACTTTGTCCACTACACAGGTGATGCCATTTCAATGGCACAGACTCAGCTCTTTGCCTGGGAGGCTTGTGACAAAGGCTCTGAAGTTCATCTTCAAGCAGACCCTACCAAATTAGAGCTCCTTTATAAATCTTTCAAAGCAAAAAAAGAAGATTTCAAGGCCCAGCAGAAGGAAAGCATCCTAGAGAAGTATGGAGGACAGGAACATTTAGATGCTCCCCCAGCTGAACTGCTGCTAGCTCAAACAGAAAATTATGTGGAGTATTCTAGGCATGGAACAGTCATCAAAGGACAGCAGAAAGCTATTGCTTGCTCTAAGTATGAAGAGGATGTGAAGATCAACAACCATACATGCATTTGGGGTTCGTACTGGAAGGAAGGGAAGTGGGGTTACAAGTGCTGTCACTCCTTTGTCAAGAACTCCTACTGTACAGGGGAAACTGGGAAAGAAATTGCTAACACAGAGGCAAATTTAATGGAAAAGCAGCCTGAGGAGGAAGAACACATGATAAAACCCAAAACACTGATGGAGATCCACCAAGAGAAACAGAAAGAGAAGAGAAGAGAAAGAAGAAGCACAAGAAGAGCTCAAATTCCAACAGTGAGGGTGAAGAGGAAAAGAAGCAAGAAAAACTAAAAAAGGCCCTAAATGCTGAAGAGGCTCGACTTCCCCACCTCAGAGAAATCATGCAGTTAGATGAGAGGAGGAGACCATGCAACAGCCAGTATGAAGCCAGGGAGCCAACAGATGAGGAGATGGAGGCCTACAGAATGAAAAAGCAGAGACCTGATGGCCCCATGGCCTCTTTTCTTGGGCAATAACCACAGGAAGCACCATTCCAGTACACAAAGCTTCTCCCACTGTTGTTTACAACTGTCTAGACACTTAATTTTGTACATGTCTAAAAGAACAAAAACCTTTTTGTGCTCTGAAGAAATTTGTAAAAGCTGCTTTCAGCAGACATGACCAGCCTAGTAGTTACTGGAGTTTTGTAAATGTGTGTGTATATATACAAATACAGCCAAATATATACACACACACACATATATAACATATATATACATAAAATACATGCACCTACTCTGTAAGTTCTTGAAGGAGATCTGATTGAAATCCTGAAATTTGGCCAACTAATACATATATATATATATATTTGACCAACTAATGCATAAAGTTGTAATGCAGTAAAACTGACTAGTCAGAAGAAATGGTCAGCAGGTGTCAACACACAACAAAAATGCTTGACAAAAATTGACACAACTACTACTAGAGCTTCTCACTTGTTAAGCCTGTCTCATGACTGTAAAAGGATACAGAGTTTCTTGATCACTTTACAATGTGGAATATTCCTGTCAGAGCTGGAAAATGAAATTTCACAAATCAAGCAGCAGCATGGGGAAGCAAACAAGGAGAATATCCAACAAGACTTTATTGACTTCATCCTGACTTGTCTGCATTAAGACATTCTTGTGCAGCGTGTGTTAAAAACTACAAAGCAGACACTTTGGAGATGCTGTGTCTGTAGACACCTCTAGTTGCCGTTGTGTGAGGTGGTAAAGGGGTATTTCTGTAATTTCTTTTCCTTGTTTTAAATTCTAGGAGGAGGTAGGGTGGACTTAAAACATCCTGTTTAAATGTATCACGGGCACCATTAAATGTACTCTGAATTGTTTCCCTTTTTATATACTTAAACCAGGAGCTGTTATATTGTTGTGTTTTCCTCCATGCCTATAATAAATCATGTTTTGCTTAAGAAAAGAAATAAAAATAAAAGGAACAGAGCTGCAGCAGCCAAGCCATATCTAGACCAGAGCAATTAAATAAATTAAATATAGATGAGCCATTCCCAATTTATGGGCAGGTGCCACCCCAAAAAGGGAAGGGAAAACTCCACAACTCTGCCCTCTATTCTTCCCCCTAACACTCGTGGTTGAAAAAGAGGAGGGGAAAAAGCAATAAAAACCAAACCCTAAAAACCACACACAGTAAGGAGGAAAATACTTTAAAAAAAGAGTAGAAAACGCCTTTTCCCAGCATATTTTGCCTTTTTAAACTCAGAGTTGGGCTTTCTTTCCATGACCCGTATGTTTCCAAGTGCCATTTCCACATCACGGTTCCATCCTGCCATTTGTTTCCCCACACCTTAGCAGCTGTGAAAAGTGCACATTATATGGCTCTGTACAGATATTTACTACATGTAATATGTTGTATTGATTAGTAGTGCTGTAATAACCTTTTAATAGCATTGTAAATGTAGTTTTGTAGTTAAAATGTAACTTTTGAGGTTAAAATAGAAACTATGTGTGTGGGATATCTTTTTAAAGAGAGGAATGAGGTACTCACACTAGATAGCAGCCACAGGACACCTGAATCTTTCAGAGAAAGAGAATTTATTGCTCCATTATCAGAAGGAAAGAACTTTTTCCCACCTTGCTCAGCCCTGAAGACACTTTAGGATTAAGAGGAAGAAGCTGACACTGACCAGACAGAATCCTGTGTTTGAATGGAATTTCTGCATCATGGATGAGGTGTATGAATATGCAACAGGCTGTTGCTTTTAAGGGTCAATCCTCTGTTAACGTGGGTCCTTTTTTGGGCTTATTTTGCCCAGAAAAGATACCCAGACCGTCTGTAACTCTTCGTTTTCTATTGTCTCGTATTGTCCTAATCCAAAATATCCAAATTTTTATTATTCTAATTACATTACTATTTTTATAACCCTTTCATTACTATAAAACTTTAAAAAATCTTAAAAACAAGCGATTGGCGTTTTTCCCAGCAGCTGAGCGCTGACTCACCGCTGCCTTTGTCACTGCTGTCCCCAGGACTCGCTGCGCGTTTCTCTCTCCTGGGCTGCCTCACCTTTTGCGGCTTTTTGGGCTGCGCATCCTCCGCGGTCCAGGACGGCGTTTGCAGTTCGCGGTTCTGTTCGCACTGCTTCGTGTTTCATTTTCTCCCAGCTGTTGTGTTCATTTCTGTGCATTCCACACCTTCTGCCCCTTCCCTGGTTCTGTTTCACCGCCTCTTGTCTTTGCTGGTTGCACACCGATCCCGCTGCTGACCGTAGCCGTAACCTTTTGCTCCTTTGCATATCGCTTTTGCTGCTTTCCATATCCCTTTTGCTCCTTTCCATATCCCTTTTGCTCCTTTGCATATCCGCTCCTTGAATTTCTATCCGTGCTGATCCTGCTGCCAGTGCTGCGCTGTTCCTGTGCTGGCTGCAATCTCCCTTTCACATCTTTGTTTATTCCGTCTCTAAATCCCGTCCCGCGGTCGGCTTGGCTGGTTTCACCTCCTCCTTTTGTGACAGGCTGTTAATCTCGAGTCGATCACGTCTTTGGGGACACCTTCTGTTGGAATAAATCAGCCCAGGCTCCATTTTCTTCATGCAGAAAGCCAATTCTTTATTCACCAAGCTCATATTTGTAGGAAATATCAGAAGGCACTGTGTTGAACCTAATTGGCCAGCAATACAGTGAAACTCAGTTCATTGGATGATAAAGGCTAGTGTAAGTGTCTATCACATTTTCTCTCTCTAGATATGTTTACATTTTTCCTTTGCAGGCTCCCATGGGATAAATTTCATTGTTTACACAGATGCATTTGTTTTTTTCACCCTCAGAATAGATTGTTGTGTTAAATAAACTTCTCATTTGCAGAATATATTTAACAACTAGGGATGTATGTCCATGGGAACTTGCAAATTGCTTGTTAGCTGCATTTAGAAGAAATGTCAGGCCAGCTTTGGCAACTTTAGCAGAGCAAGGCCTGATTTCATAAGGCTTTTATTTAATAATTCTCCTATCTGTCTATGACACTCTACTGCTTTTCTACCTCTTTATCTTCTAGGGGAAAGCATCAAATGACACCTCTGGGCTGAATGATTTAACTCCAAGTGCTCATAGTTAGCAACTCTACAGCTTGGCCTGGGTGGTTTCCAGCTCTTTCCCATATTTGAAAAGTCCAAAAAGATATTTAGGACTAGATCTGGTGAGACATTAAAGTGTGTCCCTTATTTCTGTCCCTGGGAAATAAGACATTGCACACTGAGAAAAATGCCAAAGAGAAGAGGGGTAAAAAGTGAACAATCATCATAAAA
This sequence comes from Zonotrichia leucophrys gambelii, assembly GCF_028769735.1. Taxonomy (NCBI): domain Eukaryota; kingdom Metazoa; phylum Chordata; class Aves; order Passeriformes; family Passerellidae; genus Zonotrichia; species Zonotrichia leucophrys. The sequence goes on along the minus strand of NC_088196.1, from coordinate 2,921,407 downwards.
ATGCAGGAAACTGTCACTGCATGGTGTGATGAGCAGGAGCTCTGTCCCTGATCCCAGGGGGACACCAGGGCACTGTCACCAGGTGTGTCTGTGCTTCTTGCAGGGACCATGGCTGTGTGACAGACTCAGGACACTGCTCACTCAATAATTCACTTGCTCACCACGTTTGAAATTCAGTCCAGAGCCTCTGATTGGCTGTACAGGACCAAACTTTGGGGATCTGCAGACCAGAATAAGATGTTACAGGCTCCAAATTCCAGGCTGTGGATCCTTCAGTGAAAATTAGCTTCTCACAGAGTATTTTCATAGTGCAGAATGCGTTCCTGTTTCTTTGTACAATATAACACAATATATCAATATAACACAAGAAATTTAATTCATAATAGCAATTAAGACCCCGAGAGGGTGGATCAGCCAGGGAGGATCCAGCCACTGGGGAAGCACTTCCAGGAGCAAACGTGTGAGAGCCATCTGTCGCCTCTCCACACTCAGTGACAGCCACAGCAAGGCTCTGCAGCCTGCTCAGAAAATTCACACCATGCTGAAGGCTTGCTGAATACATTCTGCAGCAGAATACATTCACCAGGGGTGAGTTGTGCTCTGCACTGGAGGGGAGGTGAGGCTCGGCCACGGTGGTGCCCTGCAGCTGCTGCCTCTCCCTCTCCTGAAGGGAAATGTGGCTGTGGGGTTTGCAGAGCTCTGAGTGCTCCCTGCAGAGAGCGTCCTGCCTCCGCTGGAGCAGGCTTTCCACTGTGTGATGGTGGGGAGCAAAATCCAAATTCCTGCTGAGAAACGAGGTGAAGTGATGTCAGAAAGGGGAGAACTCTGCTCCAGGTGACCCTGGTGAATACCCTGCACTCCTTTACCTGCAGTCACAAATCAATGAACTTTCCTTTCCATCCTTCTGCATAAAAATGGAGTGACATGCACACATATAAGGCAAAAAAATCACCACAGGCCTTACAAAACCTGTCAGTGCTGCACAGACTCCTTTCCCCAGGGAGAGTTGGAGGAAACAAGCATGAGACAGTCACTCATCATTCTGCTTAAGACAAGGCTGGGAGGCCCAGGGATGCTGCAGCAAAACCCACAGCAAAGCTGCACAGCAAAGAACTGACTGAGCCAGCTCCTGGCCCACAAAATGCAGGAATCAGAACAGCTGAGGACAGGAGCTGCAGGGATTCCAGGACTACCTGGTCTCCTTGGACCACATCTTGCCTTCAGCTTTTGGGTCTTTTGTGGTGTGTGATGATGAGGTGGGACTGAATTCCCATCTGGCCAGGTGAATGTGCTTCAGACACACCTTCAGCCCTGCTTGCACCTGGCTCCTGTCCTAGGGGTGCACCCTGAGAGTGGGACCCGTGTGGTTTGTGACCACATGAAGGCATCAGCTCCAAAGTGCTGACTGAGGCTGGTGTGTCCCCAGGGGCAAGGCTGGCAGGGCTGTCAGAAGGCCAAGAAGCACCTGAAACCACTGGGTACCTGCATGGCAACCCCCCATGCCTTGCTCCCTGTCTTTGCTCTTTACTTGTCCCAACATCATGCACAGCACCAATATTTATATACAAAACATGACTGTGATTTCAGCAAAAAACAATCTGCCCCCTCAGTCCATTAATAATCTTGTTTCACTGCCAAAACATTTCCATTTCCTTTTCTCCAGGCCTTCTTTGTCTTCCTTATGTCTATTTTTACTGCATTTTCTGACAGGCAGCCTGTCAGTTTGCCATTTAGGTGAATCTTTCTGCAGTGTGGCCAGCGAAATACGAGCAGCAGAGAAGCCTGCTAATTAAAATCACTGCCTGTAATTTATAGATGTGCTGTCTGTGCTCGAGGAGGGATGGAGAGCAGAAATCACTGCCCTCTCTGCAGAGGGCTGTGAGGCCAGCCTGGGGTCATGCAGCTGCTGCAGAGTCCCCTGTCCCTGCTGATGTCACTTGGCCACGGACATTGGGGATATGGGGTTCATTGAGCACAGAATTCCAGCTGTCCCCGTTTATCGTGGATATTTTTGCTTGCGATGAGGGGCGAGAATGATGAGGAGGACTCCATTGATATCAAAAGGCTAATTAATTACTTTATTATACTATATTATTCTATATATCTAAAACTGAATCTGCCAAGCCCTCACTCTGCACACACTGCACAGAATCTCGTGGCTGTCAGTGACAGTCCTGACGCACACACACACATTTGGCCCTGACAGGCCAAGGAAACAAAACACCATCACTGTGGGTAAATAATCTCCATATTGCATTCTACTTTGGCACAAACACAGGCACAGCAAATGAGATAAGAATTGGTTTTCCTTTCTCTGAGCTTCAGAGAATGCAAATCCCAGAAATATTCTTGCAAAGACGTGCCTTGCTTTTCTCTCTGAGGAGAAATTTGGGGCTATACCCGTTCCTGCCGAATTCCTCAGGGAGCAGCTCCCGTTCCCTGGGCAGCCTCAGTGAAAAGGGCATCTCCCGGGCAGGGAGAGCAGCAAGGAGCTGGGGCTGTGGGCCCATCCTGGGGGTTGTGGGTCCATCCTGGGGGTTGTGGGTCCATCCCGGGGGTGTGTGGCCATCCTGGGGTTGTGGGTCCATCCTGGGTCTCTGAGCCCATCCCGGGCAGTGTGGGGCCGGGGCTGTGGGTCCGTCCCGGGGGTCTGAGCCCATCCTGGGGATGTGGGTCCATTCCCGGGCTGTGGGACCATTCTGGGGCTGTGAGCCCATCCCGGGGTGAGGGCCCATCCCTGGGGCTGTGAGCCCATCCCGGGGGTTGTGAGGCCATCCCAAGGCTGCGGGTCCGTCCCGGGTGTCTGAGCCCATCCTGGGGCTATGGGTCCATCGCAGGGGTTGTGAGCCCATCCCGGGGCTGTGGGACCATTCTGGGGATGTGGGACCATTCCAGGCAGCGTGGGGCCGGGGCTGTGGGTCCATCCCAGGGCTGTCGGTCCATCCCAGGGCTGTCGGTCCATCCCAGGGCTGTGAGCCCATTCCGGGGGTGTGGGCCCATCCCGGGGCTGTTGGCCCATCCCAGGGGTGTGGGCCCATCCCGGACACCCCGGATCCTCCACCCGCCGTGCCCCGGGGCTGGCGACAAGCGGCGGCAGCACGGAGGGGACGCCCCTCGGGGCGGCGGGGCCGGCGGGGGGCGGCTCCCGGGGCCGCGGCCGTGGCTGCTCGGCCCTGCCCAGCGCCGGCTCCGCTCCGCGCCTGGTTGGTGCCGTCGGGGCCGGGGGCGCGGCCAGGCCGGGGCCGGCCCGGTAAAGCGGCGGCGGAGCGGGCGCGGCGGCCCCGCACCATGGAGGGGCACCTGGCGCGCTGCAAGATCGTGGTGGTGGGGGACACGCAGTGCGGCAAGACCGCGCTGCTGCACGTCTTCGCCAAGGACTGCTACCCCGAGGTGCGGGAGGGCTGCGGGAGGGCGGGCCGGGCTCCCCTCAGCTCCCCCGGGCTCACCTGTGCTCTCCCCTCATCCCCCAGAGCTACGTGCCCACCGTCTTCGAGAACTACACGGCCAGCTTCGAGATCGACAAGCAGCGCACCGAGCTCAACATGTGGGACACCTCAGGTGGGCCGGGGGTGCGCGGGGGTGGCGGGGCCGGACTCGTCCTTCCCATCGTTCCCGGAGCCGCCGGGCCGGGCCGGGCTGGGGCAGCGGCTCCGAGCCCTGCGAGCCTCCCGGGGCAGCGCCGGTAGCACCGGGCGGGCGGCGCTCCCTTGTCCTGCAGCGGGGACAGCGAGCAGAACCGGCTGCGGCTGCAGCCCTGAGGCCGGGGGAGCGGGGAGGAATGGGAGTGCTGATGGAGGGGGGAGCCCGCACCTCGGGAGGGATGCCCTGGTGCTGCCACAGAGCCTCCGGGGCTCTCTGGCGTCTTTTTGGCTCGGATTGGTTTTGCCTCTTTGTGTCCTCGGTTGTGGTTCTGCTCACAGCGCCGGGCACGGCTGTCCCAGCCCACCGAGACCCGTCCCGAACTTTGTGCCTGCTCCTGCCCCGGGGGAGGCACGAGTTGCGGGAGGAGTGCGTGATGCAGAGCTAATGGAAATATTGGCATCCCACAAAGTTCACAGGCACTTTCTGATTTATCTTTGGGTCCTTTTGTACGGGCAGTGCAGCTGAATGCTGTGTTCTGCTGATGAATATACATCGTGTGCTTGCTGGTGCTCTTTCCCTATAGTCTCTTAATTTTTGGAATCCTGATGATAAATGAAGTGCTCTCAGTGTCCAAGAGCAGTAGTAAGTGACAATATGACCTAGGACTTTCTTTTCCTGTTGTTCATTCAGATTCCTTGCTGTAATTTTGCCTTCATTAAATGACAGCTATAGGATTAGCATAGCTCTACCTAGAGTAGTGGCTTTTAGTGAGTCTTGGACTAGCCCAAACATGTAAAATATATTTGAATCTTCTTCTGGAGCTTCCTGACCTAAGAGACCTTGCTTTGCTGATTTTTATTCCCTGAGACAAAAAGGGAATTGGATTCAGCTTTGCTGGCAAGCTGTGTGCTGTGATGTGAGCCATGAGGACGCTGGCTCCTGGGGATGAAGTGTTGGCCCTTGGTGTTTGACCAGGAGCTGTGCTTGAAGCACAGAGTGGTGGTTGCATGGAAGCCCTTGCAGGGTGGCTGTTGCTGGGCTGGTTTGGAGACTCTCAGATGTGAAGCCATCCTGGCTGGTTCCAGGCTGCAGAGAGCTCCTTGAAGCTGCTCAGGGTGCTCCAGGACTCGGGGGTGGTCACTGGGCTGCACATGAGTGTTCACCCACAGCTTGTGCACCCCCATGGCTGGGGGAGTCCAAAACCTGGGCTTCTGCAGCCTTGGAGGGGATGTGGTGGGTTATCTTTGCTAGGCACTGAATGGCTTTGCTCTTGAGGATCTGTGTTTGATATAAAAAACTTCATCTTTGCAGGGTGTAGAAGCACGTTTGAAGTGTTGTTTGCTTTTTAGGAATCCTCCAGAATGATTTCCTTTGGCCTTACAAATGTTTAAAGGAAAGGACATGATAAAAAGTCCTTAAAGGATGTATCTGGCACCTGCATCTGATGCTGTCACACGTTCATTTTTCCCCTTGTGACAAAAGATGTTTTTCCAATATTTGTCTCTGCAGCCAAAAACAAATGGACTTTGATTCTTCCTCTTTTCTCCTGTGAAAAATGTCAGACCTTTTTAACAGCTTTGCTGTAGATAGAGTTCATCAGGTAGTTTTCCAGATAGATTCCCTTTGATTTGAAATACACAGGAGCTAGCTCTTAATAAACAATCCTGCAAAGCACTAGACAGCAGTTTTCCCTGGTAATCAAACTGAAATTTTTAGCTGTAGACTGCAAAGTGCTGTTGAGTTTTCACTAGCCCACATAAATGGGAGCTTTGGCAAAAGAAGTTTTGCACAATAGTGAGTTGAACCAGCTGAGCTGAAGGGATCAGGAGAAGCTCATTGCCCACCCCATGGAGAATTACAGGCATTGGTGGGCACTTCCCCTTCTCTCTGGGCTACCTATTCTTTGTTTTAAGCTGCTTTTCCATCCCAGCAAGAGTGAAAAAGGGTGATCCTGACATGAGGAGGGGAACACTTTCTATTTTAAATGCTCTCCTTCTCTTAGATAAGTGATGGAACTGAAATTCCCTGAGAAATCAGCAGACACCTGGAGAGAGGAGGTGGATATATATATTTTTTAAAATTTTTACTTAATTTCCCTCACCCCATACTTAGTTGAGGAAGCAGCTGGAGACTCTGGAAGCTACACAAGGTGAGCTGAGCATCTCTCAGCAGTGGGTGGTGGAGAAAGTGCAGTCTGGCTGGAAAACTCCCTTTATGAAGGCTGAGTGTGGCTGCAGTCTGCCTGGCCGCTCAGCCATCCCCATGGTAAGCCCTGTCCAGCCCAGGATGCTGCCTGCTCCCTGTGCCCTGTCATCCTGTTGGAAAATGCAGCCTTTGGAGCTGAATTGACCCCTCCTAAGTGGCAAACACAGGCTGTGACACTGGCAGCTGGCAGGCAGCAGCTCCCATTAGAGGAATATTGACACAGAGTGGATGGGAGTGATGGAGAACTGAATGGCTCCCAAATTGTATTGGGAGCTCTGATTTTCTTTAAATGTCTTTTAACTCTTTGTCCATTGTTTTTTTGGGGGCTGGAGGGTGACTTGGGAGAATTTCCAGCACTGAGAATCCTTCAAAAGGGTTGAACCTGCTAGGACTCAAATGAGACTTAGCTCTGAGAATGCACCAGGGAGAAAATCCCCTTGTCCAACATCTGCAGCTGCTGGTTGTGTTTCATGTTTGTTTCAATTCAGACCATGGGAATAAAATTGCTTGGGGTGCCATGTCACAGCATGCCAGGAATGTCCCATGCCTGCTGTCCCAAAGTGCTACATGCTGTTTGCTAAAGCCTCCACTGAAAAACAGTTTGACATCCTTGTCTGTGAGGGAAGGGGTGCAGAGCCTGCATGGGGCAGCAATGGCTGCAGCTCCAGGGAATGATAGAGCTTGGATGGGGCAGGAAAGGTGCAGGAATGGAGTGGCCATGCCCTGGCACCTCTGCTCCTGAGCCTTATGGAGGGCACGGTGCTTTGCTGCTCTTCTTGTTCCTCTTCTGGCAAATTCTTTCGTTGGCTGAACGCGCTCAGCACAGAAACAACTCCTCTGCACAGGGCTGGGATCTTGTGGTGGGGGAAACTCCTGTTCAGTGGGATGTCTGATGGCTTGGCAGGGCTGTTCCCAGAGGGCTGGGTGCTCCGGACCGGCAGGATGAGCTTTGTGCTTTGCTCCTGGGGCAGGAGGAGGAGGAAGGTGCATGGCTGGTGATCATTAGCGATGCTCCGCAAGGAGTGGGCGAGTTTCGAGTTTCGTTTGAGTGCGTCAGGTCTGGGAGGGAGCATTGTAACCCCCAGGGCGTGCAGGGGCAGGGAGCTTCTCCTCAGCAAGGTAATAATACTTTCCCTGTGGGATCAGGGAGTGTGTCTGGGGCTGGAAGTGGAGCCATTGAGGTGCCCAGCAGGTCTCTGGCAGAGAGAGCCTTCAGTGAGCAGGCTGACCTGCTGTTTGGGGCTGCCCTGCTGCCCAGGGAGCTGTGCTTGGAGTGTTTCCCACCATGAGCTGGCACTGCCCACTGGTGCACTGGCAATGCCAGGCCATGGTGGCAATGACCAGTGCCCACCAGACTGGCCCAATGCCCTGTTCTGCAGAGCTTCCCTGGCACTGGGTGCAAGCAAGGGGAGAGAGGAGCTCAAGCCATGCTTGAGGGTTGGCAGCACTGCTGCTGGCAGCTCTGAGGTTTTACCCTGTATCCAGGTGGATTTTTTTTTTCTGTTTTCAATAATAATGGTGAGGAACCTACACTGTACTGACTTCTTTGCTAGGGGGCTCTGCTTTTGTGCCTCAGAGTGCAGGCAGGCAGAGCCAGGAGTGATCTGAGGCCATTGAGCTGCTTGATGCATCTTTAGCTGATGCAGAGCGGAGCTGCCTGCTCCTGGCAGGGACATCTTTGCCAGTGCTCAGTGGCAGAGCCAGCCTGGCACTGTGCCCTGCACAAGGTCACTGCTGCCTTGGGAAGCTGCTGGAGGGGACTGTCCTTTGTGGACCTTGAGAGTGGCAGTGCCTGCTGCAGCCTGCAGCGTTGCAGAGGTCAGTGCTCAGGGGCTCAGCAGGGCCCTGCCCGGCTCAGAGCAGAGCTGTGTGCCTGCCAGCTCTCCACAGCCGCTGTCTCTTCAGCAGATGTGCTTTCAAGACAAGAATAACGCTGTGAATTGCAAATCCCCCTCCGCCTTCCTCTCTGCCTGTGCTCAGCAAACAGTCTGCCTTGGAATGGCCTGTGTGGGAACCCACGGGCTGTGATAACAGATCCTTCTTTTAAGGGAGCTACTGAGGAATGTTGATGAGATTAGAGAGCTGAAAGGGGCTGAGTTTGGCAATGGCATCTCCATGGATGCTGGGGCTGGCTGTGCCTGGATTCCCAGGGTGCAGCTCCAGGATTGCCATGGCTGCCTCTTCCCAATGTAAGAACAAGTCCTGTCTCAGAAAGGCTTCACTCTGAGGCACACAGAAAATGTGGAGCTGCCCTTTCCATACCAAAAGAGCTCCTCCCATGCTTCCTGTTCAGACTGAGAGCCTAAAAGCAGCATGCTTGTGTTGTGCCTCAGCACAAATATGTAGTTAATCCTAAAAATACAGCTGGGTCACATTCCCATGCAGGTCAGCAACCAGTCAGACAGAACTTTAAAGGGTTGCAGCAGAAATGCTGATACTGAAGTGGGTGGGATGGACCTTGAGAAGGCATGACAGGGCTTGCCAGGGCAGTGCCCAGGAGGATCTCCTCTCTGGGCTGGGCACATTTCAGTAACCCTGAAATGTGCAGCACTGCTCCATGAGAATTGTGTCCATGCAGCCCTGTTCTCTGTGTGTGCTGCCTGTGCTGTTGCCCCTCTGGGTCCCTGTTGTCCCCTGCAGAAAGGGTGGCAGCCCAGGAGGATCTCCTCTCTGGGCTGGGCACACTGCGGGCATGCTGCAGTGCTCTGTGGCTCAGGGATGGAGCCTGGTTCTGCTCTGGCATCATCCATCCTTTGTCCCCTCCAGATCTGGGGGGCTCAAGCCTCTGTGGGGCCATGAGATGTCCTGGGAGTTGTGGGGGTGCTGAGGAACATTTGCTTTTAGTGACAACTGGCTGGCCCTGCTGGCTGCTGTGACCTTGTGAATAAAGAGGAATGTTCTGTGGGGTGGGCTTGTTCCCAGCTCAGGTGCTGACCCCTTTCCCACAGCCCAGAGCTGATCTGCTCTCTGCTGTGCTCTGCTCTCCCTGCTCCTCTTGCCCCAGATTCTGAAGATAAAAATCTCCACTCCATTAAACTTTGCAAGTGTACAGGCCCAGCCTTCCCTGTGGGAAGAAACCTTATCTGGCAGCCACATGCCTGGGGAGGGATCTGATGCCTGTGAGCAGTGATGCTGAAATGAGCAGCACTGCTCCATGAGAATTGTGTCCATGCAGCCCTGTTCCCTGTGCGTGCTGCCTGTGCTGTTGCCCCTCTGGGTCCCTGTTGTCCCCTGCAGAAAGGGTGGCAGGCAGGTTGTGGCGATGCCAGCTGCCCTTGTGACGTGGCAGCAGTGCCAGGAAGGGACTGTGACCCCCATTTGTCTCCCTGCTCAGCTGCTGCAGGCATGGAAAGGCTGGGAGGGCAGTCCTGCCACTCCTGCCATGCCAGACACTGTGATGTGTCACTGACATATTTTATGAAAACCCTTTCACTGGGATTTTTTTCCTGAGACGCCTCAGAAAAGAAATATAAACAATAACTCTCTGATGGCTCAGAATGTGGTCTGAAGATTTTACCAACAGTTGCATCTCTGCCTGGTCTCATGTGAATTGTTTTACTTGATGACCAATCCCAGTCCAGCTGTGTCAAAGCTGTGAGCAGTCACAAGATTTTATTATCATTCTTTTCTGGCCTTCTGATGTCTCCTTTCTCTTTCGTGTAGTTTTAGTGTATAATTTTCTTTTAATATAATATATATAATAATAAATCAGCCTTCTGAAATATAATATATATAATAAAATAAATCAGTCTTTTGAAACATGGAGTCAAGATTGTCATCCAACACCCCCACAGTGATGCTGCCCCAGGAGCTTTCAGGGGCTCCTCACAGCTGCTGGAGGGAGGTTTGCAGCTGAGCAAGCTTCTGTGGCCACAGGTGAGGCAGGACACAGGGCTGGGATGGGGCAGGGGAGCTCAGTGCCTGCCTGAGCTGGGGATTCCTCCCTCCACTGGTAAATCCAGCAGAACTGCCTCCTCCTGAGGGGCAGGCTTCCAGTAATAAGGTCTGGAGAAGGGCCCAGAAATGCCACCTCAGCCTATGCAAATAGCATTGCCTTCATCCTGAAGGTGTGCCAGCTGGGCTCTTTAGTAATTCACTCATTTCTGTACGTGCATTGTAGGAATTAGGAGCAGAGGTTAATTGTCCAAACTGATGAGCTGGGGTTTTCTTTCAGTTGTGCATTTCCCAGAAGAGTGTTTATTCTATGTCACAGAGCAGTTTCCTCCTTTCCTTACTTCAGGGGTTTGCAGTGATGTTGCACAAACAAGACAAATGTCAAAGTTCAGCCAGGCCAGAAGGTTCTGGAAGTCCTGGGGCTGTTGACTTGCTGCTGCTTTGGCAGCTTTGCCCTCTTGGGATCTGTCTGGCAGAGTGCACATCCTCTGCCATCTCTAAAGGCTCATCTGGCACCTCTGTGTGGGGAGGTGACCCAAAACTCTCTGTGTTGTCAGTGCAGCCCTGCAGAAAGCTGGGATGGGTTTGTGTTCCATTCCATGAAGGCTGCTCCTGGCAGTGCCTGCAGAAAGCAGCGTGTGCCTCAGCACTGCTCCCTCTTTGGGGAGAGCTTTCAGAGCCCCCCGAGTGTGCTGCTGAGAAATTGAGGTCTTGGCAGTGCTCACCTCTGTTTCAGCCCGAGCTGGGCTGTGAGAGCCCCTTGCAGAGCAGATCATGGCTCTGCAAGCACTCTGGCTTTCCCTGTTGTTGGATGGAGGGTGCCTGTGTGAGAGGCTCATCATCTCCAGAACAGCTAATGAGGAGCAAATGAAGATTAGCACCACGTTGGTGGAGATGGAACAGCACATTTCAGCCCCCTGCCCAAGAGTGGCATCTCTGAGCTGCAGTGCCAGGCACTGCAGGATCTACCAGGCAAGGGCAAAGAGGAGCCACTCGTGCTTGTGTTGTAGACAACAATGGGAATTTTATTTTTAAGCTGGTTGTAGGCTTGCTCCAGTTTTCTCTTTAATCATGAACAGATGCACTTAGGTCCTGTTTCTTGCAGACCTGGATGCCAAGTGGGAGAATGACTCATGCAGTGAAGGAAGGCTGAATCTGCAGACACACCAGCCTTGGGCTCCTTGTGTGTGTGTGGAATTGCCAGACTGTGATCTCTGGAGTGTCTTGCTGGAGGATCTGTAAGGCGTCAAGTGCTCCTAATCCATAAAACTGAAGAGCTGGAGTTGAAGGCTCTGGCTTTTTGGGGTTGTTTAAGTGGGGTTTTGGGGTGGGGGGGAGGTGTTGTTTTGGTGGTTTTTTTTAGTTGTCAAATGCAATGAAAAAGTAATAGATGCAAAAGAGAATTTCCTGATTGAGTAGAGAGGTCTCCAGAGCGAACTGGGGATTACCTTGGCTGGGAGCAATGCAGCTCCTCTGCCCCACAGGGCAGCACTGAGGTGGGCAGAGGCTGCTGAATGCCAGCTGAGGTGCCAGGGGTCACTCCTGCTCTTTGCAGGTAATGAATGTGAAGCAAATTCTGATCTCATTAAAAAAAAAAATCAGGTTCTTTACCTCGTGCTTCCCTTCCCTCAGCATGGGAGTCTCTCCTGTGGTCCAGGTGGTGAGAGCAGGACTCCTGGCATGATTCCTGGGTCTGTGGGGGTCCTGTGGGATCCGGGGGGCTGCAGCAGCCCTGAGGAGCTGGCTGGCTGCTGAGGAGCAGCAGGTTGCTATGATACAGTTTGCTGTGGCACTGTCTGTGCTGAATGAGCCAAAGCTGCCCCTACAAAAGGAGCATTCCTTGGCTGGGAGGGGGTAGATTTATCTCAAGTGTTTATGTAAAGCTGAGAAGCTGCAGGGAGAGGATGTGCGTGGGAACGTTTCCTCCAGCACCAGGGCCCCTGTCTGGAGGCAGAGAGCTCTGTGTGCATGGGGGAGAGGGCAGGGCTCAGATAAAGGGCTGGGCTGATTCAGGCATGCAGATCAGCCCTGGATCTCCTGGCCTGTGCTCCCAGCCCGTGGCAAACAGAAGAGCCTGTTCAAAGGGGAGCTCAGCACTGCTTGGTGCTGCTTGTGACAGCAGCCCTGGGCTGGGCAGGGCTGGCTCGTGTGGCTGTGCCATGGGCAGTACTGTGACCCTGCCAGCTGTGACCCTGCCAGCTGTGAGCCTGAGGAGAGCTCAGAAACCTCTGTGCCCTGGATCACCCTGCCTGCCTGGCATCCCTGTCCCCAGAGCTGCCCAAGATGTACAGGGACTGGCTCCTTTCCATTAGGGAGCTTGATTTTCCCTCTAGGAAGAGGGCTGGGCCCTGCAGAGGTCAGGGTCTGTTTCTCCTGTGCTGTTCCAAACCCCTTCCCTTCCCAGTGACGTTGCAGGGGCTGCAGGTGCCTTTGCTCCTCTGGGCTGGCTGTAAGAGCTGCAGACACCAGGAGCCAATTTTCAGGGAATCCAATTGCACATCAAATCCAGGCACCTTCCCCTGGCTGTGTGGAGTGGCAGGGGCTGGGGGGTCACAGCCCTGGAGCTCTGCTGTGGTTAGTGCCATGGTCTGAGCTGCATGGCCAGTCCCTGGCACTGGGCAGGGTTTGGGGAGGCTCCACCAAGCCCTCAGCCTGCCCCATGTGGGCTCTGGGCAGAGAGAGGAGCCTCAGGCTCTGCTGCCCAGGTGTTTGCAGAGCTCCAGCTGTGCTGTGCTGGGGGACTGAGCCCCTGTGCACACAGGACCTGCAGAGAATCAGCCCACTCTCCTCTGGTGCCCAGCCCAGGCAGATTTCCATCCTTCCAGAAACATAAGCCACCCTCATCCATAATTCATCAGGTGCTGAGTTTCACTGAGGAGCCACCTGACACCTGGGCTGCACCTTTCTCCTGGGGTGGGAAAGTGCCAGCTCCTGACATCCCAAGGAGCAGCAGCAGGAAGCAGGTCTGGCTTCCTCAGCCCAGGATGGCAATCCTGCTTTTGGAGGAGGCAGATCCAACAAGGACTCTGCTGTCTCTGTTTCCTCTTCCCATAAATAAAATCTGCTTCTCATCCCTCCAGGAAATTTAAGTTATTTGTCTTTGCTACTTAAAACCACTGCTTTGGTTTTATATAGTGAGGCTGATTGCTCCATGAGTGTTTGCTGAGGTGTCTGCACTCACCAGCAGAGTGCAGGGCAAATAAAAATGCTGTGGCACAGTGACCTTCCTGCCTGAAATTTGCATTGAAGGGGTGTGTGTGTGCACATGTGTGTGGTAGAAGAAATACAGAAATATAAGAAGTGCATGATTCAGGCTGGGCTCTTTGCCTGCTCACAGAGTTCCTGTGGAATGCAGAATCATCCCCTTCCATTTATAGCTCATTCACCAAACACTGTCACTTCTTTTATACACCAAAAAGAATCTGTCTGACTTTTCCCAGCACAAATCCAGAAAGAAGGCAATTCATTTTTACCTGTCACAAATTCTCACCACCTTTGTGAGCAAGCTCTCCTGTATAAAGATAGCAAGGGAAGGATACAAACCCAGCAGCAGCATTTGCTGTCTTCTCTCAGCCCCACCTTTCTGCTGTGAGGGGTGATGGAATCCAGGCTGAGTGGTGAGCCAGGCTGAGCCCTCCTGCATCAGCAGCACTTGCCAGATGCTCACCAGGCAGGGAGAGGGATGCAAAACTTGCCCTTTCACTCTGTCAAGGGGTAAATATAAGAAAACAAGGACAAAACATCTGACTTCCATGCCTAAACAAAGGAACTAAAATCCTCTGCTAATCCAACTGGGCTGAACCTTATGGCATGTGGTCTCTTTCAAACCAGAACTTTATTTATAACACTGACCCTGCTCCTCTCCACAGGCTCGGCCTACTACGACAACGTGCGGCCCTTGGCCTACCCCGACTCGGACGCTGTGCTCATCTGCTTTGACATCAGCCGCCCTGAAACCCTGGACAGTGTGCTCAAAAAGGTGAGTGTCCAACAACCAGAGGGGTGCTCTGCCCCACCATGCCCTCAAACCCTGGAAAATGTGCTCAAAAAGGTGAGTTCCATCAGCCAGAGGGGTGCTCTGCCCCACCATGCCCTCAAACCCTGGACAGTGTGCTCAAAAAGGTGAGTGTCCAACAACCAGAGGGGTGCTCTGCCCCACCATGCCCTCAAACCCTGGAAAATGTGCTCAAAAAGGTGAGTGTCCAACAACCAGAGGGGTGCTCTGCCCCACCATGCCCTCAAACCCTGGAAGGTGTGCTCAAAAAGGTGAGTGTCCAACAACCAGAGGGGTTCTGTGCCCCACCACACCCCAAAACCCTGGACAGTGTGCTCAAAAAGGTGAGTTCCATCAGCCAGAGGGGTGCTCTGCCCCACCATGCCCTCAAACCCTGGAAAATGTGCTCAAAATGTGAGTGTCCAACAACCAGAGGGGTGCTCTGCCCCACCACACCCCAAAACCCTGGACAGTGTGCTCAAAAAGGTGAGTGCCAGCAGCCATGGGGTGCTCTGCCCCACCGTGGTGGCCCTGAGGCTCTCATCAGGGTCAGAGCTCTGGCCCCTGTCTCGGGTTGCTGTTGTTAATTGCTGTTGTTAATTGCTGCCCCCACATCTGTGGGTGTGAACACAGACCCCACACACGTGCTGCAAGCTGCCACCACCCCCTAGGTTCCTTCCAAATGGAAATATTCTGCATTCTGCACACACCAAGCAGAGCACCCAACCATTCTCCTCTGAGCACAGGAGCTCCAGGCAAGGCCATGGACATTCTCATCAATCTATTTAAAGAAGAAATCTCTGGCAAGGTTCTACCATTTGAGGCCAAACCCTTGCAAAATAGATAGCACAATTTTAATTTTACATCTTAGGATTGCAGTTTAGAGAAGTCTACTTACATAACAGAAATTGGCTTTTTTGCAGGATCAGGCACCAGCTGTAAAACACAAATCCTAAAAAGATGTTGTCAGGTGTTTAATTTTAAAGTCTACAGTTTCTTTCACAGTATTAGTTTGTACATTTTTCTATTTCTGTCAGCAGAACCACCAGTGGATCTCTCAGCAGAACCACCAGTGGCTGTGGATGGCCTGCAGCAGCTGGGAAGGAGCCTCTGGTGCCTGTTTCCAAGCAAGCAGAGTGCTCAGTTTTTTGGCTCTCCCCTCAGTTCAGCATCTGCACAGTGAAAAAGACAGCAATCAGTTCTCTAGAGCTCGTCAACAGAAATGATGAGCTGTGGTGCTGAATTTGAAGTGAATTATTGAGCTGAGATGGCACAATGCCACTGGCCTGGAGAGCAGGCAGGGCCCTAAGCCTGCCCTGGCACTGGGAGCAGCTGAAATTTCCTACCTGCTCCTTTCAGCAGAGCTGATATTGCAGCTGGCAGGTCCCAGAGAGCCTCTCAGGGCTGGGGATCTGCTGTGGGGCACCCCAGGCTGGTCCCCAGTGGGTCATTTTTGGGAGAAGGTCCCACACAAGGCTTTCCTCTGAGGTGGGGTGAAGTCCAGCAGCCCCAAATGCTGCTCAGAGGAGGGGAGGATAAATGGTTTCCTTGGTCCTGGCTGTGCCCTGCTTCCTGCCATGCATTCAGGGAGCTGTGGTTGTGCTGTGCAGGAATTCAGGGTGTGTGGTTGTGCTGTGCAGGAATTCAGGGAGCTGTGGTTGTGCTGTGCAGGAATTGAGGGAGCTGTGGTTGTGCTGTGCAGGAATTCAGGGTGTGTGGTTCTGCTGTGCAGGAATTCAGGAATTCAGGGAGCTGTGGTTGTGCTGTGCAGGAATTGAGGGAGCTGTGGTTGTGCTGTGCAGGAATTCAGGGAGCTGTGGTTCTGCTGTGCAGGAATTCAGGGAGCTGTGGTTGTGCTGTGCAGGAATTCAGGGTGTGTGGTTCTGCTGTGCAGGAATGCAGGGAGCTGTGGTTGTGCTGTGCAGGAATTCAGGAATTCAGGGTGTGTGGTGCTGCTGTGCAGGAATTCAGGGAGCTGTGGTTCTGCTGTGCAGGACAGCATCTGCCAGCTGCATCCTGTCCTGAGGGGCTGGCATCTCGTTTGTGACACTTTCTGAGACACCAAGGCATGGAAAGCACCACAGAGCAGCAGCTCCCATGGCTGTTCTCCCCAGAGAGCCCCAGGGCTGGAATGGCCATGGCCTGAACATGGCACATTGTGCTGCCTGGCCTCTTGGCCTCTCCACATTTTGCCAAATGTGCTGAAGCAAGTGCCTCTGACTCAGCTGCTGGGAGGGCTGGGAAGTGGGGCTTTGTCTCAGGAGTGTCCTGCTGAGGGGACAAAGACCCTTCAGATAAATTGGTCAATGGCTCAGTGTTGGCTTCCAGAGCAGGTCCTGGGTACCAAGCAGGCTGGGTGGAGGGAGGGTGTTTCATGTGGACTCAAAGAATTCACTGCTCAGCTTGGGAGTCAGCAGAATAATAATGCAAGTGAATCACTTGGACCTTAATGAAATACAAACCTCTCAATAATTAGGTGGGGCTGGGAGTTATTTGTCTCTCTGCACAATCTTCATGTGAGTCCACTCTGCTCAGTGCATGGCTTTCCCTGTGCAGCCTCACAGATGTTTTGAGTGCTGCTAGGCAATGTTTTTTTGATATGGTAACTTAAAATAAACCCTAAATCCCAGGGGATTTCTTAAGTGCCTCTGAGTAGATGCCTTGTTTCCTTTGGTGCAGGCTCACAGCCTTATGGCAGCGAGGAAAATTCCTAAGACACCATGAAGCTGAAATGGGTTTTAGCTTGTGATATCAGGCAAATAAGGAAAATAACATTTCCTGTTCAAGCCTCAGGCAAAAATCCAGCAGAGGAAATCTTTATTAATGCCTCCCCTCTGATGCCTGGGCTGCTGTACAGCATGTACAGTTGAAGGGGCAGAGGCATCTGAGGGAGTGCAAGCAGCAGCTCTGCCTTTCATGCAGAACAAGATTTCATGGAGTGGTGCTTTGGTCCTGACAAGTCTTGATGGCACAACAGGGTTTGGGCTCCCAGAGGTGTCAGTCATGCAGGAAGAGGTCACAGCTCTCTCCATAGAATAGGGAGCCCTGTGTCACTGCAGAGCCCTCTGCCAGGTGTGACAGACCTTGTAGCTCAGATCCTTCACATGAATTAGGGTGAAAGCTCCAAAAGAAATGGGTCTGTCTGTTCATTCTGAGGTTGTGTGGGTCTGGGGGTGCCTGAATCCTGGGGAGTCAATGTTCTTGGCAAGCAGATACCTGGAGATACGTAAGACAATCTCCTGATAAAAAATAAGATTTTTCTTATTTTGCACATAAATTAGAGTGAAAGCTCCAAAAGAAGCGGGTCTGTTCATTGTGAGGGTCTGTGGCTGCAGCACCATGACCTCCAGAACTCTGCCCAGGGGCTGGGGGTGCCTAAGTCCTGGGGCAAGCAAATTCCTGGAGATACCTAAGACAATCTCCTGATTAAAAAAAAAAAGATTTTTTATATTTTGCATATAAATTAGAGTGAAAGCTCCAAAAGAAGTGGATCTGTTCATTGTGAGGTTGTGTAAGTCTGTGGCTGCAGCACCATGACCTGCTCAGGGGCTGGGGGTACCTGAGGTCTTGGCAAACAGATACCTAAGACAATCTCCTGATAGAAAATAATGTTTTTCATATTTTGCAGTGGCTTTGGTCTGATACTGGTTGAATGACATTTGGGTGCTTTTTAGCCCTCCCTTCCCCATGAGGTTGTGCTTGGTGGCTTGGGTTTTTTTCTGCTTTTAATTGCCCAGGGTGGACCTTCACCCTGAGTTATTGTAGCAGGAAATTGCTAATTCCAAGTGACACTTCAGCTGGGGGTAATCTCTATTTATTATCTGCTCTCTACTTCAGCACCACTAGATAAGTGACTGGGGCATTGACATGCTGATGGAGCTGTGCAGGTCTCCCCCCGGGGGAGGTCACAGGTGATGGATTTATTTACTGCTGCAGACACAGCTGACATCAGGCATTCACTTTGGGAGCTCTGAAAAGAGTCATTTATATGAAGGACATGGATGTTTGCCCTGGCCTTCTCTTTCCATTGCTTCAATTCTTAATTTCCCTGGCTATAGCTGTGCTCTGAACATCATAATGTCTTTAACATTATGGTGTGGTGGCTCCCATTAATGAATAGTGTGTGAGTGTGCAAAGAGCTCTCCACTGGCCCTGTTGACCCTTGGGGTCCCAGATTTGAGCAATAATCTGGAGCAGGAGGGCTTGAAGGGTACTCTGGCCATTCCATCCTTGACTGTGGCTATTACAGCGACCTGATGAGGTCTTCATGGTGAGAGAGAGACGGAATCTTAGTTCGTGATCAGAAGGCTGGATTTATTGATATATGATATATAATACATTATTACTATACTAAAAAGAATAAAGCGAGAAGTTCCAGAGGCTGCTAAGCTAAGAATAGCATAGAAAAGAATGAATAACAAAGTTCTGTGTCCAGCAGAAAGCAAGGACAAAACTTTCCTGTGAGTGGTCAGCAAATCCAAACACTCACAGAAGCCCAATCACCGCTGCACCTGTTGCATTCCACACCAGCCGATAACAATTGTTTACATTCTTCTTCTGGGGCCTCAGCTTCCCAGAAGATGAACAAATCCCAAAGAAAGGATTTCTATGAAAAAATGTCTGCGACACTGTGGCAGCCATTAAAGAGCCCTGATATGCTAACCAGTGTTGGAACAGTTGTGACACCCTGTTTGGAAAAGCCACACCAACCAGAACCTGTCCTTTCCTCCGCAGTGGCAAGGGGAGACACAGGAGTTCTGCCCCAACGCCAAGATCGTGCTGGTGGGCTGCAAGCTGGACATGAGGACAGACCTCAACACCCTGAGGGAGCTCTCCAAGCAGCGCCTCATCCCCGTGACACACGAGCAGGTGGGTTTGGGCAGTGCCCAGGGAGGGGACAGCTGTGCCCTGTCACCCACTGCGCCCAGGCCTTGGTCTGCAGAGGGTTTGGTCATGACTTGGGGGCTCAGAGCTGTTCTTGTTTCCACCACTCTTGTCCCCAGCTCTAGAAGACCCAGTTTCTGATGCTCTGCTGAGCAGCCAGCCATTTAGTAGCCAAAAAAGTAATTTCTCAAAGCAGGTGGAAGTGCTTGATTTGACAAGCTGGACTGGCTAAAGGGGAGTGTTGTCCTTCTGCATCTCCAGTTCAGTGCAGCTCTTTCTGCTCCCAGTGACTTTAGGTTTGCTGATAAATGAAATTAGACATTGAAAGATGAAGGAAACAATGGGGTAGAAAAACCCTTAAATTCCATAAGAATTAAAAATTAAAAGGGAGGGTTATACATTAGAGGGAGATCTTCAGTATCAGGTGTATTGGGAATTTTTACCTCTCAAGTACCTCAGCCATTGGGGAAAGAGAGAAGGAAATTGGGATAAAAAGGGAGGCTGAGTCCTGTGGTGGTGTTTGAGGGTCCCCAGGACAAGGGAAAAGATGAGAATCTTGACTCCATGTTTCAGAAGGCTGATTTATTATTTTATGATATATATTATATTAAAAATGCTATACTAAAACTATACTAAAGAAAGAGAAAGGAGACAGCAGAAGGCTAGAAAGGAATGACAATAAAATCTTGTGACAGACTCAGAGGGTCCGACACAGACTGGCTGTGATTGGCCATTAATTAAAGAAAATTCAAATGCTGGGTAAACAGTTCTCCAAATCACATTCCAGAGCAGCAAAACATGGAGAAGCTGAAACTTCCCAGCTTTTCGGGAGAAAAGATCCCGGCAAAGGGATTTTTCATAAAATATCACAGTGACAGCATCCTCCAAAAATTGGAGAGATCCCAGGGGAATGCCCCATGGCCTCTCCCTTTATTTAAATAAAGCAAAAGTACTCTTCTGCCTCCTTTTTGGACATAAACCTCTGATGTTTGTGGATTAATTTTCCTAACAAAAGGGAGGGTTATGCATTAGAGGGAAATCTTCAGTATCACGTGTATTGGGAATTTTTTACCTCTCAAGTGCCTCAGCCAATGGGGAAAGAGAGAGGGAAATGTGGGAAATTGGGAGAAAAAGGGAGGCTGAGTCCTCCAAAAATTTGAGAGATCCCAGGACAATGCCCCATGGCTTGTCCCTTTTTTTGAATGAAGTAAAAGGACTCCTCTGCCTCCTTTTTGGACATAAACCTCTGGTGTTTGTGGATTAATTCTCCTAACAATATTGGTTTTAACTAACATTTTAATGCGAAAAGCCAATCATAAAATACACATTTTGTGGATTAATTTTCCTAACAGTATTCATTTAAATAAACATTTTAATGCAGAAAGCCAATCATAAAATACGCATTTCGTGGGTTAATTTTCCTAACAGTATTCATTTAAATAAACATTTTAATGCAGAAAGCCAATCATAAAATACACATTTCGTGGGTTAATTTTCCTAACAGTATTCATTTTAATGACCATTTCAATGCGAAAAGCCAATAAATACACATTTTTACACTTGCTCCTCGGTGCCCTAACGCTGCTCCCTCGCTGCTGCTCTCTCTGGCCGCAGGGCAGCGCGCTGGCACGGCAGATTGGGGCAGTGGCCTATGCAGAATGCTCCTCCAAGGTGTCGGAGAACAGCGTGAGGGACGTGTTCCACCTGACCACGCTGGCCTCGGTCAACAGGGTGCACAAGAACCTGAAACGCAGCAACTCCAAGCGGGGACTGAAGCGGGCGTCACAGATGCCTGGCAGGACAGACTTCCTGAGTGACACAGAGATGAGGAAAGACCGAGCCAAGAGCTGCTCCATCATGTGAGAGCGGGCTGTAAATAACGCGTGTGTGTTGTCCATTTGTACAGTGAGTGGCTGAGAGAGGGCGCGGTGCTGGCTGCAGGAGCTGCCCTGCCTTTCCAAAGCCTTTCTCTCAGTCTCCAGGGCTGAGCAAAGGTGCCAGCTGCCAGCAGGGCTGCACGAGTTGCCCTGCACACTGTGGAGACTTTTCTGCTGCTGTGCAGATTGCTTGGGATGAAGGAACCACTTGGCAGAGGAGGATTCTGGTGCTGGAAGGTTTGTGGCTGGGGGAAACAAAGTCAAAGGGAGTGATGCCCTGTGTGTGTGTGTGTGCCACCCTCCTGTACCCACAGCCCAGCCCTGCCCTGTGCAGCTGTACAGCACACACAGCGTGGGCTGGGGGCTCTGTGGGGCCTGGGCTGGAGGGAGGAGGGGGATTGGGAGCAGCAGAGTGTGGTCAGGAGAAGGTGTTCCTCCAATCTTCCTGCAGAAGGGAAATGGTGTTTGAGGTGATGCTGTTGGACAGCAAGGTGCAGGGCTGGGCCAGAGCTGGGAGGGAGGGCTGGGAAGGAACCTCAACCTGATGAGACACCACAGCAGCCCACCTCCTGCAAGGGAAGCAGACAGATGTCTCTTCCCACAGCATTTCAGGTACTCAAACTGCATTTGAAACGTGGATCTGGCTCTAAGGGAGAGGTGTGTCCCACTAGGTGCACCCTGAGGATGGTGGTTCCCTCCAGCAAGCAAACGCCCCTGGGGAGCTTTGCTGAGCCCTGGGCTCTGCCCCTGCCCTGCACACACAGCTCCCAACAAGAACTGCAATAACAATCCATGTCCTGCTCCCCACCCACTTCCAGCTGCAGGCTGTGCTGCATGGTGCTGTGTTTGTCTGGTATTGATGAGGAAAATGCCTTTATGCATATCTGCACCCTGTCTCTGCTGTGGCAGTGGGAGAGGAGGTGCTCCCTGCCCTTGTGCCTTGCTGTCTGGCCTCCTCCCAGCATCTCCCATTGCTTCTGCTGCTGTCCCCTCTGAATGCCTTTGATGACAGTATTAGCCTGGGCTTAATGTCACATGGACACTTTATGGAAAAATAGAATCTGCTCTGTTGCCAGATCCAACTGTGTCTGTGGGCTACAGGAAAAATAAACATGATTGGAAAATCTGTGGTGCTTGGCTGTGTTCATTTCTAACTCAAACCACACATCCTCTCAAAATCTCTTACTGCTCAACTTACCTTTGTGTCCTGATGTCTCTCTCCAGCTCTTGAAATACACTTGTGCACCCCCTTCAGTGCAAAACCCGGAGGATTTATCTGCATGTATTCATTCTGGAGCTGAAACACCTGCCTTGAGCAGCCTCTCCCTCTGTCCTGGCTCCTGCAGTGTTGTGCAGCGTTTGCAGGAGGCTCTGCCTGATTCAGCAGCCTGAGCTGCCAGGAGCTGTCTGCGTCCTTTCAGCTTTTCACTCAGTGTTTTGTGTCTGCTCTCACACCCAGCTGCACAGGGAAGGCATTTTGGGGGATTTTGGAGCTGCTGATTTACCAGCACCAGAAAAGCTCCATCAGAGACTGGACACTTGTGCTGTGAGCAGGCTGAAAGAGCTTGAAAACCCCATCTGCAGTCTGGGAGGAGGAGGAACTGAGCAATGCAGTGTGTGGAGAGCAGCCCTCAGCATCTTGATGCTTTTCTTGCACTCTCTGGGCTCCTCAGAGCCAGAACCAGATCCCAAATCTTGGATTGCAGCAGTCAGAGGCACACAGGAGTCACTGCTCATTCCTCAGAGCCTGTTTGCAGGTGTTCTCACCACCTCATGTCCCACAGCCACTGGGGCTTCCTTCTTTCCTCATCACACAGCACGTGCCGTCCCTTTTACTGTGCTCTAGCAATTCTCAGGCTTCTGAATTTAATGGGGCAGTCCCTAAAACGCAGTTTGAATTTAAAGTGCCAGTCCCTACAGAAGCAGTTGGAATTTAATGTGCCAGTCCCTACAGAAGCAGTTTGAATTTAATGTGCCAGTCCCTACAAAAGCAGTTCCTGGGTCACTGATCAGTTTAAACTTGTGCTGGCTCTACCTTAACTTGTTAGTTGTAAACCCTGTAAACAAATCTTAATTCCAGGATCCATCCTGGGGGCTGTGCAGGGCAGCACCGGTGCAGAATGGGCACAGCACATCAGGCTCAGCTCAGAGAGCTGTGGGAGCACCAGTTCCAGTGCACAAAAAGGATGGGATCTTCCTTGAAAACTTCCTGTTCTGGTTTCATTAATTTATTTTCTGTGCTGGAGGGAAGTGTCATTTCTGCTCACCTCACACCACGCTCAGCACAGCTTTAACTGTGGTATGAAAATAATAATGACATTGGAGTGAAAGTAATTTGTGCCCAGCTGCTTCTAGAACAGCCAAAAAAATTACAAAAATAAATTTGTATCAGCCTAAAAAATGTGCATTCTGCCTGAGTGAGCAAGACCAGACTCGGATGCAGACATGTCCAGAGGAGGTTTGGACACAGAAATGTGCAGCTCATGAGGAGCTGATGAAAGCCAAAATGCAAATGCTGCCACAGCTGAGCTGAACCCAAAGCATTCATCTGTCAGCCTTGAATACAACCCAGGCATGAACTGCTGGGAGCCTTTTTTGGAGGCTTGGGCTTGTGGCTTCAGAGTGGGATTGAATTCTGGGCAAATGAGAGTCCCTGTCCCCTGCTCTGCCCCTCCCAGGCTGCTCTCTGCAGCCACAATTCAGCAAGCAGATTAATATTCTGCCACTTGCTTCTGCACCAGCTTTCTTGTCTAATAAAGAGTGTTTGGGCTCCCACAGTAGCTCATTTAACCAGACTTTTCAAAGGAGCTCCTCTCCCTCACTCTCCTTCTCTACAGAGGAATAAACAAGACAAAACAGGAAG
This sequence comes from Zonotrichia leucophrys gambelii, assembly GCF_028769735.1. NCBI lineage: Eukaryota > Metazoa > Chordata > Aves > Passeriformes > Passerellidae > Zonotrichia > Zonotrichia leucophrys. The sequence continues at coordinate 2,898,108 of NC_088196.1, read as the reverse complement.
CAAAATCAAAGGAAGAATAGAAAAGGCAAAAAAAAAAAAAAGAATAAAGTCTGAAGGAGAAAAGGAGAGCCACAACCACAGGGCAGAGCAAATGAACTCATTGTTGGGTCCCTTCTCCTCCAAACCAGAACAGAGCCTGCTAGGAGAAGTTTGGGAGTCTTTTGTGTGTGCGTATACATATATAATATATATATATATATGTAGAGATATCTAGAGATCTATATCTATCTATATCTATCTATATATCTATATCTATATCTATATATATAGATATATAGTTATATAGATATAGAATAGATATAGATATATAGATATGAATATAGATATATACAGATATATATAGTGCATATATATAGATCCCTATATGTGTGTCTGTATATATATATGTCTATATATATGAAAAAATAGTTATAGATATATAGATATAAATATAAATATATAGATATATACAGATATATAGATATATAGTGCATATATATAGCTCCCTATATATGTGCATATATATACATAATATATATATTGTGTCTGTATATATATATGTCTGTATATATGAAAAAATATAGATCTAGATAAAAATATAAATAGATAGATAGATAGATAGATAGATAGATAGATAGATAGATAGATAGAGTGGAAATATATTCCTATATATGTATGCATATATATATACACATAATATATATATTGTGTATGTATACATATGTCTGCATATATGAAAAAATATAGTTATAGATCTAGATAAAAATATAAATAGATTAGATAGATATAGATATAGATATAGATATAGATATAGATATAGATATAGATATAGATATATAGATATATATATATAGATATAGATATATATATATAGATATATATAGATATATATAGATATATATAGATATATAGAGTGGAAATATATTCCTATATATGTATGCATATATATATACACATAATATATATATTGTGTATGTATACATATGTCTGCATATATGAAAAAATATAGTTATAGATATACAGATATAAATATATATATACAGATATATATAGATGTATGTAGTGTATATGTATATGTATTCCTCTATATATGTGGGTGTATATATATATATACACACACACATAATATATATATTGTGTCTGTATATATATATCTATATATATGAAAAAAATACATAAATAGGAGTAGATAGAAAAGTAGAAAAGGGAAGTTTTGGTATTGTCAGCATGGGAACAGCTCCAAAGAACGTGCTGAAGTTAATGGCAGGTAACTCAGGATAAAAAAAGCAGCAGTAGGTGTGTGGGGAATGTGGCCATGGCCCTCACTCCCAAGCATCGCAGTTCTGTCCAAAAGCACCAGGAAACCCAAAAATGGGGCCTTGGACCCACAGGCAGAGGATGGAGGAGCCACACAGGCTCAAGCTGCACCAAGGGAAATTTAGGTTGGATTTTAGGAAGAAATTTTTTACAGAAAGGTGATAAAGCTCTGGAATGTTCTGCCCAAGGATGTGGTGGAGTCCCCATCCGTGGATGTGTTTAACAAAGCCTGGATGTGGCACTGGGTGCCAGGGTTGAGCTGAGATGTTGGGGCTGGGTTGGACTCGATGACCTTAAAGGTCTTTTCCAACCTGGTGATTCTGTGATTCTGTGAATTTTGTGAATTCTGTAAATTCTGTGCTGCTGCAGAGCTCCCCAGAGGCACAGCCAAGGAGCTGCCTGGCTCGGGCAGATGAGTCAGCACAGGAAAGAGAGAAACAAAAACAAGCAGATGGAAGAAATGGAACTGACACATGAAACACACAGCAACCGAGCAGGACTCCAGGCCCCTAATTAGTGCCTGCAGGAAAATTAATGAGCAGCACTGCCAGTGCAGGTGTCCTGCCAAAAAAGCATTCCCCAGCCATGGGGAGCAGAGCAGGGACAGCCAGGGACAGGCAGCTGCAGGAATGTGAGTGACACAATTATCCTTTGTCTCCTTCAAAAGGAAAAAAGCCCAGAAGATTCTCTTCTCAATTAGCAAAAAAAGGCATCTCATAGGCCCTGGGGGACTTCACCTCAAACTTAAGGATAACCAATTGGACAGAAGCCAGGAAGTCCCACCTGAGCAATTCACCAGAAAAAGAAGAGAACAAATAAACCAATGGCTTTTGTGAGGTGTTTTACCAGCAGCAAGAACCTCTTGCACCTGGCTTGTTTTTCCCTGTAAAGTTTTGATATTTTGCCTTTTATTAAAACTTTTTTGTTTCCAACACTACCACAGAAGCCATCCTGCTGATTTTATACCCCTTTTAAGGTAGCTGAGCTATCTTGGGTGTGAAATAAATCTCTAAGAGATTCCTATTTCAGGCAGCCCCTCTGGTCTGGGTCACAGCAGAAATTGTTCTGCTCCCAAGGGTGGTGACCTGTGAGTGCTCTGTGCAGCCCTGTGTGAAAAAAATTTTAAAAGTTTAATAATAATGAAATGGGTATAAAAATAGTAATAGAAATTTGGACAATTAGGATTTAGGACAATATGAGACAATAGAAACAAAGAGTTATGGACAGTCCGGGTACCTTTTTCTGGGCAAAATAAGCCCGAAAAAGGACACAGTTAACAGAGGATTAACCCTTAAAAGCAACAGCCTGTTGCATATTCATACACCTCATCCATGATGCAGAAATTCCATTCAAACACAGGATTCTGTCTGGGCAGTGTCAGCTTCTTCCTCTGAATCCTAACAAGAAGTTTGTTTCTTCTGATAATGGAGCAATAAATTCTTGCTTTGAAAGATTCAGGTGTCCTGAGGCTGCAATCTAGCGCGAGTCCTTTCTTTAAAAAGTATCTTCCACAGCATAATTTCTATTTTAACAGGAGCAAGAATTCAGCCACAGCTCAAAGCGGTCACAAGTTCTTTGTCACAAGGCAATACAGAACTTTCTAACCCAATAGATAGTTACAACAGGATTTATTTTGCTTTTCTAACCTATCATCTTTACTCACTTCTGCTGCACTGCAAATCCAATTTTATCCAATCAACCTCTAACTCACATGCACACATTGGCTTCTGTTATAATTTCTAAACTCTCAGCTTATTTTATACAATCACAATATTTTTATTTTATATAACCCTTCACCATCTTATCAGTCCAGTTTCTCACTTACTTAAGGCATATTCTCACCTACAACTATAGAAATACAAGTTTATGATTTTTTCGATTAATGTCTGTATACTGTATTTTTACATATAATTATATATAAAATGTACATATATGTGTAAATATCAAAATCTATATTTATATATCTATGTTATATATAAATTATTCTTTATATATAACATAGATATATAAATATATCAAATATATAACATATATTGATATATATTTGATATATATCTCAAATGTTTGATATATATCAAATATATAAAATTAATTATTATTTATAAATTAATAAATTTATAATATGATATATGATATATGATATATGACATATGACATATGATATATTATATATTATATATTAGATATTAGATATATATTTTATGTTCTATAATATATAAAATATTATATATAAAATAATAATTATATAGTAATAAATCTTACATAAATTAACTGTAAAAATTAATACAGAAATTTCTATATTATAATATATAATTATATGAATTATAAATTATATAAAATATAATGTATGTTTTATATAAATTATATAAATTAATTCATTCATATTTATGCATTTATATAGAAATTTATATTTTTATAGAAAACTAGAAAACTAGAAAAATATATATTACATAAATAGATGTAATTTACGTATAATTTACATACAATAGAATCTAAGCTTCTTCCAAGGCTGCAGATCAAATCCCTCAGTGTCTGTAGAGTTTTCTGTTTTTCTGATTCCCACAAACCACTATATGTGAGATGGCAAGAAAAAAATCTTTTATGACTCCAACTTGGGCTTTAAGTGTTAATTAATGGACACCTTCCAAGTCAGGATAACATTACAGTGACAATTCCCTGTCAGCAATCCCATCTGTACCAACTGATCTGGTGTTTAATGTAATAGCTTTGACCATAATGAGTTTAAATTATTGAAAAGAAATCTATAAAGCCTTTATTAATAATTAACAATGTCTTCCTGGTGTGTTATTTTAATAAAGCTCCATGACCTGTAAGATTAACAAGCAGGGGACCCAAGGGAAAAGGAAGGAGAATGGGTGATCAGATAGAAAGAAATTAAAAGCAGCTAAGAGTTAATTTCTTCTGCAGCTGCAGCAACAGGAGTTAGAACTGAAGGTTCGATAAATATAAATATAAATATAAATATAAATATAAATATAAATATAAATATAAATATAAATATAAATATAAATATAAATATAAATATAAATATAAATATAAATATAAATATAAATATAAATATAAATATATAAAATATAAAAATAAATATAAATATATAAATAGAAATAGAAATATACTTAGATAGTAAGTTTGGTTACACTTGTAATCAAATGTAAGTCACGCCCCCTGACTTCCCCCATGTAGTTCTTTACTGCAAATCTGAAATTTTTAGGCATGCTACCCCTCCAGAATTAGAATGCATCTTTCTTCAGTGTATTTTGTAATGTTTATATCCACTTCCAGACTGTTTACACTTCTGCCCTTCCAGGAATGAAATGAGATCACTTCATCAGCCTCACAATTTTTGTTCTGGTTTCACCTTGCAGTTTCCAAACTCTATTATTTAATTATTATTTAATTATTTTTTCGTGATGGCAGGTGGCCCTGTACCTTTGGATTCATGCATTAAATCACAGAATCTCAGAGCTGGGTGACATCACTGAGCCTGTGAGCCTTGGAAAACCAAATATTGCTGGTGTGGCTTTCACTGCAAGCACAGAGATGAGTTATTAGTGATGAAAAGTCTTTCCAGCAGCCCCCAAATCCATTGCAGGACCCCAGGGTCTCCCCATCTCAGAGCGATGCCTGAGCCTGGTTTGTTCCCAGCTGGGACCTTCAGAGGTCACAGATTCAGCTCTGATTTGGGTTATTGGAATGCTGTTATGCCCTGGAAAATCCAGAAATGAGCAGGCTCAGATGAGGGGCAGCTCAGAGCTCTGGGAGAAGTGGCAGGAGATGGTTTTGGGGTGTGGGAGCAGCAATTTCCAATTGCGTGGGGATGGGAAGAGAGCAGTGCAAGAACCCAGAACTCAGCACATCCCTCTGTCTGTCCTGGATTGCCCAAACCCTGCCAGGGGGCTCAGAGACCCTGGCACAGAGCCCAAGACACCTGTGACTTTGATTATGGAAAAGTTACCAACCTTATATGAGGATCTGCGAGCCATGAAAGTCTAAGCAGAATAATAACTAGTTTATCACGGGGTGAAAAATAGATTTTTTGGGGTTTTTAGAACGGGGGTTCAGGAGGCAAGATGGAGGAATCTGGGTGTGTTCAGCCTTTCTCCTTCTTCTTCTTGGCCTCCATCTTCTGCTGTGATGTTGGGACTTTGGGATTGGTTTAGAGTAGAAGCTCACTGTCTAACACAGGTGATAGGGATTGGGAAGTCATGGTAAATAATGTCCATGTAGTTTTAGTATAAAAGATAACACCAGAGTGCCTCTGTCTGACCTGAACAGACCTCAGCAGGCCAGAGAAAGAATTTTATAGATCAGAAACAATAAACAACCTTGAGAATGAGAATAGAAGAGTTCTGACTCCTTCTTTGACTGCCAGGCTGGGAAAAGAGATTTTAGCCCATCTGGGGTCACTGTGAGCAGCAGAGATCCTGAGGGCAGAGCTGCTGCCAGGATCCTTCCCAAGCCCTTCCCAGGCAGGGTTGGAGCAGGGCAGCTCCAGAGGGAGTGCAGGGATCCAGGGCAGATGTTTACACCCCTGCAGGGATGCTGGGTCAGCCTTTTCCCATGAGCTCTCCATTCCTTTGTTCAGGACTTTCCCGGGAGGTGTGTGGAGGATTTCCCTCCCCGCTTGCACTCTCACATCTTTCTCATTCCTGCCTTTGAAAGGCTTTGATTTACTGAGGTTCTGTTTCAGCTTTGAGAAATCTCCTGCAGCAAAATCATCAGTGCTGGTGAGAGAAACACCTCAAACCAGTTCAGGATCAGAAAAAACACAGATCAAAATTTATATTTTAGAGAAGAGGAAGCCTCCCCAGGAGCCAAGTGCTGACAGACGTGGCTGGAACCAGCTGTGGGTGAGGAAAACATCAAATAATTCTCTGTAATCTGTGTCTCACCTGGGATTGTGGGTATTTGTCAGGGCAGGGAAGCAGAGCCTTTCCCTGGGCTGGGGGCTGTGACAGAATTTCTGGGGCTGGTGGTGGAAAAGCTGCTTTCCTTGGGGAGCTGAGTTTTTACAGCTCATGCACCCCATCCCATTGCCCATCAGGATGCGCTTTTTCCTTGCCAGGCTTTTTCTCTAGATTAGCAAATGAAGAAAATCTATTTTCCCTTGTCCCAGGGAGAAAAATCAGTGCCATTCCCCATAAGGCGTGCAGGCTGTTCAGTGCATCCTGTACCTATTTCCTTGAGAACAGCCAAGCACAGAAATATTAATTTCATTTATTAATTTATTGATTCTTATTTTATAAGCAACTTCAAAGTTTTATTTTTATAATTAATATTTTATTTATTAATTGATTACTTTAATTTATTTTTAGTTTTTTTAAACTTTTAAATTATAAATTAACATTTCTATGTGGTCAATGAGTTTGAGAACAGCCAAGCACAGAAATATTAATTTTATTTATTATTAATTTATTTTTATTTTACAATTAGTTTTTTTATAATTACTCTTTATTAGCTTATTACTTTTATTTAGTTTTTTTATAATTACTCTTTATTAACTTATTACTTTTATTTATTTTCATTTTGTTTTAAACTATAAATTGAAGTTTCTATGTGGTCAGGGAATTTGAGAACAGCCAAGCCCAGAAATATTAATTTTATTTATTTTTATTTTATAATGAATTTAAAAATTTTATTTTTATAATTAATATTTATTAATTTATTGGGTTTATAATAAATTTTTATATATAAATAAATTTTTAATATTATTAAATTATAAATTATTATTTATTAAATTAATAAATAAATTATTTTTAATGAATGATTACAGTAATATTTCTATAGATAGAAAAAAGATGAATTTTAAACTATTGTAAATTATAAATTAAAGTTTCTTTAATTTCTTTAAATTATAAATTAAAGTGGTCAGTGAATTTAAGAGAGAACTGAGTCTCACAGCTAATATTTCTCATGAGAGCTGCAGAGAAGGGGCAAAGCAGAGTGAATTTCCTGCCAAGCCACCAGCAGTGCATCTGTGCCAGTGTGTGCTGCCCATACCAATGCCAGCCCTGAGCTGCTCATTAATTTGCTGATCACCCTGCAGCTCTCTGCAAAGCCCTGACCCTTCTGCAGCACCCAGACTGCAGAATCGGCCTTTCCCTCCTTCCCTGCTCCCACAGCAGCTGAAATGTGGGAAAGGAGGAGCTGGGGTGGGGGAAAGCACACCTGGGTAAAGACAGGGCATTCCTTTAACTCTCCACAATTTTAGAGGATTATAACAAATCATTATTTGCTATAATAATTATTGCCGTGTTTCCCTCCTTCCCTGCTCCTACAGCAGCTGAAATGTTGGAAAGGAGGAGCTGGGGTGGGTAAAGACAGGGCATTCCTTAAACTCTCCACAATTTTAGAGAAGAGGTTCTCCACAATTTTACAGGGTTTTAACAAATAATTATTTGCTATAATGATTATTGCTGTGTTTCCCTCTTTCCCTGCTCCCACAGCAGCTGAAATGTTGGAAAGGAGGAGCTGGGGTGAGGAAAGACAGAGCTGGGTAAAGACAGGGCATTCCTTTAACTCTCCACAGTTTTAGAGGATTTTAACAAATAATTATTTGCTATAATAATTATTGCTATATTTCCTTCTTTCCCTGCTCCTACAGCAGCTGAAATGTGGGAAATGTGAGCTGGGGTGAGGAAAGACAGAGCTGGGTAAAGACAGAGCTGGGTAAAGACAGGATCTTATCTCACGATTTAAGAGAGTCTCCACAATTTTACAGGGTTTTAACAAATAATTATTTGCTTATTTGCTTGTAATGATTATTGCTAGTTTTCCTTCTTTCCCTGCTCCACAGCAGCTGAAATGTGGGAAAGGGGAGCTGGGGTGGGTAAAGACAGGGTACCTTAACGCTTCTTAAACTCTCCACAATTTTAGGGGGTTTTTTTAGTTTTAACAAATAATTATTTGCTATAATAATTATTGCTATATTTCCTTCTTTCCCTGCTCCCACAGAAGCAGAAATGTGGGAAAGGAGGAGCTGGGGTGAGGAAAGACAGAGCTGGGTAAAGACAGAGCATTCCTTAAACTCTCCACAATTTTAGAGGGTTTTAACAAATAATTATTTGCTGTAATGATTATTGCTGTGTTTCCTTCTTTCCCTGCTCCTACAGCAGCTGAAATGTGGGAAAGGAGGAGCTGGGGTGGGAAAAGCACACCTGGGTAAAGGCAGGGCATTCCTTTAACTCTCCACAGTTTTAGAGGATTATAACAAATAATTATTTGCTGTACCAATGATTGCTGTGTTTCTCCTCTCAGCCAGGGATCGCTGCTGCAGGGGAGGGGTCCCAGCAGAGGGCTGGGGCTGCTCTGCTGCTCTCAGCAGCCCCTGCCCATGAACACAACCACAGGCAGCAGGAAGCACAGCTCAGGCTCAGTTACAATTTCAAACCACCACCCTGGGCTTGTTCACCAGCTCGGTATTTACCAAAAAGGAGGAGGGAATTTTATCTGGCTCTTGCACACGGCTGTCTTTCCCAAGGATGTCCTCTGTGCCCCCTTCCCACCTTTCTGTGGGGATAAATCACAGGCCAAGGGTCTGCTCATGCAACACAGGCCAGACAGGGAGGAGGTTCTGCTCATGGAGTCATCTGCTAGAAAAAAACCCCCATGTTTAATTACCTGCATTAATATTCAGGTCCTGAAGTGCTCAGCATTTGTATTTATTGGCTTAGAGAAATGGAAGAAGCTTTGCAGAGCATGGCTGCTGACAGGCTGCTCCCCCGAGGCCCTTGCTGAGGGAAGCATTTGCCATTTTTGCATACATACATTCATTTTAATTGATTACAATGGGTTGATTGATTCAATGCAATGAGGTGATTCATTGGCAGCTGCAGAGTAAACACATGGGAAAGGCAGGTGGCTCACTCTCGGTTTGTTTTCACCTTACATCAGGGGCTCTGTCATTTCTCACACTGGGGTTGGAGCACCCGGCTGGAACAGGGCACTGATGGGACAGAGGGAAGGATTTGGTGGCAGAGGCCGCTGAAAACCAAAGCAGGGCCATTGCCAGGTGCCCCAGGGTCTCCTCTGAGGCCTCTCAGACCCACAGGGAACTCAGAGCTGTGTGACTGGAGAAGGGCAGAGGGCTCCAGCACAGCCCCATCCCCTCCTCTGGGAGCACTCCTTGGCTTCAGCTGCCTGGAAATCATTTCAAATCTTACACCAGGTGGAGATCACCAGCAAAGCTCACAGATTACAGAAACAGAGTTTCCACAGATTTAGTCACCTTCACGGAGGAACAGCAGCACCATGGGTGTCATTCCTGTAGACAGTCAGGTACCCGACCTGATAAAAACAATCTTTGCATCAATATCTGGGGACAATTCCACAAAGCAGAACAGTTTTGCTTGGCCTTTCCCTTGCCTCCAACAGGGAGTGTTTAGCCCTTGCCTCCAGCTGCCCTTTGAAATGCAGATTATCAAACAGCCAGGCCAGCAGGGTGCAGAGAGGAGAGCAGCAGAGATGAGAGCAGCAGAGATGAGGGCAGCAGAGATGAGGGCAGCAGAGATGAGGGCAGCAGGCTGCAGGTCAGGCTGGGGCCTGGGAGCTCTGCAATTGTCACCCAGGAGGGAGCAGCAGCTCAGCAAAGGCTCCCAGCCCTCACAATGCTGGATCAGCCTTACCTGCACCTGGCAGCTGCAGCAGAGCTGATAACACTTTCACTTCTCAGCTCGATAGCAACTGCAGCTCTGATTGCATCTCTGAAATTCTCATTTACATTTTTTACCTTCTCCACTTCCTTCCCCATTTCAGGAGGTTGGGCTAAGGTGGTTTTTCATTTATGCCTCAATGCAGACTGAGGGGCTGGTTCATATAAAAGCTAAACAAGTAGGTAAATATTTGCCAAAATAATTTTATTTCTTCTGTGCATTCAAATATTTATAAACATACTTTCTGTAACTTTCCAAGACAGCAGCATCTTATCACAAAACAATTTTATGAACTTAGCTACATTCTTTTTTGCTTTTTAAACAAGCACTTCTGCTCCCAAAGTACAAAATTAGATATGAAATTGAATTGCTTGGCAACAGAAACAAGCAAGATATTTTCTTTCATAAAAAGCCAATTTCTCTGCAGCCTCATTTTGCAAGCAGGGACTATTAGAAGCAGATATTTTTGGCCTTATCATGGGTCACCAGGATACTAAAATGCATCTATTCATTATCCTTTCACAGTGCCACATATACTGTCCAGAAATCAGCCTGACAGCACTGGTACTAAATTTTAATTCTGGTTTTAATCCTTCCTTTCTGTTTGGATTCAATCATTGCATTTCTGGGGCCCATCCCTGTGTTTCTGGTTAGGTTTCTGGCACTGTGATGCACAACAGGAAAGCTGTTTGTAGAGTTTTCAACACAACCATAATCAATCAATGGCCAAGGCTGGTGCATTATGAATCACAAAATAGCACCCAGGGTTTGTATTTAAGCAGAATGGAAACGTGGAGGTGATTCCAGAGGGCAGGTATGTTTGAATGGAAACCCTGAGCCCAATATTCCTCTTTTGAGGAAATGACTGTCCCCAAGTCTTTACACAGAAACTGGCTGCAGTGGCAAACAATCCCATTTCTCTGAGGAGGCCTCACACTACATTCTCTAACTTTTAAAATTGGTTTAACATTCACAATCTCACAGCCCTTTAAGCTAATGCAAAGCTCTAAAGAGCAGTGGGTAATTGCACCTTCTAGAGGGTGATATTTCAGTGATTTTAGGATTGTTCAGAGCTGCTGTTCACCCTCAGGACACGAGGTAAGCGCTCAGCTCCTGGCACTGGTAGCAAGCCACGCTGTCCAGGACCCACTCCCGAGTTACCAGGGCAACGCTGCTCTGCTGCTGGATTGCTGCAAGACAAAGACACAGAAATAAACGATGCAGCTGTCAGCAAGAGCTCCAAACAAGCTGAAGGTGAGGCACTGATGGCTGTGAGAAGAAGCTGTTTGCTTTTGAAAAGCTTGCTACAAAAGCAGAGATGTGGCAGTGCCTCTCAAGGCAGGCAATGCTGGGCTCCAGGAGCAGAGCTGGCAGCAGTGAACACCACAACATAAACACTAAAAATAAAGAATGGAGTTGTTATCTTTTCATTCAGGATCTCAGTGACAGAGCTTTGGGTCCTGTCTGCCCAGACACACTGAGTGTGTGGCAAGCAATGAGACTCATTAAGAGAAGCAACAGAAAATTACTGAAGTGTTCTCAGACTGTTCCTCCTCATGGCAGGATCTTTTTAATTTCTCTTTTTTCCAGTGCCATGGAAACAGCTGGGTTTTCTACACCATCATCCTGCTCCCCTGTTTTGTTGGACCTCAGTGCAGCCTAACCAGCTCCCACTCCTCCCAGAACCCCACCTGCACTTTCAAAGCCTCGTGGCTTCTCCTGAGCATTTTGCTTAAAGGAAAAAAAATGCAAAACTACATCTGTTCAGGCTTTTTAACATGACCTTTTCAGACCAAGGGAATCTTGTTCCATCTGAGGCTGTCTCCTAGATCTTACTGGTGCTCCAAGGACACCCTTCCCTACCTTTTAAAAACTATTAAATTAGAAAAGTTTCTGTAAAGCTGATGAAACAGAGGACAACTGAGGCAACAGCTGCCAGAGCAGCTCTTCAAACTGGCTCTTGAAACAATATTCTTTGTCCTTCTAGATTTTTCTTACAAGACATACATCCATCTCCATTAATAAGAGTTTTGATTTCTCTACAACCCTCTGATGTTTAGCTATTAAAAGGACAGGTGTGATAAAGACACTTGATGTGTACCAGAAAGCAGCTCAAAAAATGTTGTTTTACCTCCATAATCTGTGTTTTCCTCCCAAGCATCTGGCTGCACAACCACAACTGCAGTAGAACTCTAGGATTTTAAGATAAAAAATAAAAATGCTGTTGTTGTCCGTTCTTATATAATTATATATTTATTTATAGAGAGCATTAACTAATTTCAGAGTTTCACTTCAGAGAGGAATTTAAGTAGAGGGAGAAAGACATTAGCTCCCAAGATTCTTCTGTAATTTCTCCCAGAAATTCTGTGAGAACACTCAGCCACTCAAAGGCTTTGGGAGCTGGAAAGGGAAGGCTCAGTGCTGATTTCAAGACAAATTGGTGATGTGGCCAACACCAACCATGTCTCTGCTCCAAAGGAGCCAAGGGGCACTGCCAGGCTGTGGGAGGGAACTTTGGGAAGGTACAAACTCCTCAGCACTTACTGCCGTGCCTGTGAACTGGCCAGGCTGCTTCACCACAGAGGCACCGCACAGCTCCACCATCCACTCCAGCTGCTCTGAGGAAATCAGATGAAATCAATTCAGTCACTGTGGAATTTGCAGATAACCCCAATGAGGGGAGAGATGAGAATCTGACTCCATGTTCTTAGAAGGCTAAATAGTATATTACATATTATACTATATTAATTATAGTGTTATATAATTGTAGTATTATATTACATATAATTTGATATTAAATATTATACTACACATTATATAGTATATTAAATATTATGTTCCACATTATATATTTTATCAAATGTTATACAATATATTATGCATTATATATTAAATATAATATATCTTATAACATATATATATTATATATTATATATTATTTTATATTATATATAATGCAATATAATATAATAATCATATTAGACTATATTATATTATACTATATACTGTATTATACTATATTATATTATATTTATTATATACTATATTATATATATAAAATATATAATACATAATATATTATATATAATTTATTATATTATTATAATATATAATATATTAAATATATATTTTATTATATTTATTATATATTATAATATATTATTATCACTACTATATTATAGTATATTATACTAAAATATACTATAATATAATAATATTTATTATGTATATTACTATATATTATTATATTATTAATATTATATATTACATTAACATTAGATATTATTATATATTATTAAATTATATAATATATTATAATTATATTATATTATAGTGTATTATATTATAGTATATTATAGTATATTATATTATAGTATATTATAGTATAGTATAGTATAGTATAGTATAGCATATTATAGTATGCTATATTAAACTATACTAAAGAATAGAGAAAAAATAAAGACAGGAAGCTACAAAGAATGATAATGAAAATTCCTGACTCCTTCCAGAGTCCTGACACAGCCTGACAGTGATTGGTCATTAAATAAAAACAATTCATATGAAACCAATCAAACAATCTCCAAATCACATCCCAAAGCAGCAAAACACAGGAGAAGCAATCAGATAATTATTGTTTTCATTTTTCTCTGAGGCTTCTCAGCTTCCCAGGAGAAGCAATCCTGGCAAAGGGATTTTTCAGACAATGTGACAGTGACAGCCACTTCAGTGTTTTCTATCACATTGGAGCTGACACAATTCCCGAAGTGTTTGTTCCAATTCACAAACCACCATCATCTGCAGGAGATGTGAGCAGAAAACAAAATCTTTTCACTTCAAAACCTGCTGGGGAACATCAGCTCCTCCCTCCCTCACTCCCCAGGCAGGTCTGCACAAAACCAAACCCTGAAAAAAATCACAATTTATTTCCTCTTCTCATAAGGATGCAAGAGGTGAAATGGAAATTAAAAAGGAGAAGTTTGAACTGTGATTATCTCTCATTAACAGAAGTAGCCAAAGTACTTAATTTGCACCAATTTGTTGAATTGGTAGTGAAGAAGATGAAATCTCTCAAGCATAAGAGCCAAAATTGAGGATCACTGCAGCAGGTGAAAGCACTGCATCCTTTGCAGCAATTACTGTAAATGTCAAGAAATGTGAGTACATTTCATCCAGTCAAAAATGAAGTTATATTGTATAATACAACTTTAATAAATCAGAAAGTATCTGCTGAATAAGCCATAAAAAATGGGAAGTCAAGTACAAATACTTGAAGTAGAAAAAGAATTAATTTTCAAAAACTTGTAACATAGCTCACTAAATTTCAAAAATAAAAAATGAAGCTATGCTGAACAGCTTTTTCTCTTTATATTAACTTCTAGCTTTGTTAAAGAGTTTCACTTTTAACACTGGCTCCTGCAGACAGGAGGCTACAACAGAGATGTGTCAACTGCTGGGACAAGGAGATTTAGGAACTGTTTGCTAAGACAGAAGAAAAAATGCTCAAATATGAGAGATCAAGAGCATCAAAAACAATTACCAGACAGCATGACATGAATGCTTTTCCTAGATAATTTATCCAGAGATAAAAGGCTTAGTTTGAAATGCAGCAGAATTGCCAGGGGGTTGTTTGAGGACATCCAAATAGATGAGAACAAAATTTCCACTCCATTTGGAGCTAGAACTGGATAAAATTATTTACCTACACCTTACCCCATGTAGGTATTTTAAGATTTACAGAGGAAAAGAGGTAAAAATCACGCAGACATGTACAATTCTGGTGAAGGCACGGTGTCCCTCCAAATATTTTTTATGTTGACCATTCATGCAATGACACACCTGTAGTCATGTCAGTGAAGGGGCCACAGCAACAGATCTCAAAGTCTTTAAAGATCTGAAAAGCAAGGAAGATGTTGGAGTTCACAGGGGGTTTTTAAAGAGCAATGCTTTATATGCTGGTTTTTAAAATTTATTTGCTGTTTTCATTGCATTTCCAGGGCTTGCTATCAAGCTGTGACTATTCCACAAAGCTTTTTGTAACCTACCAACCAAAAGAATTTAAGAATAAAACTAAAAGAATATCAAAGACCACTAACCCTCTGTTATAAATAAAGACACTCCAAGCTTAGTGAGCCCCTACAGAATATCTGCTGACAGAGCTCCCCTTCATGGATAAAAATGATTCATTTGTACAACTCTGTGTTCAGAGAGACTGGAGAGGCTCCAGCAGCTCAGCCAGGCCAGAGTTTGGTCCCTGATGTGCTTTGTACCTTGGCAGTCAGGGCCTGTCTGGCCCTCTTGGGACCTTGATGGTTCCTCCCATTGATGACATCTCCTCTGACTTCAAAGTTCTCCTGGGACACAACAAAAGCAAGGAATCAGAAGTGAAGAGACTGAGGACACTTTGCTGTCAGAGTTCTGCTTCAAAACAAGGTGTCAGATTTCAGAACTGAAAATCCAAGAAGGTGTCAGATTTCAGAACTGAAAATCCATGACTGTGTTCACAATATGAATGAAAAGGCTTTGCAAGAGAAATGCTGGAGTATGAAACCCCTGCAGCATCAGGCAATTTTTAAATAAACCAATTTTACTCAAACTGTATAGTAATCTAGCAAACTAAATAAAAGAAGCAGCACACTCCAAGACTGTAATTGTCTTATCAGCAAAGTCTTACTTGATAGAGATTATCTGTATATAACATTATTTCCTTAAGCAAAGAATGGATCTTTTGCTCTATGCTAGAATCTATTAATATCAGTAGAAACACTTATAAAAATTTGTCTATAAGCTGTTAAAAACAATAGGAACTCATTGTGTCTTCAACATCAAAGAATGCACAGGGCCTAAGTGTGGATTTGGTAAAACTAGAACCCCAGGTTTCAGAGCTAAAATTCCATATTAAATATTTAGACAGTATCTATCTGTACAATACAAACAAACTCATATGTCCAGAACCTCAGGTTTTAGAGATAAAATTCCATATTAAATATTTAGACAGTATCTGTCTGTACAATACAAATAAACTCATAAGTCCAGAACCCCAGGTTTCAGAGCTAAAATTCCATATTAAATATTTAGACAGTATCTGTCTGTCCACACAAATAAATTCCTAAGTCCATCATGAACAGCATTTCTTAACCATTTGACATTTCACTCAAGATAAAAGAACTTACCTCATCCAGTACTTTTCCAGCTTTAAAAGACTGAATTATCCCTAAATAAAAAGATCAGAAGAAGAAAATCATTTTATCCAGCAGAATGGTTCTTCCACTATCAGAACTCTGACTTCATTGCTACATTAAATTGAAGGTATTTGTGCTAAAGGAATACAGTATAACACTAAATATTTAAAGAATGTTTTTACCATTTAGAAATAATACTGATTTTACACTAATTGATGCCATGGATCACAAAGATTTAAATTAAGAGGGACAAAAGGCTTTTGCCACAGTGGGGAGCAGAAATAGTAAGAGTAAGAAATGCACAAGAGGAAGAAGGTTGATTTTGCTGCTTGTGCTTCTTAATTTTAATTTCTTTTGAAGTATTTAGAAGAAACACTGCAAAACAGATGGCAAGGCATGAAGAGATCCTTTTTCTTTAGTGCAACAAGTGAAGACTGCATTCCTGGCAGAAGGGCAAAATCTCCAGCAGCAGGGATACCTACACTGGTAACCAAGCACCCACTTCCCTCCTGCAATGCCCAGGAAATACTTCAGGGTCCGTTCACACACCAGCTCCTCATCTGCAGGAAAAACAACAGCAAAACCTCTTTTAGTTCCCCCAAACAACAGTAAAACATCTTTTAGTTTTGCCAAACAACACTAAAACCTTTTTCAGTTTTGCCAAACAACACTAAAACATCTTTTAGTTTTGCCAAACAACACTAAAACCTTTTTCAGTTTTGCCAAACAACACTAAAACCTCTTTTAGTTTTGCCAAACAACACTAAAACCTTTTTCAGTTTTGCCAAACAACACTAAAACCTCTTTCAGTTTTGCCAAACAACACTAAAACCTCTTTTAGTTCTGCCATTACCAGAAAAACACAGCTCAGGGTACCTGTCTGTAAAAACAAACTTTTTTTACTAAGTGCAAAGAGTACAAAGGTTCAAATGTTGATGATTTCTGCTCATTTCCTTCAGTTTAATCATTTCTGCTCATTTCCTTCAGTTTAATCACACGTACCAATTGTGAGCCCTTTAAAAAATTATTCAATAAAGAGAAGAGGCCAGAAAAAGGAGGATTTCTTTGGGAATTATCTTTGTTTCTTTTTGGTTGGTTCTGAACTACTTCACACCAGTGTGCTGTCAACACCTGAACATTAGGAGCAAACAGCTGAAGAAACAAATAGCAAGTAAAATTAACTTGGAATTACACAAGGGAAAACATGCCCTCACACTTTTCCTCTGGAACAGAATGAGAAAACCCACAAGCTCAAACAAAAACTTGCAGTAGAGCAAACAATCAATACCTTTTCCTCAAACTTATTAAATTTATTGCTGACCTGTCTGCTTGGTGTTTGAACTGAAGGTAAAATTCTATATTTTCTGTCAATAGAGGATTTGGTCCCCCAGCTCCCAACAAACCTGTTTTCATGATGACATGGGTTGTTCCTGCAGTAATGTGATTGGATAAAGTGCTCTGAGTTTTCTTCACAAACTTCTGGACCACCAACTGAAAAATAGTAAAGAAAATCAAAGTTAGCAACAATTTTAACACCCTCAACAGCCCCACTTTTTAGGAGCATAATGTAATAGGATATTTACTTTAAAGTAACAGTTTTATGTGCTGGCACACAGAAAGTACATTCAGTTTTGGCACCATTCAACAGATTAAAGTAATGCAGAGCTCTTGGTGTGTGGTTTTTTACTCAAAAGCCAAATCCTTCTGGAAACTGAGTGCACAAACAGGTTTATTAGCAACTCACAATTCCTATTTACAGAATGCTCCCCATGGAGCAGAATTTGGGTGAAGCAGCATCATCTGAGAACACTGACTGGGCCAAACACCCAAACCCCCTCCCCAGCCCCAAGGCTTTGCAATCCTGTGTTTTTCCCCCCCAGACATCAGGAATTGTTCAAAAAATTCAAATTTTACTAAGTTTAACAGTGCCATTGCAGGCAGCATCCTCACAGCTTCAGGAGTGCTCAAGTTTGGCTGCAAGATTTCTTTTTGCAATTCCTGCAAGGTTACTTTTGTTACACTTAGAGATCTCTCTGTTGAGGATTAGAGTGGTAATCAGCAATTATTAACTAGTGATCTCCAAATTCTGAACTCTACTTACATGCTCACTGTGATTCAGACCTGAGACCACAATTGACATTTCTTTCCTCTTGGTCCTCACTGGATTTGTAGCATTTTCTTTCCCAGTTGAATTGTGCAGAACAGGTACAGGAAAAAATTCACTTTTTTTAAATTTGTGTCCTGGGCCAGAGCTTTTTCCAGTGCTCTGAGCCACAACAGGCCCAGCTGTGGCTTCTGCAGTTTGAGGGATAAAAAGCATTGCAGAGGAGGAGGAATTATCTGAACTCTGGGTCACATTCCCAAACAGATCTGATGACACTGATGCACTGTTTTGTCCAGTCCCAGAATTCTGCTCCTCTGCATTTTCTGAAGGAAACAAGAAATTACTCCTTGAGAAAACTGCATTTTTCTTGTAGTCATGGCAGAAGGTTGTTGCTGTTTTAGGTTTAAATTCTGCAGATACTTGCTCTCCTTTTGTGTTATTACTTCTTTGTGTTTATTAATTCCTTCTGTGTTTATTACTTCATCTTTGCCTCCAACATTATTTTTTCATGATCTATAGGCAAGACAATAAAATACCTGGAAATCTGAGTAGCATACCCCTGGAACTTTGAGTTCCATATTTGTCAAATTGTCTGAATTTAGAAGTGAGACAGAAAAACTCTTTATTACTGTCAAAAAGCTGCCACACCCCATTTGATGGGCAGCCATACAGCTGGGCTAGCAAAGTAGCAACAACACCTTTTTAAAATGATCAGGAATATATAAATGAAAATAATAGATTTACAGGAAAAAATTTGTATCTTGCTGATATGAAAAGAACAGGGGAAAACCACCAGAAATCAAAAATTCTCTTCAGTGTTACCTTCCAGCTGGCACTGCCTGTGCTCCTGCACAGGTTTTGTTTTCTCAGAGGGAGTTTTGTTCTGCACTGCACTGTCACACTCAGGGCCTTTCCCCAGATCTGAGCTCTTCCTGAAAGAGGATTTAGAAGCTGAAAGCAGCAATTCTGGGGACCTTGAGAGAGAGAAATTGATTTTAATGCCTTTTCACTCTTTTAAGCATTAGAAAAATGTAGCAGCAGTGAAATTATTGTAATTTCCTAGAAGCGCAGGGATACTTAAGATTTCTTTTTTAAATAAAAATTTAGAAAAAAACATTAAAAAAAACCCCCAAAACTCAAAAAAAAAATAAATGACCTGGTTTTTTCTGGTCTTGTTTGCTCCATTTCAGATGCTCCTTCAGGACTGGGATGTGGCAGCTCCCTCTGGACAGGTAAAACTTCCCAGCTCTGGCTCCCATTCTGCTTTAGCACAGCTTCAAGCGCAGCCATTTCTTGCTGAAGTTTTTTCAGGCTTTTCTGCATTGCATTCTTTTGCTGCAAAGGAGCACAGGAATGCCAACACAAGCAAACTCAGGGTTCCTTTTTGTAACAAACATTTGAGAATTAGAAAGAGCAGGGTGGTTTTGAATGAAGTTTTTGTCACACGTTGGAAAGGTGACAGTGGTGGTTTTAGTGTAACAAATAGTGCACACATCCAAAATCAGAGCAAACCCACCCAAACAACCACACACTCACTTTGCCAGTTGTGTTATTCCAGTTTAGATGCCTCAGAGTTTAATCAGTCAGAAAACACCACAATTCCTGCACAAATTTATTTGAAAGTAATTCTGTCCAAACTCCGTTAGTAGCTCAATCCATGATGCTCATTATTAAATTTTAAATTGAGTCTTCATTTCCCACAGTTACTTAAAGCCCCAAAGATCATTTAAAGGACTAAACCATTTCATAATATTCTTCCTTATGTCCCTCCTCAAAAATTACACGATCAAAACCACGCCATAGGCAGCATAAGAATAGCTCAAAGAGTTCCAAAAGACCTTTATAAAAACCCAAACCCTTTAGATGATGGAGCAATTTGCACAGAACATTCCATTTGCAGCTCCAGCACTGGCACCATGTGGAGCCTTTTTGTTACTGAACCATAAAAACTCCCAAGCAAACAGAAACCCAAACCCATCCCCACAAACCCAAACCCCAACATCCATCCAGCACCTCCACCCATGAAGCTGCAGGAGGAGCAGTGCCCATGCCAGCTCCACATTTCAGGGATGCTGGAAACAGGAGAAGCACCCACAAAGCACAGAAATTAAATTCACTTTTTTTTTTGTACATACATAAAGCCCACAGGGCTGAAAATGCTGGAGAGAGAGCTGGCATAAGAGCACAGGACAAAGAAAACCACAAAGCAAAACAAAATTCCAAGCCTCTAATTCTCAACTGAACCCCAGCCCAAATCCCCAATAAACCATAGAGCACAAAAATTAAATTCACTTTTTTTGGACTTACATAAAGCCCATAGGGCTGAAAACGCTGAAGAGAGAGTTGGCATAAAACTTATCTTAAAGTCACACAGGACAAAGAAAAACCCCAAAGAAACCCCAAGCCTCAGCTGAACCCCGAGCCCAAATCACCCCTAAAGCACAAAAATTAAATTACTTTTTTTTTCACATACATAAAGCCCATAAGGCTGAAATTGCTGAAGAGAGAGTTGGAATAAGACTTATCTTAAAGTCACACAGGAAAAGGAAAACCCCAAAGCAAAACAAGAAACCCAAACCCTAACCCTCAACTGAACCCCAAGACCAAATCCCTCATTAAACCCACAGAGCACAAAAATGAAATTCACTTTTTTTTTTACATACATAAAGCCCACAGGGCTGAAAATGCTGGAGAGAGAGCTGGCATAAGAGCACAGGACAAAGAAAACCCACAAAGCAAAACAAAAACTCCAAGCCTCTAATTCTCAACTGAAACCCCAGCCCAAATTCCCCAGCACATCCATAAAGCACAAAAATTCAATTCAATTTTTTTTGGATGTACATAAGGCCCATAGGGCTGAAAATGCTGGAGAGAGAGTTGGAATAAAACTTATCTGAAAGTCACACAGGAAAAGGAAAACCCCAAAACAAAACAAGAAACCCCAAACCCCTAACACTGAACCCCTTGCCCAAATCCCCCAATAAACCCATAGAGCACAAAAATTAAATTCACTTTTTTTTTTTACATACATAAAGCCCACAGGGCTGAAAATGCTGGAGAGAGAGTTGGAATAAAACTTATCTTAAAGTCACACAGGACAAAGAAAAACCCCAAAGAAACCCCAAGCCTCAGCTGAACCCCAGCCCAAATCACCCTAAAGCACAAAAATTAAATTACTTTTTTTTTCACATACATAAAGCCCATAGGGCTGAAAATGCTGGAGAGAGAGTTGCCATAAGACTTATCTTAAAATCACACAGGAAAAGGAAAACCCCAAAGCAAAACAAGAAACCCCAAGCCCCTAACCCTCAACTGAACCCCTTGCCAAATTCCCCAATAAACCCATAGAGCACAAAAATGAAATTCACTTTTTTTGGACTTACATAAAGCCCATAGGGCTGAAAATGCTGAAGAGAGAGCTGGCATAAAACTTATCTTAAAGTCACACAGGAAAGGAAAACCCCAAAGCAAAACAAGAAACCCCCAAGCCTCAGCTGAACCCCGAGCCCAAATCACCCCTAAAGCACAAAAATTAAATTACTTTTTTTTTCACATACATAAAGCCCATAGGGCTGAAAATGCTGGAGAGAGAGTTGGCATAAAACTTATCTGAAAGTCACATAGGACAAAGAAAAAACCCCAAAACAAAACAAGAAACCCCAAACCCCTAACACTGAACCCCTTGCCCAAATCCCCCAATAAACCCATAGAGCACAAAAATTAAATTCACTTTTTTTTTTTACATACATAAAGCCCACAGGGCTGAAAATGCTGGAGAGAGAGCTGGCATAAGAGCACAGGACAAAGAAAACCCACAAAGCAAAACAAAAACTCCAAGCCTCTAATTCTCAACTGAACCCCCAGCCCAAATCCCCCATTAAACCCATAGAACACAAAAATTCAATTCAATTTTTTTTGGATGTACATAAGGCCCATAGGGCTGAAAATGCTGGAGAGAGAGTTGGAATAAAACTTATCTTAAAGTCACACAGGACAAAGAAAAAACCCCAAAGCAAAACAAGAAACCCCAAACCCCGAACCCTCAACTGAACCCCAAGACCAAATCCCCCAATAAACCCATAGAGTACAAAAATTAAATTCACTTTTTTTTTTACATACATAAAGCCCATAGGGCTGAAAATGCTGGAGAGAGAGTTGGAATAAAACTTATCTTAAAGTCACACAGGACAAAGAAAAAACCCCAAAGAAACCCCAAGCCTCAGCTGAACCCCAGCCCAAATCATCCAAATCACCCCTAAAGCACGAAAATTAAATTACTTTTTTTTTTTTTCACATACATAAGGCCCATAGGGCTGAAAATGCTGGAGAGAGAGTTGGCATAAAACTTATCTTAAAGTCACATAGGACAAAGAAAAACCCCAAAGCAAAACAAGAAACCCCAAGCCCCCAAACCCCTAACCCTCAACTGAACCCCAAGACCAAATCACTCAATAAACCCATAGAGCACAAAAATTAAATTCACTTTTTTGAATATACAGAAAGCCCATAGGGAGAGAGAGAGTTGGCATAAGACTTGAAGTCACACAGGACAAAGAAAAACCCCAAAGCAAAACAAGAAACCCCAATCCTCCACCCTTCAATTTGATTTCTCTACTTTTCTTTATCAGAACCCCCAGCCCAAATCATAAATAACCCAATACATGAAGTCAGGTCACTGTGCAGCATTCAGGATTTTAAGAGCAGACAGAAAATTCACTGCTAGACACAGCTTTCATCAGACACTGCCTGCTGGGACTTGTACCTATAATATCGAATATGGAATGATTTGATTTAATCTTTACACAAGGAAGAAAAGTCTCTGATTTTAAATATCACGTTGTAATAAATCTACTTCTTATCACCAAATTCTTATATATTCTTATCATTAAAGTTTTTAAATATAGGGAGGTGACATTTGCAGCACTGGCCAAGCGTGGAGATGCATTAATTAACATCTCCCATAATTAAGTTCTGTAACCAATCTCATATAATAAACTGTGGCCATTGCAGGGTAAGGTCACCAGGTGAGGAAAAGCTGGACAAATAATGGCACAGAAGCAGCTGTGCAGATCTTCATTAATTATGCTTTTGGAAGTAATTTAGTAATAAAGAATTATGATGAAAGGAATTTTCCACTGCATTGAGTTCACAGGCTGCTCCTACACTCAGGGCATGAAGCACTCACCTGTGTGGTGAGGATTTCACCCTCAGAGAAAGCTCCACAGGAATCCTCCACAATACTCATTTCACTGTCAGATCCACAGCCTTCACCTTGAAGAAAGTAGAAAAAAACCCTGAGTTAAAGAAAAAACTCCACCAAACAAAACAACCAACATTATCCATAATGTGGAAGTTTTAGAGAACTAAAAATTGTAACATTAAAGTGACAAGTTTTGAAAATGGTGAAGTTAGGAGAGATTTCTTTTAAGTGAATATTTCGAAGAACACCATGTCACACACATGACAAAGTAAACAGAATTCAGTGTTTCAACAGAATTCTCTTTCAACAGGGATGAAAGAGCCCAAAACACTTACAAAGGCCATAAAAAAGGCAAAATATTCACTACAAAATTCTACAGCCAATTTCAACAAACATTTCATCTGGGGAAAGAGCTTGGATAGGCTGGGAAATTTGGCTGACAATGGAAATATCCCATTGCAGTAAGAGAACCAGCATTTCCCATCAAACATGAATTCCCATCAAACAGTCAGTCTGTTCATTTGTGCTCTGAACAAAGAGCACTGGAAGAACATAATTTTTAGGAAATAACCCACTGAGGGGTTTTTGTTTGAGACTGATACATTCTTCTAGAAGAGTTCTGTTCTTAATACAGAACAAAGTTTCCATGCACACACCAAAAACCTTGATGTAAGTACATTATAAACAAAGCTGCAGAGAGAAAAATCTTGGTTTGTACCTAGGTTTGCTCCCATGTCTGGATCTTCTTGGCTTTCATCTTTGGTTTCCTTCAGCCCTCCACCAGAAGTTTCTTTACTCTCATTTACACTGCTCATTTGTTTGGACACCTGAGCTTGTGGCAAATGTTTGTTCAGCTCTTGTGCTCCATTCAGTGACTCCTCAGACATGTTGGACTGGGAAGAAAATAAGTTGACAGAGCATTCTGATTCCTGGCTTGGTGAAGCACACACACGACCTAGGGAAGCTTCTGGCACTTTCTGCAGAGCATTGCCATCCTTACCCACACTGGGGCTGCCTGGACACTCTGCCACTGCAGGCTCCACCCCAGGTGCCATTTGTTGATCAGCCTGCAAAGGGGTGCTTGCTGATTTGCTGAAGATCAGTGTCCTGAAGCAGGGCAACTCCTCATCCTCACAGGACTCTTCATCTGAAGATGGCAATTTCTGCACTCGCCTTCGAGGCTTTCGAGGACCTCGAGGTGTTGGTTTGGAATTTGCATTTCTGCTCTGCAGCTCTGCACTGTCACTTCTCACAAACACTGCAGATTGCTCCTTCCTGTCAGTGTCACACAGGCTGGGGCTCTCCTCAATGTCAGGGTCAGAGCACAGCAGGGCATCAGGGGTTTCAGACAAACCTGTAAGGCCACAATTCTCCCCAAGAGGTTCTTGCAGAGCCTCTGCAGCTGTGCTAACAGTTTGGGCTGCTTCTTCTTCATTCCCATTTACACATTTTCTTCCTCTTCTGCTACTTTTTGTCCTCGTGACTTCACAGCTGAGTTCAGCAGGGCTTTGCTGACAAGCTGCAGGAGAAATCGTTGATGTGGATTGAAAATGTAGAATTGGTTCTGTGCAATCAACCACTTCAGTCTTTGCTGCCTGATTGCTTTCTGAACTGAAGCTGTTTGCCTGGCCTGTGTGTAAATCATTCTGGCTGGACTCATGCCCCTCTGTGTTACTCTGGTCACTCTGGCTTCCATCACTTTCAATGGGATTTTGTCCCAAACCACTTTCTGTCCCTGTCTCACCTGACACTGGCTTTTCACTGCCCTGCTCCTCTTGCAGGAATCCATTTTTGTGCTCAGCCTGAGCAGTCCCTGCTCCTGCTGGTGTCAGAGTCCCTTCCTCTGCAGCCTGTGAAACATCATCCCTGCTGACAGCAAAGCAAGGCACAGGATCCACACGTGCAGACTCACAGCTCTTAAGCTTCTCTTTCTCTTCATCTTTCTCAGAAACCCTGCTCAAGTTTTGATCAGTTCTCTCCCCTTGCAAGCTTTCTGGCTGTAATTGTTTGCTAGCTTTATTTTCTCCCTGAGCAGCACGTGATAGACTGAAGTTTTCAGAAGGAGGATCTGCCAGGGCACGAGTCTGAAAAAGGCTGAAGGAGGAGCGCTTGGAGTGCCTGAATATGTTCCTCAGATATTGTGTGTCCAGGTCACTGTCTTCAGCTTCCTTACTCAATTCCAAAACATTTTTAGCCATTGGCAACTTTTCAGCTTTGAAATGCCCTGGAGCATTTTGTGAATCATGGCCACGCTGTGGGGGAGAAGCAGGAGGTGACTCAGTCCCCTCAGCCTGGGGAGAAGCCGTTTGCCCAGCAGACACTGAAGGAACTTGCAGGAGGAGGGGGCTACCAAGTACTCTGCTGCCTTGAGAACCTGTATCAGGCACAGTGGAACCACAGTTTGAAGGCAGACATGAAGGACTGAACAGACTCTTCCCAGCTCCTGCAGTGTCAGATAAATTCTTTAGATTAACCTGCACCTCATTTGCTTGCAGATCTCCTCCCTCCAAACGGGAGACTGGCCTGGAACTCAGCTCACCCTGAGGCTCACTCAGCTCTCTGCACTCAGCAGAGGGAGCTGCCACATTCCTCTGCTCTCCAGAGCCAGACCTCCCACGATCACTGCCATTTCTCTTTTTACTCTTCTTTACTCTTTTTCTTGTTTCTTTTGCCATTTCTTCAGAGAGCAGCTGGAGCCTCCTGCTGCGTCTCAGCGGGTTTTGCTCGGGCTCAGCTTCGCTGGGCTCTGCACTGCTGGGGTAGCTGTCGATCTGGGGCTCAGCTGGGTCAGGGAAAGCAGAGTCTCTGTCCACCACCAGCTGCAGAGCACACATGGTTCTGCTGGAATGCCTGCACCTTTTTGCTGCAGAACTTCTCTTTCTGGTGCTTTTCTGATCACAGTTATACATCTCTGGCTCCCCATCACAGTGCTGGGCAGGGACCTTCTCAGCAGCTTTCTTCCATGTGGACTCTCCTCCCTCCTCAGGCTCTGTTGATGTATTATTTGCTCTATTCTGAGAGAGGTGACTCCCATTAACAGCAACACTTTCATCACAGCTTTTCTCTTCAGCCTCTCCAAGGCCCCCATTAACACTTTGAGGGCCCCCATCTCCCTTTTCTGTATCTTTTTTCTTGATGAAATCCTCAGGTTGCAGGCAGGCACTCTTCCTCTTTCGTTTGAGTCTGTCTTTGCTGAAACCCTTCAGGCCCTGAGCAGCAGCCACATCTTCCTTTTGTCCAGCAGGCAAAATGTCTCTCAGGGTAGAAGGGGGATTTGATTTCCTCCCTCTCTTGTATGTTCTGCCAAATATTTTGTCTTTAATGTCTTCTGCTGTTTGTTTTGACCACCTCTTTTTTCCTTCCACTGCTGCAGCTCCCATGGAATCTGCCATAGGGTCAGTCCTTCCTGAAATACAGGACTCTTTATCTGACAAACACAGATCTCCTTCCCCTGAGCCATCAGCTGATGCAGCTGATTCATCCACTGAAGAACCAGAAGACAAAATCTCATTGCTTTTGGAAAACCATTCGTTGACTTTCTGAATGCTCTGCTTCAGTCTCTTCTTGGAGACTTTGTTCAGGGGGGCAGAGTGAAGGGGCTCTGCCTGAGGAAGTTCTCTGTCCTGGGAAGAGTCATTCTCAGGCTCATATCCCTCTGCAGCTTCCACACTCTGTGCATCAGTGTCCATTCCCCTGCTTTTATCCAGCCTGTTCTCTGAGCCACCTTCTAAATCTGACTCTTGGTGGTCACTGCTGTGCTGGCTCTGCTGCTCCTCCATTTCCTCTGTGTCCCCATTCAGGGTGGGACTGGCACCCCCTGCTCTGTCACACTGCTCTGGGAGCAGCTCCACAGCAAGAACACCCAAAGGAGAATTTTGGCATCCAGTCACATTCACTTGGTCAGGTTTGGCACATTCTGTGATGTTCTGAGTGCTCTTCTTGCTCAAACATTCCTTTGAGAAATCCCCTTCACCTGTCAGATTTATAGGGATAATAAATTATTAACCTCCTTTTTACACACACAAGCACAAGAACAAGCTTAATGGCTACTTTGTTTTAAAAAAACCTGCTCTTCCTTCCTCCCTAACCAGAATATTACACTGCACAAATTTTCCTCTGGAGAAAGGCAGAAAGATCACATTACATGTTCTAAATTTTTACATCAGTGCTTTTTCATCTGTAATGACTCCCATAGAATAGATTAAGTTTTGTATTTTTGCTTCCTTTCTGTTCCTGTGTATACAAACATCCACATTTTGTATCTAGGCTACAGGAACAGTCTTGTATTAGCTGTAGGCATTAACAGAACTTCATTATACAAGATTATAAATATATATATTTATATCCAATCATGTGAAATAAAAATCTTGTGGTGTCTTTCAGGCTTAATCACTTTTGTCACCAAAATAACAACACACCTGTGATACCTGGCAGTGTTATTTCTTTGGCACCCAGCTTGTCAGGCTGGGCATTACAAGAATTTTCATTCCCTTTCTCAGCACTCCCAAGTTCTTCCAGCCTTGCTTGAGAAGAAATCTGAACTGCTCCTTTGCCTTCAAACCTGTTGGGAAAGGAAATTTACTTTTGTTACAGATAAAACCACAACAGACAGAATAGAAGATGGTATTTATTTTTCCCTTTTTGCTCTCTGAAATAATTTCTGGAGAAGTCAAGCTGCACAATTGAAACTCTTCAGAGTTTAAGGCCATTTCTTTAAAAGATTTTTTGTGCAATCCTAAATTTAGTATTTACTTTTTAAAGCACAGTGCCTGCTTTTCTATGGAAGATCTATGCCCACAACAAAACATTTAGAAATAAGTTTGAAAGCATGAAATATGGCAAACTGCTGGAATTCAGCCCCCCATTCTACCCTAATGCCCTCAAAGTTGAAAAATTTTTCTGCTTAAGAATTATATCAGTCCTATGCTAAGAAAGCAGAACACAGGAAATGAGAATATTAAATTATTGTCTGTAGAAAAAATGAATTCCTTAATCACCTTTACTTACCCAGTTTTGGTTGCCTGTTTAAAAAACTCTTCAGATGATTCAGAGCCTGAAAACAAATAATCTGTTACTCTGGTTGGAATGATTCAGAGAAGGATGACTTGCCAGTATTTCACCTAATTTTAATTATTTCTGTGTAAAACTATCTGCATGGCTCCAGCATCAAACTGTGTTTAAATACAGTGACTGGTAAGTTAATCACCTAAAAGTTGCTTTCTAATTTCTAAATTTGTACACAAAGCAGCTACAAGTATTTAGAATTTGGAGCTGGAAGTCAGAGAAATACATTCAAATGCCTCCTGGCAGATGCAATAAGGAAAAACGTGAGGAAACAAACTTAATTCCTTCCTTGAAGGAACAGCATAAAAAATAAGCCATGCTTGGCATTTATCTTTTTTTTTCATAGCAGTCAATACCAGATCAAGTAAAATTCTGAAAAGCTAGGATAGATAGCAAAAAAATATTAATATCTCAAATAGATTTCATCCTCATCTCAAGCACTGTGGCAAGGCTTAGTATCCTTCAGAAAGCAGTGGCTACCTTTGGGTGTAACAGCTGGAATTTTTTGCACATCTGTAAATGCCTTCTCTGGATTGTGCACACCAAGGTTTAAGGGTTCACTACAGCAGCATTATTTGCCATGATATAATTAGGTAAAAAACCCTTTTGATTTGTCAACTTGGAATGGTCCATAATTTGTCTCTTTGTTGTAATTTTGTTAAGTAGAAATTAGTGTTTATAAAGACTTTGAACCTTTCATTATAAAGACTATATTCCATTTGAACCATTCTTTATAAAGACTATAATCACCTTTCATTACTTTGCTAACATTGCACAAAGGATCAATTAGTGTGGATTTAGAACAGATCTTACCAAACTCTATATTACCCTTTTGAGAACCAGATTTCTGGGTTTTGCTTCTTGGGTGACACATTTTGGCATCTGTAAGCTGAATATTCACACTGGCTTCCTGCTGACAGGAAAACAAAAAGGAACAGTTATTTACAACAGTGGGGTATTAAAAAATAAATGCATAGCTATTTAAATCTTAACAGGGAGCTGATATAAATACTTAATTCATATGCATTGGTAGCTTCTATGAACAACAGAATTGATTTATAATGTTGACAGCAGTAATGAAATGTGTCAATAGAAACAATGCATCATGCATTTAACAGATCAAATCATTACCAGCCTTGATCTTACATTCTGTATTGTCCAATATTCTATTCTGCATTAAGCAGATGAAAACACAAACACCATGCCATGGACAGCCACAGAGCAAACACCCCAAGCTGGGTAATGCCTTGGGAATTCTAAGATATAGGGGTGATCTTGCCCCTAAAAAGGTCAAAACCCTTTTAGCAAAAAGGTAAAAACCCTAGAGAGCCTCATGGAGCAAGCAGGTGGAACAAGTTCTCAATCCTGGTTTCAGGAACAGACTGTATTATGGCAATATTGTGTGTAAGTTCAGGTTATTTTGTGCAAACATCTTTCTCAAGTAGGTTAGGAAAACAAAAATATACAGATGGCCTTGTGCAGATTACTCAGATCAAACAACAATCTGAGATCAACCCAAAATCTCCTACTTCATTCTTTTATGTATATACACTTTCTAAATCCATTTTTAAACAATCCACACGAATGAAATGAGATAAAGCAGTTACCAAGGGGAAGTTTTCTTGTCCATTTCCTTTAGCACTTTTCCTCCTGTTTCTGAAGCCCTTGCTTTGGATGACAGAACTTTCTTTACACAGGGACTCAGCAGCAGTGGCTTCCGTGGATGTTTTAGGAAAGTGATGACTCTTTAAAACTAAATCATATTATTAGGTAAAAAAAAAAAAAAATTTACACTGAGTATGACTCATGATATATTAATGAAATAATTTTCTTTAGACTCTGTGCACTTATTGAATATACAGCTAAAATATGTTTATCCAAAAAGAAAATTTGTTGAATTACTAGTCTGATTATTCTTTCTGAGCACTCTTCAAGTAATAATGAAGATCTTGATCCTCCAAACTAATTTTCTCAACCAATTTTGGTTATATAGATATTCTACCAAGATCTAATTCTAGTTATTTTAGAATGGGATACCTTATAAATAATGATATGCCAAAAACTTATTAAAAAAAAAAAACTGGGGACATAAATTCCCAACACTTACACTTCACTCCAGTGTCAAGCTCAAAAGCATGGATAGTTTCCAACAGTCCTTCAATGAGTTGCTTAAATCTGGAATTTGCTTTCAGACTTCTGAAATAACATCAGCACTTCAGTTATTTTAAGACAAATGAACAGACAAAGTTATTTTAAGACAAAAGAACAGGCTAACTATAAATATTTCTAGAATTTTGGCTGAACCAGAAAAGGGGTAAAACTTCAAAGTGGAAGATGAGACAAGAAGAAATTGTTGCCATGGAATAACAAAGAATCATTAGTATAGGAATTGAAATGCTCACAAAAGTGAGCAGATAATTTTCTCATACAGGTTTAGGAGAGAGAATTCAGCTGCCAGGATGAAACACCAATCTAGCACAGACACTTGTTGAGAGAGGTGTGTTCACCTGGAAAAAGCTCACATTGATGTAAGATACTGAATTTACTCCTTTAGGAATGGGCAGCTTACTAAAAAAACCCTTTCCTTCTGTACTTCAGAAGAAAAATAAATATAAATAAATAAATATCAAATAAAAATATATTATGGTAATAGCTAAATAAATAAATATCTTATGCTAATATATTTTAAGCCTATTGTTAATCTTTCCTCAGAGCTCAACACCTCATCCTCCAGCCCCTCACAAAGATGATTTCCTCACCTCTTGGTAACTTCAGTCTTACACAGAGGACACTCCACCACACCTTTCTTCTTTTTGCTGATCAGTTTGAACATGCAGAATCTAAAAGGAAGAACACTTGTGATGGTAACAAGAGAAGGATATAATTGTCCCTAAAAGTGACTGTACACATTCACCACTCAGTGAATCGAGGATGCATTCCTGTTTTGAGGTTACAGTGAGTTCATTAATCCCCTTTGATGCATTTTAAATTTGCATTTCTCTCTTCTACAGAACTGACTTTTCCCCCCCTCAAGTAGCTACACATGAAGTTGCCAAAACAAAGCATACATACATGATTAGCACTGAAGAAACAGAATTAAAACTGGTATATATGGAATTAAAAATTATAAACCCAACATCATTATATGTGGAAATTAAAAACTGCATTGCACTTACAATTTTCAAACCTACCTGCAGAATATGTGATCACATTTTGTTGAAACAGGCTCTTGCACCACATCCAGGCTACAAAGAGGGAAACAAAAACAAGAGCACAGAGGTTACAGACCTCAACCAGAACCTTTGCTACTTCAGACATTAAATGAACATTAAATGCAACATTAAAGAACTACAGACCTCT
Organism: Zonotrichia leucophrys gambelii; assembly: GCF_028769735.1. NCBI lineage: Eukaryota > Metazoa > Chordata > Aves > Passeriformes > Passerellidae > Zonotrichia > Zonotrichia leucophrys. The sequence goes on along the minus strand of NC_088196.1, from coordinate 2,866,233 downwards.
TTTACCTTTCAGAGACAAGGGACAAAAACCCATCCACCTTTACAAACAATTCTCTAATCCAATCAAATGTATTTTCCCCCTCACTGAATAAAGGACTGACACATTCAGGTTTCAATAGAAAAGCAAAGTATAGAACATAAGAACAAAATGTAAGTTTTTCCTTGCACTTTCTCATTTGAGCCTTACAAAACATCAATATGTTTAGTTTTAAGTGCAAATCTCTTTGCTTTCTGGTAAGCCATGGAACTGACCAAGCACTTTCAAAGAAATGAGAATAAAAAACCACACCTCCAAAAAATTAACCATACTAATATTATTCCCTGACATACCATATTGGGCACTCCAAGTTCTTCTGCATCGCCGCAAGCACATTTTGTACTTGTCCAATAGTAATCACTGGGAAGTCCATCCTTCACATCCAAAAATGGTCTACAGAAAAAAAAACCCCACATTATCAGCTTTGTTTCTGCAAAAAATTCTGTTGCCTCCCACGACTATGCTCTCTCCCCCACGGCTCTGCTCTATCTGCAGAATGGCATCAAATTGTTTTTACTTAACGTTTTACAGGACAGAGGGGTTCTTACTCTGAACGTTTGCAGCTAAAACCCCTCGAGCTTTATACCCAAAGGAGCGCCCAGAAAAGGTTTATTCAGGTGAAATTCATAAAAAAAGCACAAAGCAGCGAGAGCGAGGGGATTGCCGGCAGGGAAAGCAGCAGAGCCGAGGGCAGACAGGTCATGCCAAGGAGCCAGAGCGGACCCACCCGAGCCTGAGAGCCCACAGCGAACGCTGAAAACAAAGAGAAACCGCTCAGGACCGGCCCTGCAGGGAAGCGTACCGGGCACGGGCGGAAGGAGAGCGGGCAGGGCCGGGCGGTCAGAGCCAGGCCGGTACCGGTGCGATCAGCGCCAGGTCGGTGCAGGTGCCGGTGCCAGGGCGGTCAGGGCAGGGCTGGCGCGGTCAGTGCCAGGGCAGCACCGCTGTCGGTGCGATTAGGTCAGGGCCAGGCCATGGCGGTGCCGTGCCCGTCTCCCCTCAGCGCTCCCCGGTGCCGGTGCCGCGCCCGTCTCCCCTCTGCGTTCCTCAGTGCCGCTCCCGTCTCCCCTCAGCGCTCCCCGGTGCCGGTGCTACGCCCGTCTCCCCCCAGCGCTCTCTGCTGCCGTGCCCGTCTCCCCCCAGCGCTCCCCGCTGCCGTGCCCGTCTCCTCTCAGCGCTCTCCGCGGCCGTGCCCGTCTCCTCTCAGCGCTCTCCGCTGCCGTGCCCGTCTCCCCTCAGCGCTCCCCGCTGCCGTGCCCGTCTCCCCTCAGCCCTCCCCGCGGCCGTTCCCGGTTCCCGTCTCCCCTCAGCGCTTCCCGCGCCGCGTATTCGCGCCCTTCCCGCCCCGCCGCGCGCAGCCAATCCGACGCCGCGGGGCCAGCGCGCGCCCCTACAGCGCCCCCTGACGGGCTCCTTCCCCTCGGCGGGGCGGAGCCGCCCTGGCCTGCTTGACTCTGATTGGTTCTGGTTGGCTCTGGTTGGTAGCTGATTGGCCGTCGCCGCCACGTGATGCCGGAGTGCACAAGCGCCGCCGCGGCGCAGTTGCCGGACGTGCGTGGCCGCGGTGCGCGCGCGCGCGCCCGGCTGTGTTTATTGTTGTTGTTCCGCGACCTCTCTGACTCCTCCTTCCGACCAATCACAGCGGAGAGATGGATGAGTGACAGGCGGCTCCGCCAATAACCGCGCGCAGCGGGCGCGGGGCGGGCCGCCTTCAGGCCGCCATGTTGTGCCTGTCGGGAGGGCTGGCGCCGCCGGCCCCGGCCCCGCGGGAGCGCGCCATGGAGCCGCGGGTCACCCTGCGCGTCACCTGCCGCGGCGACACCCGCTCCTTCCTCGTGTCTGACCCAGCGCACACGACGTGGGCCGATGTGGAGGCCATGGTGAGCGGGAAACAGGGCGGGGGGGCCGCAGCCGCCGGGAGCCGGCCCGGTGAGGCGCCGGCCCGGTGAGGCGCTGACCGGGCGAGCGAGGCTTTGAGGGCTCAGCGTCTCTGACTGCGCTTATCGAAGCCGTGCCCTCCATTTCACAGGCTGTTAGAGCTGCCGGTTCATAGGGCTGCGGTCTTGATTGTTATTTTTGCCTAAACAGTGTCATTCACTCCTGCTGTGTGCTTAGGTTGCCGTGAACGGCCTGGTTTGGAAAAAGATTCTCAAGAGCTCTTTTTTTTCTGTGTGAACAGCAGGTCTTAGCTGTGCTCTTTGCCCTTTTCTGCAGGTTTGGCTCTGTATCCCTCTGTAAAGTACATTCTATTATTTCCTGTTCTTTTTGAAGTACTTATCGTGAAGTAACACCCGTCTGTGCTTTTCTGAAGATTTGTCTGTGCCCTTTGGGATACTGAGTCACAAATAGATTTGAGTTTGGTCCTTGGTTCCCAGAGCTTTGTGTGAGGGAGTTTGGGTAGAACCGGCTCTGACTGGGCCGTGCCTGTGTGGGCAGGTCTGTGTATCCTGCTTGGTATAGCTCTGAGTTTGTTTGGGTGCTTGTTTTCAGAGTTTAGTGACAGTTGCTGTATTGGCTTCGTGTGAAATTCTGTTGTAAGTACTCCCTTGGCTATGATGAAACTAACATTATTATTACTGTTATTATTATTGTTGTTATTAATTAATTCTGTAGCAGCTGTGTCGTAGTTGAGACTGAGACAACACATGCCATTTTCAGAAGGCTTCAAACTGTTTTTATTATAGCCTGTATGCTTTTTATACATTCTTACAAAGATCATAAGTTTACATTTTACTCTTTTGTCACAAAAAACAAACAAAGTGCTTCTTGAAATAGACAGTTTAGGTTTCTTTTATTTATCCTTCTTTATTTCTTGGTTTCTATGTCAATGACCTTGGTAGGAAATTCTTTCAAGGGTAATTATAGATCCTCTTATCAAACTCCTCTCTGGCTCACAGAAGTTGCTGTAAAACCTCTTCCACACAACTGTTCTATCTTTTTTAGCTTGCTTTCAAAGATACATCTGAAGAGATCTTGTGGCTGTGTTATTTTCTTTTTTTCCATCTGTTTTTCTGGCCGGTATATTCCAGTACACATGCAGGAGGGTTTTGTTTTATGAATCGCTCAGGTTCGGAGTTTGAGCTGTATTTCAGTCCTCTGAAAGAGGCACCGAAAGGTTCAGTTTTAAAATACTTAGTGCAAGTAGAGCTGCAGGAATGTCTGAGCTGGTCAGAGCCCTGCTTGCATCAAAGCTGGAAGCAGATTACTGTGTAAGCACCGTGCTGCCCTTAATCTCAGGTGTTCTGAGAGCCAGGGTGTGTTTGTTCAAGGTGTGGTGTTCCATTACAGTTTTCCCTGAGGTACAGCCAGGGGTTGTCTCTGTGGTGGGAAATATTGTTTTAAAGGAGTTCAGCTTGTGTCTTTGTTGTATTTTGGTATTTTATTCCATGTGGTTGATGTTTATAAGGGATACATTTATAAACTTGTGAGCTCTTGTTCTGCTCGGAGTTCAGGGGAGCAGTGTGTGGTTCCAGACCGTGGAAGTGCCGAGCGCAGCTGGTTCTGGCTCTGCACTCACAGAACCTGGGCTGTGCTGCTGGAAGAGCCTGCCTGGAGCAGGATGTGTCTGTGTGCCCCAGTGTCCCTGTGTGTCTGTGTGTCCGTGTGTCCCAGTGGGGCTGTGTCCCTGTGTCTGTGTGTCCCTGTGTCTGTGTGTCTGTGTGCCCTGGTGGGGCTGTGTCTGTGTGCCCTGGTGGGGCTGTGTCTGTGTGTCCCAGTGGGGCTGTGTCTGTGTCCCTGTGCTCCAGTGTCCGTGTGTCCTTGTGTCCGTGTGTCCATGTGTCCCAGTGGGGCTGTGTCTGTGTCCCTGTGCCCCAGTGGGGCTGTGTCCGTGTGTCCCTGTGTCCGTGTGCCCCAGTGGGGCTGTGTCTGTGTGTCCGTGTGTCCCAGTGGGGCTGTGTCCGTGTGTCCCAGTGTCCCTGTGTCCCAGTGGGGCTGTGTCTGTGTGTCCGTGTGTCCCAGTGGGGCTGTGTCCCTGTGTCTGTGTGTCCCTGTGTCTGTGTGTCCCTGTGTCTGTGTGTCCCTGTGTCTGTGTGTCCCGGTGGGGCTGTGTCCGTGTGTCTGTGTGTCCCTGTGCCCCAGTGGGGCTGTGTCTGTGTGTCCCTGTGTCTGTGTGTCCCTGTGGGGCTGTGTCTGTGTGTCCATGTGTCCGTGTGTCCCAGTGGGGCTGTGTCTGTGTGTCCCTGTGTCTGTGTGTCCCTGTGTCTGTGTGTCCGTGTGTCCCAGTGGGGCTGTGTCTGTGTGTCCGTGTGTCCCCATGCTCCAGTGGGGCTGTGTCTGTGTGTCCCTGTGTCCGTGTGTCCCCGTGCCCCAGTGGGGCTGTGTCCGTGTGTCCCTGTGTCCGTGTGTCCGTGTGTCCCAGTGGGGCTGTGTCCGTGTGTCCCAGTGGGGCTGTGTCTGTGTGTCCGTGTGTCCCAGTGGGGCTGTGTCCGTGTGTCCCTGTGTCCGTGTGTCCCTGTGTCCGTGTGTCCCTGTGTCCGTGTGTCCCTGTGTCCGTGTGTCCCTGTGTCCGTGTGTCCCCGTGTCCCAGTGGGGCTGTGTCCGTGTGTCCCAGTGGGGCTGTGTCCGTGTGTCCCAGTGGGGCTGTGTCCGTGTGTCCCTGTGTCTGTGTGTCCCTGTGTCTGTGTGTCCCTGTGTCCCAGTGGGGCTGTGTCTGTGTGTCCGTGTGTCCGTGTGTCCCTGTGCCCCTGTGGGGCTGTGTCCGTGTGTCTGTGCGTCCTGGTGGGGCTGTGTCCGTGTGTCCCCGTGCCCCAGTGGGGCTGTGTCTGTGTGTCCCTGTGTCTGTGTGTCCCTGTGTCCGTGTGTCCCCGTGCCCCAGTGGGGCTGTGCCACTCCCCAGGCAGCCCCTGTTGCCTGAGGCTGCTGCTGTTCTGTTACTCTGCCCTAGCAGGATGAGTGTCAGTTGTTTCAGAGAGTTTCTGTAGGGAAAATGCAGCTTTTGTAGGAACCTGGTACAAAAATAAACTGTTGTTCCTATTCCCAAATCTTTGCCTGAGAGCCCCCTAATTAAAAAATTACAATAATTTAGAAGGAGGAGGTTTACATTTTCCATTCCAGGTGTCTGCCTTCCTGAGCAGACACCTGTCTGTTCAAACCAAAGCAGAAAAATGCAGTTTTTGTAGGAACCTGGTACAGAAATGTACAGGAACCTCAAAGGCTCAGCACGTGGAAACAACAGCTTTCATTTTATGCTTGATTTGGTGCTGCTCATTCTGCCTTGCTAATGTAAAATGCAAAATAACTGCTCAGCTTTATTCTGGGAGTTTTGATAGGCTGAGAAAAGGCTGATCACCTTTGTGAGCTGTCTCCCAGGTGCTTTCTAAAATCAGTTTAGGGATTGTTTTTGTCTTCATGTTTTGCAGTGTTTACCATGACTGAGTTTGTTAACCCTGAGCTTGTCCTCTTAGAATGGGGAGGGTTTTATTATTTATTTTGGAGTAAACATTAACCTGGCAAGGTGCAAGAGGAAAAAGATGTGTTTATTATTTTCATTAGGGAAAGTCAGTAAAGCTTGGAGGGAAGGCACTGGGAAGAGTTCAGCTCCAGAGGAATGGATTTGGTAAAACAGAGTTTGCTTCTGAGGAACTGAAGGGAGGGATGGAAGGGTTTTAATGTTATTCCCAATTAATAATCATTGTTAACTGAGGTCCTGCCTCACTGTGGTTTTGTGTTCTATTTTTTTATTACAGGTTAAAGTTTCATTTGACCTGGACAACATTCAGATCAAGTACATTGATGAGGATAATGATGAGGTAAAATCCCTGCCACTCCTCCCTCCCAATAAGTCAGCTGAAAAGTGGCTGCTGGCAGAAATGACTTTCTGTCTCCTGATAGTTGGTAATGGGTCCTTCAGGAGAGTTTTTTATGCAAATTGGGGTGGGGGAATCTTTGTCCTTTAAATAAGAAAATAGCTGAGAGACTTGTGGGTTTACTCTTAATGCAACATACATACTTTAAAATACTTTTTTAGAAGCTGCTGCCTTTCTTTTTCTCACCCTTTTGAAACACCCAGTGGTTCTCTGTGCTCTGTGGGAGGAATGTTTCCATTGAGGAACTTATTTATTTAAAAATTTTTTTATAAGGTAGTTGTAGTGGTGTTCATAGAGGTCCCAGGATGAGGGAAGAGATGAGAATCTTGACTCCATGTTTCAGAAGGCTGATTTATTATTTTATGAGATATATTATATTAAAAGAAAATTCTGTATTAAAACTATACTAAAAGAATAGAAGAAAGAAAATTCTGTATTAAAACTATACTAAAAGAATAGAAGAAAGAAAATTCTGTATTAAAACTATACTAAAAGAATAGAAGAAAGAAAATTCTGTATTAAAACTATACTAAAAGAATAGAAGAAAGAAAATTCTGTATTAAAACTATACTAAAAGAATAGAAGAAAGAAAATTCTGTATTAAAACTATACTAAAAGAATAGAAGAAAGAAAATTCTGTATTAAAACTATACTAAAAGAATAGAAGAAAGAAAATTCTGTATTAAAACTATACTAAAAGAATAGAAGAAAGAAAATTCTGTATTAAAACTATACTAAAAGAATAGAAGAAAGAAAATTCTGTATTAAAACTATACTAAAAGAATAGAAGAAAGGATTTCATTAGAAGGCTAGCAAGGAAAGGAATGATAATAAAATCTTGTGACTGCTCACAGCCTTGACACAGGTGGCTGTCATTGGTCACCAAGTAAAAACAATTTCACATGATAGGTGAACAATTCTCCAGAGCAACAAAACATGGAGAAGCTGAAGCTTCTCAGGAGAAAAGATCCTAACAAAAGGATTTTCAGAAAATATGTCTGTGGCAGGTGGTTGTAACTATTTGTGTTTGCAGCTGTGGTAAAGCTCTGTCTTTTCACTCCAGACTCCTTCCTCTGGAAAATGCAGGTCCCTGTCATTAGGCCAGGTTTGCCTCAGTGATCTGCTGTACTCAAATCCTCTGCCTGCTTTATGCAATTGCTGTAATCTCCAAGCAGATTACTGACTCAGAAAACAAATTGGTTACTTCTAGTTGTCCTTGTTGAGTAACTTCCTGCTTGGCACAGTCTCACCCTCTCATATTATTTTTGTTTATCTAGAGATTCAGAGGGGAATGTAACTCTCACACAGAATGACCTTTTGCAAACACAGTGTTCCACTGCTTGGATTATAGCTCTGCTAAATGACATGGGGGTTCTTGTTCTTGTTATTTTTCCCTAAGGGGAAATGTCAAGAAGCTTCTAACAACCTTTCAGAGAATGATTCTCCCCTTATTTTCCAGCCTGTATAATCTATAAATATATAGATGAATCTACGAAAGCTTTTTTTTGAAATACTGAGCAAACATTGTTCAGAATCCTGTGATGCTGTGAGGATTAAATAGCTTCCTGTGTTAGTGACTTCTATGTGCAGCATTGATAATTAATTTTCTGGAGAAGAATGGGCTTATGAAACACTTAATTGATCTTTTGAAACCCTTAACTGGGCATTTCAAGTGCAGTGAGCGCAGGGGTACAGGCAGTGATTTGGAGGGGAGCAGCTTGTTGTGTGCCAGAGCTGCCTCCTGTGCCAGGGCAGTAACAAACATGGGCTGCTCCAGGGCACCCCAGCTTTGGGTAATGATTAAACATGGCAGTGACAAACAGCTAAAGGGCTGCTGCTTTAGGAACAGAATAAAAGCATGTTTATTCTGAAGGGTGGTAATTTTAAAGAGAGCTGCAAAAATGTTTCTCACTGTTCCTTCTCTTTGCAGGTCTCTGTGAACAGCAAAGGTGAGCTGCTGCTTTGCTGAGGTGAAATCAAGATGAGACCCCAACTATTGCCTGTTTATTTTGAAGATGCACTTAAGAATGATTGCTTTTGCGTTTTTTTGTTTTATATATAATTTAGCATCAAATTCTTCCCAAAGGAAAGAATTCTTGATCCACAGGAACAAATTGAAAATTACTAAATGAGTGGAATGTTGTGGTTGTTCACTGTGAAATTGTGTGCTTGTTGCTGTATATACAATTTCTTGCACTAATTTAATTAGGCTTTTAATTTAAGAGAACTTACAGAAGGTAGGGGAGGCCTCTTGTCCTGTAAAGGTTTCTAAATAGTGTGTGATAAACTTAGATCTGTTGTGTGAGATAGGGGCCATTCACACTTCTTTCTATTTTTCTTTAGAGGAATATGAAGAAGCTCTGAAGGTAAATGTGCTCTTTGACTTTTTTCAATATATTCATCCTTCTGTAATTAAAACTGGTGTAGCTGAGGAAAAAAAATGGCATTACCTGGCCCAGGAAATCAGAATAGTTTTTCAAAGCTGTTTTCTAGCTTTGAACAGTAGCTTGAATGTCTTATTACTTTTTTTTTTTTTCTATCCTGGTTGGTCTTTGTTTTTATAAGTTAGTTGAATAGGAGTTGGGATTCAGGACCCTGAGCAGCAGTGGGTTGGTTAAGGGATTGATTTTCTCAAACCCTTCAAAAGTAATCCCATATTTGGAAATATTGGGCTTTGGTGAAACCCTTCAAAAATATTACCACATAGATTCTGCAGAGTACATCATTAAAACTTGTTAGAGTCAGTGCTTAGCTGCTTTATAAGCAGTTGGGCAAAATAAGAATTGCATTTGTTTACATTTCTGTTTTGCATTATTAAGTCTTTCACAACTTTTTACTCAAGGTTTGAATTTCAAATCTGATAATTTCAAAATAAATTCCTGGACAGAATCTGTTGCTTACTGGCTCCTAGGAACACTTTATTGTAGGCTGAAAAATTCCAGTAGGATATTTGCATGATTATCCTTTGGCTTTTAATAAACTTTTAAATAATATATTAATAACCCTTCAGAAGTAGAATATCAGCTGACTCTACCTTGGCATCTCTGTTTTTCTTTTTGTCTGTTAGTCCTTCCCCACCCTTTTGCCAAACTCTCCAATGCAGTGCAATACTGAATTTTTACAGATTCCCTATGCTGCTTTTAAGTGGAAAACATGGTGTATGTGTGTTGTGTTTATTTAGATTGCAGTAAAACAAGGAAATCAGCTTCAGATGAATGCCTATGAAAAGAACCCTTCTCATGCTTTGCAACTCCATGAAAAAAATGTGACAGAAAAGCTGGTGCTTCTTAAAGATGAGAAGAAGCCACTTTTGCATCATTCCATGCTAGCTCAGGGCTTAGAGGAAGAATTTAAAAAAGACAAGGACCTGACCATGCAGGTAAGAAGCTGAGCTGCATTCAAACAAAGAATTAATAAATATAATTCACTTTATAGACTGATTGTCCTCTTCAGCCATGTATAAAAACTGAGTTCAGAAGTTGGGCTCTGTTTTCAGTTCCCTGCACCTGTTGAAGCTCACCAAATAGTTTGAATAACTTCAAGAGGATAATTGGATGCTGTCTTTAGAAATGCCAGTGCTTTCATGTTGACCATTCTTAAATATTCTGATGAACAGAGCAGTTCATCTCCTGAAGCCCTCGTTGCCATCTGGTAACTTCTGCCTGACTTGATTTCTTTGGTGTGTAATTACACTCAAATGCTAATGAGGCAGAAATGTTTCAGGAAAATGTCAGTGCCTACTTAAATACTTTTCTATAAAGACACTTAAAAGCTGTTTCAGCAGTTAACTTGCTATGTTGGGTTTTTTTTTTAACTTTGCATATTTTTTGTTTGATTTGCCTTTTTTTTTCCCCCAGCAAAAGTTGAATCAGACCAGACCAGAAAGCACAAATGAAAATCCTCCAGAATGGTTTACTAGCTACTTGGAAACAGTAAGTGTATTGTCTTGCAAGTTTTTATATACTCAAACACTTAAATGTTATTGTTGTTGGAAGTGATCTTTGTGATATCTCTAGACATCTGAGCACTCTTGCCATCAGCACTTGTGACCAGGATCTTAATGAGAACTAAATGTTTAACTCTGCCTGCAAGGAATACTTTAAAAAAAACCCAAAACCAAAAACTTGATCCATACCACTTGTGAAAAGTGAAATATTTAGTTAATGCATTTGATTGAGTTTGAGTGTAGTTTTAAGTAGCTGCCATAACAAACAGAATCCTTGTGGCACATGGGAATTCCAGACCACTCATTGTGGGAGAGCATGGGGAGTGTTGCTGTTGTAGGCTCTTGATTGCCCAGTTTTGGAGATGAGTTTCCTTCCCTTCATGCAAGCTTATGGAAGAAAAACAATATTGTAAGCAGAAATATGTGATTCTTAATTTGCCTTCTTAAAAGCTCTGGATTGGTATTTTCTAAAATAAAAGTTCTCTCTGAGGAACCTGGTATTTGTTGATATATTTTATGTATTGTCATATCTATATTATGTATCATATACATGATATATGATAATATTATATTGTGTGATCTATATAATGATATGATCGTATATGTATTATATTATTATAATGTAATTATTTATTAATATAATTATAATATATAATAAAATTAATATATTAATTTTAAATTAGGAGGTGTGCTGGGGTAGGGGAAATGATTCTGAAGTAGTCAATGGCTACTGACTGATTGGGAGACTTGGGACAATGTAACTCAGCATTTCAGACTTTAAAGGGGGCTCTCATTCACCACTTCACTTTAATTTCTTTCCAGTTCAGGGAGCAAGTGGTTAAGGAGACTGTGGAGAGGCTGGAGCAGAAGCTGTATGAGAAGCTTGTCCATTGCAGTCAGCCTGCAGAATTTTGTGAGAGCTCCTTCCCAGCAGCAGCTGCACCTGCAGAGAGCCCCTTGGGCAGCAGCAGCAGCAGCAGCAGCAGCAGGCAGTGTGACTGGCTCATGTCCTGCTGCAGCTGCCACGCTCGCATCGTCGGCGTGCGCTACCAGTGCAGGTACAGGGGCTGGGAGGGAGGGAGGGAGAAACTCTCTGGGGGTTGGATGCTGCTGGGTTCATCATCTGCAGCCTGCTGGGCATGGCAGTGAGCTGGGAGTGTGGGGAACCTGCCAGGTACAGCCTGTGAGTGAGAGAGAGGAACTTTCCTGGGGTTAGGTACTGCTGGGTTCCCAATCTGCAGCCTGCTGGGCATTTCAGTGCTGGGAGTGTGGGGAACCTGCCAGGCACAGCCTGTGAGTGAGAGAGAAACTCTCTTGGGGTTAGATACTGCTGGGTTCCTAATCTGCAGCCTGCTGGACGTTTCAGTGCAGGTACAGTGAGCTGGGAAGGTGGGAACCTGACATGCTGACATGCACAGTTTGTGAGTGAGTGAGAAACTCTCTTGGGGTTAGATACCTCTAGGTTCCTAATCTGTACCCTGCTGGACATTTCAGTGCTGGGAGTGTGGGAACCTGCCAGGCACAGCCTGAGAGTGAGGGAGAAAGCAACTCTCTTGGGTTAGATATCTCTAGGTTCCCAATCTGCAGCCTGCAGGACATTGCAGTGCAGGTACAGTGAGCTGGGAGTATGGGGAACCTGCCAGGTACAGCCTGTGAGTGAAACTCTCTGGGGGTTAGATACTGATAGGTTCTTAATCTGCAGCCTGCTGGGCATGGCAGTGAGCTGGGAGTGTGGGGAACCTGCCAGGTACAGCCTGTGAGTTGAGAGAGAGAGAGAAATCCTCCTGGGGTTTCTAGACACTGCTAGGTTCCCAATCTGCAGCCTGCTGGACATTTCAGTGCTGGGAGTGTGGGGAGCCTGCCAGGCACAGCCTGAGAAAGCAACTCTCTTGGGGTTAGATACCTCTAGGTTCCTAATCTGCACCCTGCTGGACATTTCAGTGCAGGTAGAGTGTGCTGAGAGCTGGAAGGTTGGGAACTTGACATGCTGACATGCACAGCTTGTGAGTGAGAGAGAAACTCTCTTGGGGTTAGATACTTCTAGGTTCCCAGTCTGCAGCCTGCTGGACATTTCAGTGCTGGGAGTGTGGGGAACCTGCCAGGCACACCCTGTGAGTGAGAGGGAAACTCTCTTGGGTTTAGATACTGCTGGGTTCCCAATCTGCAGCCTGCTGGACATGGCAGTGCAGGTACAGGGAGCTGGGAGGGTGGGACCAGCCTGGGAGCGAGAGAAACTCTCTTGGGGTTGGATACTGCTGGGTTCATCATCTGCAGCCTGCAGGACATTGCAGTGCAGGTACAGGGAGCTGGGAGTGTGGGGAACCTGCCAGGTACAGCCTGTGAGTGAGAGAGAAACTGTCTTGGGGTTAGATACTTCTAGATTCCTAATGACACGCATGACCTGACATGCTGACATGCACAGTTTGTGAGTGAGTGAGAAACTCTCTTGGGGTTGGATACTGCTGGGTTCCCAGTCTGCAGCCTGCTGGACATGGCAGTGAGCTGGGAGTGTGGGAAGCCTGCCAGGCACAGCCTGTGAGTGAGAGAGAAACTGTCTTGGGGTTAGATACTGCTGGGTTCCCAGTCTGCAGCCTGCTGGACATTGCAGTGCAGGGAGGGAGAGGAACCTGCCAGGCACAGCCTGTGGAGTGAAACTCTCTTGGGGTTAAATACTCCTAGGTTCCAAATCTGCAGCCTGCTGGGCATTTCAGTGCTGGTACAGTGAGCTGGGAGTGTGGGGAACGTGCCAGGCACAGCTTGTGAGTGAAACTCTCTTGGGGTTAGATACTGCTGGGTTCCCAGTCTGCAGCCTGCTGGACATTGCAGTGATCTGGGAGTATGGGGAACCTGCCAGGCACGGTTTGTGAGTGAGAGAGAAACTCTCTTGGGGTTAGATAGTTCTAGGTTCCTAATTTGCAGCCTGAAGACGTTTCAGAATGTCTTCTGTGTTTCACCAACATCTGATGTTCTCTCCTGTGGTCACTGGATTTTATCTGCATAAAAGCAAGATTAATACTATTTTGAGAAAAGGTGATTGTTAAAGTGAGAGAACTTTATAATGCTGTGTTCTCAATGAACACAGTTCAGAGAACTTCATTGCTGTGTTCTCAATCACTCTTTACCTTATCTGCAGTAATAAGGTACAATAATTGTAACAGAAAAGGTTTTGTTTGGTTAACTAAACAAGAAACCAGGACTTAGAACCACTAGTCTGTAACAGTTTGTTTGGTTCTGAGTCAGTGAGACTAAGGCAAGTCATACTTAATGACTGCACTCTTGTCTGTCTAATAATATGAAATAGATTTTGATGAATGTCTGAAGTGAGATGTTAAAAATGAGAGTTTTATTTGAATGAGGCAACTGCTGTAAAGATCAGCATTTTGGGACTAGGCAGAAGCAGTAGATGAAATGCCAACAGGAGTTTTTCTTTGGATTTTTTTCCCCTTGCTGGCAGGAGATGACAGTCTGGTTTTTATCAGCCCCGTTCCTGGAGGAGCAATCTGCTTTGCATCCCTGAATGCTTGTTGACTTAGCCTCTGTATTTTCATAAGTATGCTGCTGTTTCTGGCATTGGGTTTTGATAAAATGTTCTGCCCTTTGTAGCAAAAATTTTAATCACTTGTGCTAAAGGAAGCATCAGTATTTTTCTGTGTGTTAAAAGAAGTGGGAACTGTGTTGCAGTTTTGCCAAGAAGAGAGATAATCATGTAGATATCGTGGCTCCAAATACTGATCTATAAGTGAGACATCCAGCTGCTCACTTGGGAACTGCTTACAGTGAAAGCTTCTCTTCAGAAATTCTTTTCCTCTTGATAACTTTATCTTTTCTGCTTTGCAGCCTTTGTCCAAGCTACAATATCTGTGAGGAGTGTGAGGCAGGAGCGTACGCACACGATCCGAACCACGTCTTGTTAAAGCTGCGCAGACCCATCCCCGGTGTGGCCGACAGTTACAGCCTGGCAGAGCTCTCCCCACGCCTGCCTGCCACTCTGGAGCAAGTCAGGTAAGGGCTGGCACCTGGCAGTGCCTGGCAAGGTGCGCGGGGGCGTGAACGGCCCTGGAATCCGGCTGTCTGGTGAGGGGCGAAGGCCAGGGCCCCTGTGCAGCTGAACCCAGCCCCCTCGGTGTCCTGGCCTCGGGCTGAGCTGGGGGATAGCTCGGAGCAGCGCGGTGAGAGACGAATCAGGAGGCGACCACTTGCTGGGGGTAAAACTGTCGGTTTATTACAGAAGAACCAACAAGGAGGGGAAACACCCAGCAAATGGCCCCGAGCAGGGGGCAGGAGAGGGTTTTAAGGGGAAAAGGGGGGAAGAAGGCAGGGAAACCCGGCTATCCAATAGAAATACATATTTGGAGGTACAAAACATAACTGATATACTAAAGTAACCAACTGTTATAAATCATAGGAGGGGCTCCGGGGCTACAGCCAACCATAACTCCCAGAGAAAAGAAAATTCTCGAAACCTGGGAGGAGAAAAGGGGTGATTGACTGAGCCCAAGGAGGAAACAACTTTCACTTTATAAGAGAAACCAGGGGAGGAGCAGTTTCATTTCCATAGCAACCTAACTGACAGGGTCCTGGGAAAGGAAGAAACTATTTAATACAGAAAATGGGGGGAGCAAACTAACAAACTTAAGAACACACCACAGCAGCAAGGCTGTTCTGAGTGCAAGGAAACACCTGTGTTGGAGTTGGGGTTCAGCTTTTATTTTAGAGATAACAAGAAATGGAAACGGTACTTAAATTTTCTTAAAGGGCATAAGTCATAAATCTTAGTGTTTTTAACATCAAAGTAGAAAATACAGACTTTTTGGGTTGTAAACTTTCAGAGCTTGCCTTTTCTTTGAGCATCCTGTGCCTGCCTTTTTTTGTACTTTCAGAAACAATTCAAAATAGTTCCACAAGCAGCTGTGAGGATGTTCTTTTAAAATCATTTGGTATCCAGTCTAGAAGCATGGGATATTTCCTGAAGGGGTTCCCTTGAGACTAAGACTGTGTTGGGTAAAGATAAATTCTAATCAATTTAATGTAATCAGGTGTGTTAATTGCTTTGCAGGCTCCAGAAACAGATGGACAAAAGATTTCTGAAGGCAGAGAAGCAAAGATTGCGAGCAGAGAAGAAGCAGCGAAAAGCAGAGGTCCGAGAGCTCAAAAAGCAGCTAAAATTGCACAGGAAAATTCATCTGTGGAACTCTATCCATGTGTTGGAAACAAATGGCTCACCTGCTCTGAAATCTGAGAGTGTCCAGCCTAATACCTTCCTGTAAGGCTTGTTGTTAACTGAGCATCTGGTGGTTGTGCTGTCTGACCTTTTGTTATGAGACCAAGTTAAAGTAACTGGAGGAAGGTTATGGAATTGCTCCTTTGAAGGGTGATTTGTCATTTGACTGAGTGAGAATTTTGTCCAAATGCCATTTGTAGAGTCCAAATGCAAGGTAGAATGTTTTTAATTGAGAGGGGAGAGTGGGAGAAAGGAAAAAAATAGTGGCTGATGGTTATTACTAGAAACTCAGTGATTTATGTAGATTCAGGAGGAAGGGGAGTGCCTTGGATTTTACATACACATGCATGCTCATACAGAATAACATTTACTGCCAGTTTTTAAAAAGTCTGTATCTTCCTGCTTTAAGTGTGTCTGCATAAAATCAAGTACATTCTGTATATTTATATTCACTGCTGTTTATTTTTTTTTAATGTGCTCTTAAGCTGAGGTTCATTAGACAGCAGCCTTTGCAGGCAACTGCTCTGCATTTCCCACTCCCTTTGAGTTTATGACTGTGCAGTGTAAAACTTGTACAGTTTGTTTCTTTAATTCATCCCTTCCATTTAGGGCATTTAAAATCCAAATTAACATCAATCAGCAGCTGAACTTCACTTTTGGTGTATTTTTTTTTGTTTGTTTCTTCTCCAATCCCAGGAGTCCTAATCAACCCTTCCAAGCCATTGTCCCAACACTGAGTGCAGTGTTTGTGGATGAGAATTTGCCTGATGGGACTCACTTGAAACCAGGAACAAAGTTTATCAAACACTGGCGAATGAAGAATACTGGCAATGTGGAGTGGAGCTCAGACACCAAGGTATGTTATCTTTGCTCTTCCTTCTACACACTAAGATCATCTTGGGAGATAACATTTGTAGGTGAATTCTCTGTTAGGACCTGTTTAAAATTTCCTTTGGCCTGTTGAATTACAGCTGGGAATTTTGAGGCAATAAGCTGTGTAAGTGCTCTTCACAGAAGTGTAGGCTGTGGGAAGGGGCAGATTCAGAGCACCATCACTGAGTGTGTTTCCCATTAATAGTATATCCCTCATGTTATAATGGTGCAGTTTGACCCTGTTTGCAACTGTCTGTTGCTTTTCTGGGCTCCAGAACCCTTTGTAGCTGCCTTTGTGTTAAAAAAATGGGGGTATCTTTGTATTGATAGTGATTAATGTGGGGATGTGTACTAGAACCTTCTTCTCCATGCCTGGCACCTACAAGGCCTTTCAGCCTCTGCTTCCTACTGCCCACACTTTGTAGAGAAGCTTGAGAAGTTAACTTTTGCCTTTTTCTGTTGTATTTTTCAGTTGAAACTCATGTGGGGTAATCTGACCTTGGCATCTGCTGAGAAAAAAGACGTGATAGTGCCATCCCTTCCATCTGGACAAGTAGGAACTGTCTCAGTTGAGTTCGTAGCTCCCAACATAGAAGGAACCTACACCTCTCACTGGAGACTGTCCCACAGAGGGGAACAGTTTGGCCCAAGGATCTGGTGCAGTATTGTGGTGGATCCCTCTCCAGCTGCTGACTGTGTGGAAGGTGATTGGAAGGATTCTGGCTCCTGTCAGAAGAGTAAAGCTTCCAGAACCAAACAGGCAAGTCACTCACCTGCTGTTTGGGGCAGCTCAGAATTGCCTGGGAGAAGGAGCATTGTGTGTTATTTGGCATAATATTCCTAACTAGCTATTCAAAGGAGTTCTTTTAGCTGTTTGCTTTTAAATTTTATTTTAATAGGAAAAAATACAGCATATATTGCATTTGTAAGTTATGAAGTAGTTCTTTGTGACAGGCAGGACATCAGCTATCAGTGTGTTGCAGCTATTTGGCTGCTTCTTTGATTGAACTGAAGCACTGCAGCATTTCTCTTTGTTAGGTCTTGTCCTTTTAGCTCTGTAATGAGTTGATTTAAATTTCTTTCAAATTACTTCTGTGTTGACACAAAACTCAGGCTTTAGATTTCATGTGATGTTTTATTTATTGTGGCTAAGGGGCTTATTTTTTTTTTGTTTTGTTTTTGCAGGATGCTTCCTTAGAGACAGAAGCAGGTGCTCAGCTGATAGGTGGAATTGCAGAGCAGACTGAAATATCTCTGCCAACTGTTCCTTTAAAGATCAAAAATCTGCCAAGTGAGAGAGAATTTTATATCCCATCTGTTGATCTCCTCACTGCACAGGTAAAGTGCTAAAATTCAGGTAGATATAAAGCAAACCACCTTGGGTTTCATGTCTGGGTAGGTAGACATGAAACCCAAGGTATGTATCTGCAAGAATAAAACTTCTGAGCCCTAAAAATGGCCTATTTTCAGAAAGAGTATATTGCATTTTATATAGCAGAGCTGTTTTCTCAAACTGGTGTTAGGCAGTGGCATTATGTGGAAGGAATGTGTAGGACAGATTAAGAGTCTCAAAAAAGAGAATCAGCATTGAGTCTTTCTCTGGTTCTAATAAGGGAATTCTGAGCTTTGTCCCTTGCTGCCCTAATTTGAGCACCATATTCAATGATGGAAATATATATTGTGGGAAAGCTGCCCCTGAGATTGTGCTGAGGAACAAAGTGTTATTTGTCCATCAGGGGGATCTGTGCTGCCAAGCACAGACATGATTCAGGCTTTGCTCATGGAAACTCTGTGTGTTTTTCCTGTAGGATTTGCTGTCCTTTGAGCTGTTGGACATTAATATTGTGCAGGAATTGGAGCGGGTGCCACACAATACTCCTGTTGGTAAGGCTCCTGTGCTCTGGGTGCTCTCTGGAGCACAGACAGCTGTGCTTTGGCTTCTTTTCACCTTCATATCCCCAAGAACATAGCATTCCAGATGTTGAGGAATGTTGCCATTGTCTTTGCACAGCCAGTGGCAGAGTAATGCAAAGCTAGTTGTTTATTCCACCAGATTATCTTTCAAAATAACTAAGTTTCTTCAGTCTTGAAAGAATGTCCCTTAAAAAGAATAACTTTTAAAAAATGTTACCTCATGGAGGCTCCTTGTCCTTTAGTGCCAATTTTCTTTGCTCCCTGTGTTTTCCAGACATGACTCCATGCATGTCCCCTTTGCCACGTGACAGCCCCTTGCTGGAGAAACCTGGCTTAGGGCAGATAGAGGAGGAGAACGAGGGGAGTGGATTTAAACTAGTGCCTGGTAAGCAGCAGTCCTGAGGATATGGTCACTTCTCTGTAGTCAGCAAACCTGATGTCTAAAAGGAATTCTAATTACTGTCTTCCTCTTCTTTGGAAAAAAAAAATAAATTGCAGGTTGTTTGGCTCATCAACCTGGAGTCTGACACTACATTAGGGATTATAGAGGTTGGAGAATAATATATATAGATTGGAAATAGAACTCATAGAATCACAGAATGGTTTGGAAGCTTTGGGTTGGAAGGGACCTTTAGAGATGATTCAGTTCCACCCCCTTGCCATGAGCTGGGACAGCTTCCCCTGTCCCATGCTGGTCCAAACCTCACCCAGCCTGGCCTTGGACACTTCCAGGGATCCAGGGGCAGCCACAGCTGCTCTGGGCAATCTCTGCCAGGGCCTCACAACCCTCAAAAGGAAGAATTTCTGCCTAATATCTAATCTAAATATACCCTCCTCCATGTTAAAGTCATTCCCTGCTGTCCTATTACTGCATGCCCTTGTTTAAAATCCATTTAAATGCTTCTTTTGATTTGTCTGACCCCTGGAATTGTTGGGAGAATGAACAATCTACCCTTTATAGACTAGGTTATACTCCAAACACTCCAGGTGTGCTCCCCATACTTCTCAGTCACTTTTGTGTTCAACTTGAGCTGAATTCAAAAATCCTTCAATTTTTAGAAATAGCACACAGAATCAGTATTAGCTGTGGCTAGTATAAAAAATTCTTCTTATAGTTACATTTCTTTTTAGTGGTGGTAAAATCTGTGATGTTTCCCTTTCCAAGGAGTGGCAGAAGGCTGCCTTTCTGTGGACTCTGCTGTGGTGAAGGTGAAAGCTGAGCATGCATTGAACCAGGAGGAAGGGGAAGAAGATATGAGTGGGACTCAGTTTGTGTGTGAAACTGTGATTAGATCTCTGACCCTGGATGCTGCACCTGACCACAAACCCCCACAGAAAAACCCCAAAATCCTTCAGAGTAAGTACTGTCAATAGCTGCCTTCTCTGGTTTGACTTGTTTGCAGTCAGACATGAGACACAAATTGCTCAGCTCAGGTGGTTGATGCCATTTAATTGTTTTTCCTGATTGCTTTTATCAGACTCTTTACACACACTGCAAGACACCTTCAGCTGCAATACAATAACTGAAGAATCTCCTGTGATAAACAGTAATTCCACTTCCAAAAAGGAAGCAACCATTCATCAGTCAGAACCAGTGACAGAAAATTCATGTGGTAAGTAAAATGGGTTTGAATGTAAGATAAAGCTGTAAAAAAAAAATCGTGTGAGAAGATCTGACACTGTTTTAGGAAATTGATCTTCATTAGATGAGGAGAATTGTTAGATTGTCCCAGATGTGAGAATCATTACATCAGAAATTGGTGTCAGTGCTTTAACAAGCAGCTGGCGTAACAGCTGCTGTTTAAAGAAGTGAAATTGAGACCAAAAGTTCCAGTTGGGTATTCAGATAAGTGCTCATATGTTATGCATGATTGGTGCCTCCATTTTTTTTGTACACATAGCTTGCAATGTTTCTGACCTGTTTCTAATGTGTGTAATTCAGGAGCTGAAATAGAGTTCTTTATATAGCTCCTACTCCAGTTTTTACTATAAGCATTATTACCAGCAGTGTATTTGCACGAGTTAACATGAGGATCTGTTACTCTTTCACACTACACCCTGCCCACAGCAGGGAAAATGACACCATGAATGGCAGCAGCTGAGGTTCACAGTTATTCCTAAATACTTTTTTCTTACAGCTGGGACAATTCTGTCTCTGCTGTTTTCCATACAAACAGACAATGGTCAATACCTCACTTTTTTTCCTCCTAGGGGACCTTCCACTGCCTGCTGAGAACACAAGCCCCCAGAGTGCTGCTGGCAATGGTGATGAAGAGGAAGATGACAGAGATGATGCTCAGAGTCAGTGCTCCTCTGCTTCCTCAGAGGATTACATCATCATCCTCCCGGAGTGCTTCGACACCAGCCGGCCCTTGGGTGACTCCATGTACAGTTCAGCTCTGTCTCAGCCTGGTTTAGAGAAGACAGGAGAACCTGAAACAGCAGCAGAGATCCCAGAAGGGGGAAACCAAGCACAGATCCAGAGGGTCAGTGATCCACTGACAGCTTCCCAAACTCTGGCTGCAGTACCCTTAACCCCAGCAACTGTGGACAGCCTACCCCAGGCACAAAGGTAGGGTTTGGGGATGGGAACAAAATGGTGATGCTGGTGTTGCTCTAGAGTCTGCAAGGTTTGGTACTTTCCAGGCAAGAATTGTAACAAAATTTTTATCATATGCTGAGGTAAATGTTCTTAAATCCTGCAACTTTAGAGAGGCTCTGTGTGTGTTGGGGGCTCTGTGTGTGTGTGTTGGGGGCTCTGTGTGTGTGAGTTGGGGGCTCTGTGTGTGTGTGTTGGGGGCTCTGTGTGTGTGAGTTGGGGGCTCTGTGTGGGTGTGTTGGGGGCTCTGTGGGTGTGTTGGGGGCTCTGTGTGTGTGTGTTGGGGGCTCTGTGTGGGTGTGTTGGGGGCTCTGTGTGGGTGTGTTGGGGGCTCTGTGTGGGTGTGTTGGGCTCTGTGTGGGTGTGTTGGGGCTCTCTGTGGGTGTGTTGGGGCTCTGTGGGTGTGTTGGGGCTCTGTGGGTGTGTTGGGGGCTCTGTGGGTGTGTTGGGGGCTCTGTGTGTGTGTTGGGGGCTCTCTGTGTGTGTGTTGGGGGGCTCTGTGTGTGTGTGTTGGGGGCTCTCTGTGTTATTAACTCACTGATTTAAATGAGTGCAAGAGAGGGAGAGAAGGGAGCATGTGAAGTTTTTTCTTTTATCTTTTCATCCTGACTTGCTGATGTGTGTACATGTAGAATAAAAGTAGTGATGTTTTTGCCTTGTGTTCTCAGGAATCTTTCATCCCTTCAGAATTCTACCTTCCAAGAACCAAACACAGCAGCTTCAGAGCATGTCTCTTCTGCTCCTCATGATCAAATACCAAGAGAAGGTATTGACATATTTAATGAAGGGTGCAGACTATTGCTGTCACCTATTCTTTATGCCTAGTGTTGAATTTGATGTCTCCTTTCTCTTGAGGAGAGCAGATTTTAATTTTTCTCTGGGTGTTGAACTTTTGCTATATGGATGTTGCAAATAAAGAAATAATTGGCTTTGTGGATCAGTTAAGAGCATCTATTATGGGAAATGGTAAAGATTTAAGAGGATACTCAGAAGTACTTACAGGCATCTGGAAAATTACCTTGCTCTGGAATTATGAGCTGTGTATTTAAGCTGCTGTTACAGTGACTGAGACAGCAGTTCCTCTTTGTTGAACACCACTGATGAATCACTCAATGGCTCTGAAAACCTTCTGACTGCTTTCACTGCAGTGAGAATCCTGGATTCTCTGCATAACTAAACTTAGAGTATTAATGTTGTACTGAGACACATTTTTTTCTGTTTGTGTATGTGTTGCATGTCTCCAGCTTAATTAACTGGATATGCTGACATTTTGTCTTCCTCTTCCAGAACCCAGTGGTGAAGATAATCATGAGCCAGGATCTTCTGCATTTCTCACTAAGTTCTCAGAATACCCAAGGTAATGAAGGTGAAGCTCTGACTTCACAAACACTATTTTAGACTGAGAAAAGCTTAATTAGACACCTAGGAAAAAGCTCTGTAGATTTCATATTGTCAATAATTTGGAGAGAAGCCTCCCTTCTTAAAGCAAATATGCTGTGTTTTCATAAGATCTTAGTTTCTACTTGGGCACAAATCAAAAGGATGCAGAACTGGCAAACCAAAGTTAATGAAGACCTCAAGTTGAGTGCTTCTAAAATTCTGTGAGGTTTTTTTTTTCCTGGAAAATCTCAGGCCTCTTAGGATGGGGATTTTACAAGCTAGCTATAAAATAGTCTTAAAATACTGAGACTGGAGAGGTAAGTCAAAATGTTGATTAAGGATATATATGTTAGAATACATAAGAGTGTATATTTATATATATAATATATAATATATTCTAATATATAATATATTAGAGTATAGAATATATATCTATAATGGATTATTAAGTAACTCAAGTATTCATAGGAAACAAATAGAAGTTACCCTACCCTGAATGGATGTGCCAGTGCACACCTTTCATGTAGGTTTGTTTTCTTCTAAATGAGAGCACTGAACTCTTTACAAAAGGTCACTTCATGGAAAGCACACACCCATAATTTAATTTAATTTTTCAAGAAGAAGGAATTAACTTCTTGTATAGCTCAGTTCCCAAACACTGCTGATTCCTTTGGATCACAGGCTGTTGTCTCCAGCAGTCCTTGCCTCAACAGGCAGCAAATTGCATTTCACTGAAACAAACCCTTGGCTTTACTGACTCTAAAGCAGCTCCTGGTTTCTTCACAGGTACCCTCAGGGCAGCAGCATTGCAGGAGAGCTGGTGAAAGGAGCTTTGTCAGTTGCTGCTTCTGCCTACAAAGCATTATTTGCTGGGCCACCCATTATGGAACAGGTGAGTGTCTCTCTGTGTGCTGTGTGAGCTTCATGGAATGACAGATTTACAGGTGTGTGGTTTTTTAAATGTATCAATATTCTATATTGGAGTTAATGTAAGAGTAATGTGAAGTTTGATGGTGTCCCTTTGAGGTTGCTGCTCTCAGCAGAGTGGGAAATCCATGCCCTATGGATGAAAACATGGCTCTGGTAGCCTCATGTAGGAGTAGTAGCTCACCTTTGTAAGTGAGCAGTGAAGGGGATTAGAAATGGCTTAAATGGGGCCAGAAGAGCCTCTGTGGCTCAGTTTGATTCTAGCATAATGCACAGTTCAAATGGCAAAAAACAAATTAGCTTTTTAAATTGATCTTACTGTCTTTTGTTTTCGGCAGCCTCTGTGCCTCAATTTGATTCTAGCATAATGCAGGGCCCCTAGTTCAAATGGCAAAAGACAAATTAGCTTTTTTAATTGATCTTACTGTCTTTTGTTTTCAGCAGCCTGCAGCTCCAGAAGAGCAGACTGCTGCTCTGCTCTCCAGTCTGTGTGAGATGGGATTCTGTGACAGGCAGTTAAACCTGAGGCTGCTGAAGAAGCACAACAACAACATGATTGAAGTGGTCACTGAATTGCTTCAGATCAGTAACAGAGACTGGTGCAGCAGGTGCTAAACCTACTGGAGAGAGGAATAATCTTCATTGAGTAAACTCTAATTAAAGATTGCAACTAGCAGGCTGCTCTCAGCTGCTCTCTGTTTGGAGGTTTGGCTTAAAACTTCAGCTTTTCTTTGAGCATTTGACTTCTTCTTTTTACCCTCGTGGAAATGTCAAATAACTCTTGTGGCATCTCTTGAAATGGATACCAGAATTTCAGTTATTATTTAGACCTCATGGTTAAATGAGTAGTCTTTAAATCTCTAATTTCAGATCAAATCCTTTTACCAGAGAATCATGTAGAACTAAACTTTGTACCCAGGTGAGAAATTCCCATTTTATTGTGTATATACTTTTTTTTTAGGCAGCTGGAAATTTTTTGTTGGCTTAATTAGCTTTGGAATAGAAACCAGTGTAAAATGCTGCTATAAAATGTAGTTCTGCTTAATTTACAAGAGATGCCTGAAACTAGGAGTTTCTTTGTTTCTTCTGAGGATTTAGTAATTGGTTTTCCAATGTGTGATAGTAAAGTGACAAATTTAAATCTTACAACTTATTCTAAGAAAAAGAAGTTGCTCATAAAAGAAAGCCATCTTGAATTTAGACTTTTGAGAAGTCTAAAAGTGGAACTGTTCAACTGATGAATACCAGTAAAGTTGTTTTTGTTGCAGCAGAATGAAGCAGGAAAATTACCACCAGCAATTGAATCAGTAATGATAGTGCACACCAGATCTCTAACTGTAGAAGTGTAACCTACATAAAATATTTTGTTAAAAATGGAGTGTAAGGGTAGGAAAGGCTTTTCTAGGAATCTTTACAGGCTCTTTGTAAAAATATAAAAAATTTGACCGTTACATTTTTTCACTAGAGTGCAAACATTTTACTCTGTTAATACCACATTAAAAAATGCAAGAATGTGTAGGAATCCAGACCTGGAGTATAAATTTTTGTAATGTTTAGGAATGGAAAGAATGCTTGAAGCAGGGATCACATGACTTTACATGAGAGTTTAAAAAATGCATTTACTGAAGCACTTTCAAATGTACAGTCTCCTCTGATGGTTTTAGCTGGCCCTGTGTTTCCATGGCCACATCTGTAGAATTCATTTTTCTGCTAAGATTTTTGGATGCCCTTATTTAATTTGGAAATCTAAGAATTCCTTTCTGAATATGCTGAGAGATTTGATTCTGAGGAATGACATAAATGAGCACCAGACACTGCTGTGCAGTGAGAACCTCTCAGAGTCCAGTCCCTCAGCAGGTGACAGTGTTGGCTGCATTCTTACTTTCAAATAAACATTTTTTCCTTGCTGCAGTAAGAGACCATCGATTCTAAAATATTTTATATTACTCCTGCTTCAAAACTAGTGTTCTGTTTTGTCACAGCATAGCTGAAGCAGTGTCAGTATTGTGCTGGCCAGGTTATCAGTAATTTTTTAAAAGACTTTAGTACCCATAGAGATAAAAATACCATTAAAATAGTCCAAGAAAACAAATGTATCATACCACTTTCCTTTTAAACCTATTTTTATAGATTGTGGAAGATATACTCTTAAATGTTTATTTTGAAATACAGTAGAAGTATTTTGCAGTGTTTGCCATCTCTCTGTACACCAGTACAACTGTGTGCTGTGGACCAGGTAAAGATCCTTCTGTGACTTTCCACCTTCACTTGGATGTGGTTTTTTTTGAGTATCTTCTGATTAATGCCAGCTCTAGAACAGGGGTGAAATGCAGAAGCTGATGACACTTTGAAGCATAATGTGGTTTTATTTGCTGGGGTGTGTCAGGCCCAGCAGGACCCATGTTCACCATGTGTACCTTTGTACTTGGAATGTTCATGTGTTCTGTAAACTACAAAACTGAAGCATTGGAGGAGGAACACTTCATTGAGGATTGAAGTGGCAAGTGTGAGATGCTGTTCTCTTTATGTTACTTTTTACTAGAGTTTAGATGCTGTATGCTCAGGCTTAAGATAGATATATTTCTGTTGGCTTTGTATATTTTGTTAATGGATGCATGATATAATTTATAATATATTCTATAGAGCAGATGTGATCTCTGTATCTTATTTTGGGTGAGCTGGGGGGTTTGGGATGTGTGGTGCTGTTCACAGGAGTCCCAGGATGAGGGAAGAGATGAGAATCTGACTCCATGTTTCAGAAGGCTGGTTTATTATTTTATGATATATATCATAGTAAAAGAAAATGATAAATTAAAATTATACTAAAAGAAAGGATTTCATCAGAAGGCTAGCAAGGAAAAAAAGGGATGGAATGATGATAAAATTTTGTGACTGACCAGAGAGTCTGAGACAGCCAGACTGGGATTGGCCATTAATTAGAAACAACCACATGAGACCAATCACAGATGCACCTGTTGCATTCCACAGCAGCAGATAACCATTGTTTACATTTTGTTCCTGAGGCCTCTCAGCTTCTCAGGAGAAAAAATCCTAAGGAAAGGATTTTTCATAAAATATGTCTGTGACAGGGATGATGTTGCTATAGAGTCCCACAGAGCACAAAGCAGGACTCACTCAGAATGCTGTTTACACTTATTTATTGAAGCAACGTGTTGCTTTTATAGTTTTACAAGATGTTTACATTTACTTAAGGAACACAGATGTTGCTGTAGAGCACCACACGGTGCAAGACTCAGATCCGAAGGCTGTATAAGGGGCGTTTATTAAAGCAACATGTTGCCTTTACAGTTTTACAGGATATTTACATTTACTTAACAAACCCATACGCTGTCCATTGGTCATAAGAAAGAAACAAAACTCTCAATAGGTGAAAAGGAGCCATGTCACTCTGTGAGCCAATCAAAGTCTGTATCTTTTAACTTTCTCCACATTGCCATGGTGATAGCCTTGGTACCTTCCCTGAGAGAGATCCGGGGCTTTCCTTATCTTCAGGAAGCTTTCTCTGGCTCACAAGAACAGCACAAAAATGCCTTTGCTTACTCATACACTGCCCATTTGTCATAAAGAAGAAACAAACCTTTCACTAGGTGAGAGGAGCCATGGCACTGTGTAAGCCAACCACAGTCTAGATATTTTTGCTTGCACTTTTTTTTTCCTCTCTCTTTTTTCGCATTGTCGTGGTGCCCGGCAATCCCTTCCCGCTGCTCACTGTCCCGGCCGGGCCCGGTCTCGTCGCGGGTCCCGCCCCGCTGTCTCGGTCCCACCTGGTCTCATCCACGACCAGATCTGGTCTCGTCCCAGGTCCCGCCCGCTCTCGTCCCGGTCCCGCCCCGCTGTCCCCGGTCCCGCCCGGTCTCGTCCCTCTCTCGTCCCGGTCCCGCCCGCTCTCGTCCCGGTCCCGCCCCGCTGTCCCCGGCCCCGCCCCGCTCTCGTCCCGGTCCAGCCCGGTCTCGTCCCGGGCCCCGCCTCTCTGCCCCAAGCCCCGCCCCGCTGTCCTCCGGCCCCGCCCAGTCCCGCCCCGGGCCCCGCCCCTCTGTGCCCCGGCCCCGCCCAGTCCTGCCCCGGGCCCCGCCCCGCTGTCCCCCGGCCCCGCCCAGTCCCGCCCCGGGCCCCGCCCCGCTGTCCCTGGCCCCGCCCAGTCCCGCCCCGCTGTTCTCCGGCCCCGCCCCTGTCCCGTCACGGCGCCGTTTCCGGCGCGCCCCGGACGCGGCCGTGGCGGCCATGGCGGAGCTGGCGGCGGCGGAGGAGCTCGCCAAGCTCGAGTACCTGTCGCTGGTGTCCAAGGTGTGCACCGAGCTCGACAACCACCTGGGCATCAACGACAAGGACCTGGGTAAGCGGAGCGGCCGCGGCCTTCGGGCACCTCCGGGGCGCTCCGGTGGGCAGCGCCTTCCCGGGCAGAGGCCAGCATGAGGAGGGCCGTAGTAGCCCTTTCCGTGGGGCTGGATGTGTTTTGTAAAGGTGCTTTTCGAATATAGACATCAAAAACCATTCTTTTTCTTCAAAAAATACAATTTGTGAGCCTGAGGGAACGCTTTGGTCCCGGGAGAGCTGAGGAGAAGCTCCCCGGGCTTCTCCCCCCACAGGGGCCCTGAGCTGCTTCTGCCCCCTCGTGCACTCCTTACTCTGCTTTTTACTTTATTATTTCAATTTACTTTATGCTTTTCCCTCACAGCCGAGTTTGTGATAAGTCTTGCCGAGAAGAATACCACGTTTGACACGTTTAAAGCAATTCTCCTGAAGAATGGCGCTGAGTTCACTGTAAGTGACGCCTGAACGTTGTTTATATATTATCCTTGTCGTGCTATGTTTTATAGAACTTTCTACTTTAAAAATAGAAAAATTGTGAGGAGTTATTATTGGGAAATTACATACTAATGAGCTTCTGACATTCCTGTCTCCCCTGCCTTCCTCTTCTTCATATTTTTTAAAAACTATTGTACTCTTTGAAAAAGTATCTTTCTGAGGACTCAAACTGCTTATTGTTATGTTGAGCATATAAAATATGGAAGAAACAACTTTTCATGAAGGCAGATGTTGTCCTAAGTGTTCTTATGATGCTTATATGCTGTGTTTATTGATTCCTTAGGAATAGCTCTATTTGGATTAAATAGGTGATTAAAATGATTAACAGAAAAGTCACTTAGATGAAATCATCATAATTATTTTTGGGTTCTTTTTAGGGCATACACAAAGCCCAATGACAGTTTCTAAAAATCGACCTGCATCTTCAGAATTGAGTGGTTTTTGTCCTGCTAATAAACCCTCACCTGTGCATTCTCATAATGAAAGTGTTGTTGGCATTTCCTGAAGTATTTTATTGATTTTTTTGTCAGGATTCCCTCATCAGTAACCTGCTACGTCTCATCCAGACAATGCGGCCTCCACCAAAACCATCCACGAGCAAAGGTCAGTGCTCAGTGTGGGCTGAGTTTGTGTTTTCTGTTTTAGTTTTCTAAAGCAAATCCTATTGCACCATGCATCCTGCTGTTTTCATTCTGAGTGTGCTGCTCAGAGTGTTCTGCCTTTCAAATACTCACTAATAATCAGAATTTTCTTTGAAGGGAGGCAACGCATTGTTTCTTGAATTGAATCTCTGTAAAAGCTGTATCAGCCTTTGCATTCAGATGGAAATTAAATTTTATATTTAATCATAGAAAAATTAAGAGTGAATTGTTGTAGCAGTTCTATTTTGTGTTTCATTGTGCTTTTTTTTGTTTCTATTTTTATCTCAAAATCAGAGGCAGTTGTCAAACCCAAATCAGAGAAAGAAAAGTTGAGGGAATTGTATCCAGCCCTTTGCAGGCCAGACAATCCCAACATCAGGGTAAGGTGGTCATTTCACATTTCTTTCGTGATTCTGTGAAAACTTTTGATTTTTTTTTTTTTAGTTTCAACCTTTTTTCTCTGTCTAATGCATGGATAAATGTGAACTTTGAGAGATGAAGTGTGGAAGAGGTAGAAGGCTGGTGTTGCTGCACATTGTTGCAAAGAATAGCTGTTAGCAGTTGCCATGTTGATACTATTTTGCAGAATATGTGGAAGATGAGTCTCTTGTGACGTGAAATTTGTAGCCTGGCCTTCCTTTGGTAATATTCAAAGTAACAATATGTTTCAAACTAATAATTGCATGTTCAGAAGCTATGAGGGACTTGCATTTCTTATTTCTGTAACAAGGTGGAACTTTCTATTGCATAAAAGCAGAATTGTCTCAGTATTGTGGCCAAATAGGGAGAGTCCTTTTTTTCTTTATCTCATTTTTTAATTTTTTAAGATTTTTTTAATCTCATTTTTAATTTTTTTTAAGACTTTTTAATCTTGTATTCTTTCTAAATAGATACAGATATTCTGATAATTCTGTAGATTAATTCTTTGTGACAAGCTCTTTATCAGCCCTTTTGCAGAAAGAGGCATCAGTTTTCTGTCCTTGCAGAACATGCTGGATGAAGATGATGTGAAAGTGGCAGCTGATGCCCTGAAGGAGCTGGAGGCTCTGATGCCCAGTGCAGACAAGCAGGGCAAGCAGAGGAGCAGCGACCATCGGTGGGTGCCTGGTGTGTGTGGGGGGGAATATCTTGGCTGCTCTCATTGCCTGAGGTGGAAATGCTCTGTGGGGATGGAGTTGGGGCTGCTCTCATTGCCTGAGGTGGAAATGCTCTGCAGAGATGGAACTGGGGCTGCTCTCATTGCAGAGCATTTCTACCTCAGGCAGAGATGGAGCTGGGGCTGTTCTCATTGCCTGAGGTGGAAATGCTCTGTGGGGATGGAGTTGGGGCTGCTCTCATTGCCTGAGGTGGAAATGCACTGTGGGGATGGAATTGGGGCTGCTCCCATTGCCTGAGGTGGAAATGCCCTGCAGAGATGGCATTGGGGTGCTGTCATTGCTTGAGGTGGAAATGCTCTGCAGAGATGGAACTGGGGCTGCTCTCATTGCCTGAGGTGGAAATGCTCTGTGGGGATGGAACTGGGGCTGCTCTCATTGCAGAGCATTTCCACCTCAGGCAGAGATGGAATTGGGGCTGCTCTCATTGCCTGAGGTGGAAATGCTCTCATTGCCTGAGGTGGAAATGCTCTGTGGGGATGGAACTGGGGCTGCTCTCATTGCCTGAGGTGGAAATGCTCTGTGGGGATGGAACTGGGGCTGCTCTCATTGCCTGAGGTGGAAATGCTCTGTGGGGATGGAACTGGGGCTGCTCTCATTGCAGAGCATTTCCACCTCAGGCAGAGATGGAGCTGGGGCTGCTCTCATTGCCTGAGGTGGAAATGCTCTGCAGAGATGGAACTGGGGCTGCTCTCATTGCAGAGCATTTCCACCTCTGGCAGAGATGGAGTTGGGGCTGCTCCCATTGCTTGAGGTGGAAATGCCCTGCAGAGATGGAACTGGGGCTGCTCTCATTGCCTGAGGTGGAAATGCCCTGCAGAGATGGAATTTTGGTTTTTTAGGGTGAAGAAAAGGAAGAGGAGCCGGAGCCGGAGCAGGGACAGGAAGCGGAGGCACCGATCGCGCTCCAGGTCCCGTTCCAGGACCTGGGACAGGAACAGGGGAAAATCCAGATACAGATCGAGGAGCAGGAGTTGGAGCCCCAGTAAGGAGCGCAGGGATCGGGACAAATACCTTGAGAAGAGCCATGAGAGGTGGAGGGACAAGCACATAGACCGACCTCCAGCTGAGGAGCCTTCCATTGGGGACATCTACAATGGCAAAGTCACCAGCATCATGCAGTTTGGGTGCTTTGTGCAGCTGGAAGGACTGAGGTACCCTTTGATGTTTCCTGGAGATCTGGGGTATTCTCTGGGTTCCCCAGAGGGAGGAGGAATTGAGAATCTGACTCCATGTTCTTAGAAGGCTAATTTGTTATTTTATGATCTGTGTTATATTAAAGAATGCTATACTAAACTATACTAAAGATTAGAGAAAGGATATTTACAGAAGGCTTAACAAGATATTAATGAAAAACTTGTGACTCTTTCCAGCTGTCACACAGCTGGGCTGTGATTGGTCATTAAGTCAAAACAATGAACATGAAACCAATAAAACAATGACCAATAAAACAATGACCAATTGGTAAACAATGTCCAAACCACATTCCAAAGCAGCAAAATGCAGGAGAACCAATCAAATATTGTTTTCATTTTTCTCTGAGGCTTCTCAGTGTCCCAGGAGAAGAAATCCTAGCAAAGGCATTTTTCAGAAAATATGACAGTGACATTGATCTGGTACTGCTTCAGCTCAGTTCTCTTTTCTGCTGGTACCTTAGAGATGTGATGAAGCTGCCAGCAGGAATTCTGGGCTTTGAAGGGATATTTCAGAAAAATAAACTTGACAGCGGAGAATTATAAAATTCTCATTACAAAAACCAGATTGTGGACATACACAGTCTGTTGACAGCCCTTCAGATCACTCAGAATCTATATTAAACTCTGTTGCTGTCAGAGTAATAATGTGCCCCTCTCATGCCCCTCTGTTTCACTCCAGGAAGCGTTGGGAAGGTTTGGTGCACATCTCAGAGCTGCGAAGAGAAGGACGGGTTGCCAACGTTGCTGATGTTGTGAGCAAAGGACAAAGAGTGAAAGTCAAAGTGTTGTCTTTTACTGGATCCAAAACCAGCCTGAGCATGAAGGTACAGTGCTAAAATTCTTAAAATGATGCCTCTTCTTGCTGTTTTTCACTCTTTTTGATTGGAAACTAATGCAGAACCATTCTGTTTGGAGTTAAAAACTAATTTACCATTCTGTATTTAAGCAGCCTATTAATTTTTACACGTTTTCTCTAGTTTTGATGTAGTTTCTTGGCTTGACATGATATTAAAGAGGCAATTTCTTGGCTTGACATGATATCAAAGAGTCAAGGCAAATCTCAAGCTGTTGCTGTTTGTCTTCCTCTTTCAGTAGGAGAGAAGCTTTTAATTTTAAACTTAATCACTACTATTGCCAAGACAGAGAGTGTTCCATGCCTGAGGATGTTCTTAGCTGAAAAAAGCCAAAAAGCCTACAAACCAGCATTTTTTGTGAATGGGCTGTTAATGGCAGAGTTAATAGATAAGGAGAAGTGCAGAGCTGATTGATAGTGTAGAGCTGATTGATTAACCAATCTATCTGATGCAGGATTGTGGTGGTGTTCACAGGGGTCCCAGGATGGGGGAAGAGATGAGAATCTTGACTCCATGTTTCAGAAGGCTGATTTATTATTTTATGATATATATATTTCCTTTTAATATATGATATATTAAAAGGAAGGCTGATTTATTATTTTATATATATTATATATAAAATATATATATATTATATATATAATATATTATAATATTATATATTATGATATATTAAAAGGAAGGCTGATTTATTATTTTATGATATATATATTTCCTTTTAATATATGATATATTAAAAGGAAATTCTATATTAAAACTATACTAAAAGAATAGAAGAAAGGATTTCATCAGAAGGCTAGCAAGGAATAGAGAGGAATGATAATAAAATTTTGGGACTGACCAGAGAGTCTGAGACAGCTGGACTGGGATTGGCCATTAATTAGAAACAACCACATGAGACCAATCACAGATGCATCTGTTGCATTCCACAGCAGCAGATAATTATTGTTTACATTTCATTTCTGAGGCCTCTCAGCTTCTCAGGAGAAAAAAATCGTAGCAAAAGGATTTTTCATAAAATATGTCCGTGACACAGGATGTTGATCAAGACACTGGGGAAGACCTGAACCCAAACCGTAGGAGGAACCTGGTTGGAGAAAGCACCGAGGAGAGCTCCATGAGGAACCCAGACAGACCCAGCCACCTGTCCCTGGTGAGCGCCCCCGAGGTGGAGGACGACAGCCTGGAGAGGAAACGCCTCACGCGCATCTCCGACCCCGAGAAATGGGAGATCAAACAGGTCTGTGCTGCACTCAGGGGACTGGGGTAAAGGGGGTGAAGTTGTCAGGGAGTTTAATGAGCTAGAATTCAGCTCCTGGATTAATTGATTGTGTAATTTACTCGTTAACTGGCTGGCTTCTGATCTGGGATTGTTTAGTTGGGGTTTGGAGTAGCAGAAGGACGGCTTGCTCAGAGGCTGGGGGAGGATACAGGATGCAGGAGCATTCCTTTGTTCCTTTGTTCCTGTTTTAGAACTGACTCAGGCATGAGTTATGTTCATTCATGGGAACATATTCACATTGTATTCATTCTGTTCCCAGATGATTGCAGCCAATGTGCTTTCCAAGGAAGAGTTCCCTGACTTTGATGAGGAGACTGGGATTCTTCCTAAAGTGGATGATGAAGAAGGTAATAGTTCCCAGCAGTGTTATTGTTGTAAATTCCTTGTCTTTCTGGATGTATTTTGATTCAAAAATATATTGATGATGGAAGTAACTATAAAGCATCACACCATTTGCTGTCATCTTTATATTTGGAACTAGGGTTCCTGTGGCTGTATTATTAGTGGCATTTAGATGTGCCCTGTCTGTGCATTTTTATTTGCAGTGTTTTCACTTTTAAAACTCCTAAGGAGTTTTAAGAATATCTTTAATATTCCAAGGAGTCTTTAATATTTAATCTTTAATGTTTTAAGGAGTTCTTCAATATTATAAGGAGTTTTAAGAATATCTTTAGGCATACACAGGAAGCATTATTTGAAGAGGCACTTTTATCTACCCAAGAGATGTTTAATTTTTTCTGTAACAATTGTCACTTGTGAATTTTAGATGAGGATCTTGAGATTGAGCTAGTTGAAGAGGAGCCACCATTTCTTCGAGGTCACACTAAACAGAGCATGGATATGAGTCCCATTAAAATAGTAAAGGTAAGAGATTTCCAGGGCTAAAACCAATGTACTTGATTAAATGATATAAATATTTAGGAATTTAAAAAATAACCAGTTTCCCACCTGCTCATTACTGAGAGCCCTGAAAAACATAACCACTGAACTCCTTCCAAATAAAGCTGGGTTCTAACTTAACTGGTGACTGTCAAGTGGAATAATGGAACTGAAATGCCATTTAACATAGGTGTGTTAGAACAAAATTTCTCTGATTTGCTTTTTCTTATGTTTTGAAAGTAGAAAGTAGTAAAGAAATATTTTCATTGGTTGTGCCTGTAATCCTTCTGACTGGGCACTGTAAGGATGCTCCATATTAGTTATGACTATAAAAATTCATGAGGCCAGCCTGATGGAAATACCCTGGAAATCTAATGAACGAAATTTAACATTTAAAAAGCATTTCTAGAAGATGTTCTTAAAGAAAAGATATATTGAAGGTGAAGGAATGGTGGTGCTTGACATCTTTTCCTGTTGCTCTGCAGAACCCGGATGGTTCCCTGTCCCAGGCTGCCATGATGCAAAGCGCTTTAGCCAAAGAGAGGCGAGAGCTGAAACAAGCCCAGAGGGAAGCAGAGATGGATTCCATCCCCATGGGCCTCAACACACACTGGGTGGATCCTCTCCCTGATGGTATGTCTGAGCACAGCTGAACTGTGCCTTTTTTGTGCTGCTCCAGCAACCCAGGAGAAATATCTTGATGGGATGTTTGTCTACCACATTTTAAAAGTGAGTCAAAACAAAAATGCTTTTGCACTGAAATGGAAATAGCAATGTCAGGAGACATGTACAGGCATATCCTGTAATAGTGGGTGTAATCCACTTAGAAACTGAAAAACATTTAAACACACACAGAATAGAAGGCCTGGATGATGGAAAACTTGGAGCAGGATCATCAGGGTCTGTGCTGTGTGAATCCGGATGTGTAAATGATGAAACTGTTTCTTTTCTAGTGGATGGAAGACAAATAGCTGCAAACATGAGAGGTATTGGGATGATGCCAAATGATATCCCAGAGTGGAAGAAACATGCATTTGGTGGCAACAAAGCTTCTTATGGTAAGAAGACCCAGCTTTCCATCATTGAGCAGAGAGAGAGTCTCCCAATCTTCAGGCTCAAGGAGCAGCTGATACAAGTAAGACTCATGAAAAGGCATTCTGGTTTGAGCAAGCAGTAATTTAAAATAAATACTCTTGGATTTTTGATAGGTGTATAGCCAGCTGGTAATTTTAAGTGCAGAACTTTAGCTCACAATATATATTTTAAAGTATTATATATATCTGTATATTTAATGAGGTGCCAGATATTTATTAATGTAAGTCAAAATTGATACTAAGATCATGTGAGTAAGTCAGCTGAGCACTTAAACAGGTTGCTGACTTGATCAATAGGAGCATGATTTTTATTCTGAGTTAATTGAAGCAAAAGCAAGAGCTGCTCAATCTAGTCCCACATAGCCCACGCTGATTTTGTTTGGTTTGTTTTGATTTAAAAAAAGATTTAACAAGTGTGTGTTTTCTGATGTTTTCTAGGCTGTGCATGACAACCAGATTCTGATTGTTATTGGAGAGACAGGATCTGGGAAAACAACCCAGATTACCCAGTACCTGGCTGAGGCAGGATATACCTCAAGAGGGAAGATTGGATGCACTCAGCCTCGCAGAGTGGCTGCAATGTCTGTTGCAAAGAGGGTGTCAGAGGAATTTGGTTGCTGCTTGGGACAAGAGGTGAATTTCAATGTTGAAGAACATGCCAAAATAATCATGAAAAGTAGGAAAAATCAGTGTTGGAGCTGCTTGTCTTGTGTGTCCATTTGTCTGTTCCCTGTGAGCTGCAAAGTGAATTTGTGGAATAATCAAACTGGGGGTTAATGAGGCTGATAATTGTGTAACTCCTATTTCTGTGCAACTCTTCCCTCCAGGTTGGCTACACCATTAGATTTGAAGACTGCACCAGCCCCGAGACTGTCATCAAATACATGACAGATGGGATGTTGCTGAGGGAGTGCCTGATCGACCCCGATCTCACCCAGTACGCCATCATCATGCTGGACGAGGCCCACGAGAGGACCATCCATACTGATGTGCTCTTTGGGCTCCTGAAGAAGGTAATGCAGCCTGGATTTTTACTGCTTTCAGCGTGGGGAGGAAAGTGGGGCATTTTCAGGGTCCCCAGGATGAAGGAGGAATTGAGAATCTGACTCCGTGTTCTTAGAAGGGTAATTTATTATTATATTGTGCTATATTGTATTGCGCTATATTGTATTGCGCTATATTATATTGCGCTATATTATATTGCGCTATATTGCGCTATATTATATTGTGCTCTATTATATTGCGCTATATTATATTGTGCTCTATTATATTGCGCTATATTATATAGTGTTATATTATATTGTGCTATAATATATTGCGCTATATTATATTGTGCTATATTATATATTGTGCTATATTATATAGTGCTATATTATATAGGGCTATATTATATAGTGCTATTATATAGTGCTATATTATATAGTGCTATATTATATAGTGCTATATTATATTGTGCTATATTATATTATATTATATTGTGCTATGTTATATTATATTATATTATATTATATTATATTATATTATATTATGCCATATTGT
Source organism: Zonotrichia leucophrys gambelii (assembly GCF_028769735.1). NCBI lineage: Eukaryota > Metazoa > Chordata > Aves > Passeriformes > Passerellidae > Zonotrichia > Zonotrichia leucophrys. Next base: position 2,830,064 of record NC_088196.1, on the reverse strand, counting down.
GCCATATTATATTCTTTATGCTATATTATACTATATTATATTATGCTATATTATTATGCTATATTACATTATGTTATATTACGTTATATTATATTACATTACATTACCTTATATTACATTATATTATATTATATTATGTTATATTATAATATATTACATTATATTATATTACGTTATATTATATTATATTACATTATATTACATTATATTATATTATATTATGCTATACTATGCTATATTATGCTACACTATATTATATTATGCTATACTATGCTATATTATGCTATATTTATTATGCTATATTATGCTATATTTTATTATGCTATATCACATCACATTATATCACATCCCATTATATCATCATGCTATATCACATTATATCATGCTAAATCACATTATATCATGCTATACTAAACTATACTAAAGAATAGAGGAAGGTTACAGACAGAAGGCCACAAAAAATGATAATGAAAGCTCCTGACTCCTCAGGGCCTTGACACAGCCTGACCACGATTGGCCATTAAGTTAAAACAATTCCCATGTTGGATAAACAATCTCCAGCCACATTCCCAAACAGCAAAACACAGGAGAAGCTGAGGCTTCTCAGCTCCTCTGGAAAAATCCTGGGGAAAGGGATTTTTCCAGAAAATATGACAGTGCCAGGAGAGCACAGGCAAAGGTGAAGTCACATAAATGAGGTTCATGCATGTGCTTCAAGAGCAAATGTTCTTAAGGGTTTATGGTCTGAATCTTGGTGAAATGGGGCTCTGTGTGCAGGCAGAGCAAGCAAAATGCAGCAGAACAATGAGAATTTGCCATCCTGGATGTTCATAATGGTGGATGAACAGGGGAGTGTTCTTGCTTTGCTCATCCTGCTCTGCCAAAAGCTTTCCTGTGATAATGTTGCTGAGGGAGGATTCAAATGGGACCTCAGGGGTCAATTTTGTGAAATTCTGGGTACTGGGATGAGCTGCCCCTCTACTCAGATGTTAAAACACCTTTTATTGCTGGTTGTATTTATCTGATTTTAGTCAAATACCATATTTTGATAGTTTCAAAGGCAATAAATGACTTGAGAATTTTGTTCTCCTTGCAGACAGTGCAGAAACGGCAGGACATGAAGCTGATAGTGACATCAGCAACTCTGGATGCTGTGAAATTCTCTCAGTATTTCTATGAAGCACCAATCTTCACAATTCCTGGCAGAACATACCCAGTAGAAATTCTGTACACAAAAGAGCCAGAGACAGATTATTTGGATGCCAGCCTGATTACAGTAATGCAGATCCATTTAACAGAGCCACCAGGTGAGTAGAAAATGGTCTTGAGTTATTGGTGATTTAAAGATCTCTGAGCAAGATTTTTGTATGAATGATGGATCATGTTAGTAATGTGAGCAAAATGCTTTTTCTTTTTTGTAAATACAGTAACTAAAATGCTGAAAATTTTGGGTAAAAGACTGAAGTTTGTTACCTTTGGCTAAGAGTTGCTAGCAAAAGTTGGGGATCCTCATCAATGGAAAACATGAGGAATGAAAAGATGGAAATGCAGGAGTTGTAATGAACAGAATTGATTCTGTGGATGTTTTAATTTACTTCCTGTGTAGGTGACATTTTGGTCTTTCTGACTGGCCAGGAAGAGATTGACACTGCCTGTGAAATCCTCTATGAGAGGATGAAATCTCTAGGACCTGATGTTCCAGAGTTGATTATCCTGCCAGTGTACTCAGCTTTGCCCAGTGAAATGCAGACCAGGATCTTTGACCCAGCCCCACCAGGCAGCAGAAAGGTAATTTCATCTTTGAGCTCTCTCATCTTCTCCTGATATATTTTAATAGTGGGGTGTATTACAGTGCTTAAAGGATAAACATTTGGGGAAAAGATGATTTACAGCTTAGAGCATATTTTTGTTAGAGTACATATCAAGTTATCTAAGCCTTTGAATACATGTAAAAACATCTGGTGGGGCAAACCTCTGTGTGGAATGTTCTTGGTGTGTTATTTAATGGATGCTAACTTTAGTTAATCTAAAGATCTAAAATCTAAATGCAGTTCATGTTGGATGGAGGTAAATTTCCTGCCAGGCAGCTAGTGAATATCTAGAGTACATTCTCAGGGAGATTTTTCTCTGGATACAGGCTGTGTCTGAGTGATAGATAAAAAATCTCCCTGAAGTCAGTGCAGTCTTGCTTTGAATTGTGGATTTTTTCACGCTCTTTTCCCTTTTTGCCCAAACTTTAAACAAAGGTAGATACTTAAAACCTGTCCATCTTTGTGGATAACATCTCCTTCTGTTCCCTGTGAGCACATTTCTCCTTTCTCCATTAAGTGACAGTGGTTGCATTTGTAACAAACTGCTCATGTTACACCAGAGGATGAAGTTGGGTGCTGGGGTTTTCTTGGCAGCCTGACACAGAGCTGCTGCTGACTCAGACTCTGATTTGCAGGTTGTCATTGCCACCAACATTGCAGAGACATCTCTGACTATTGATGGAATCTATTATGTGGTTGATCCTGGCTTTGTGAAGCAGAAAGTTTATAACTCCAAGACTGGAATTGACCAGCTGGTGGTGACACCAATTTCCCAGGTAGGTATTCTGTGTTTGTCTCTCCCCATGGGTGTTGTGTGTCCTGCCAATGTGGCATCCAAGCTCAAGTGAGCAAAATGAGGCAGTGATAAACCCACATTTGTGATAACTCCCTGAATCTATGCCTACAGAATACATACTTCCCTGTGGTGTATTGAAAGTCAAGTAAAATTGTGAATAACTATTTTATTTTATTTTTCACCTGGTTTTATTTCACTTGTTTTCAAGCACAAGCGAGCAAAATGAAACAATGATAAACCCACATTTGTGATAGCTCCCTGAGGCTGTGCCTACAGAATACATACTTCCCTTTCCCCTGAAAGCCTTTCTATCCATACTAGTAAAATTGTGAATAACCATTTTATTTCACTAGTTTTCACTTGATTTTATTTCACTTGTTTTCAACCACAAGTGAGCAAAATGAGACAATGATAAACCCACATTTGTGATAGCTCCCTGAATCTATGCCTACAGAGTACATACTTCCCTGTGGTGTATTGAAAATCAAGTAAAATTGTGAATAACTATTTTATTTTATTTTTCACCTGGTTTTATTTCACTTGTTTTCAAGCACAAGTGAGCCAAATGAGAAAACTATAAACCCACATTTGTGATAACTCCCTGAGGCTGTGCCTACAGAGTACATACTTCCCTGTGGTGTATTGAAAATCAAGTAAAATTGTGAATAACCGTTTTATTTCACTTGTTTTCAACCACAAGTGAGCAAAATGAGACAATGGTAAACTCAAATTTCTGACAGCTCCTTGAGGCTGTGCCTACAGAGTACATACTTCATGTTGTATTGAAAGCCTTTCTATCCATACAAGTAAAATTGTGAATAACCATTTTATTTCACTTGTTTTCACCTGGTTTTATTTCACTTGTTTTCAACCACAAGTGAGCAAAATGAGGCAATGATAAACCCACATTTCTGATAGCTCCTTGAGTCTGTGCCTATTGAATAGCTACTCTTTTTAAATTCAAGTAAAATTGTGAATAACCATTTTATTTCACTTGTTTTCACCTGGTTTCATTTCACTTGTTTTCAAGCACAAGTGAGCAAAATGAGGAAATGATAAACCCACATTTCTGATAGCTCCTTGAGTCTGTGCCTATTGAAAGCCTTTCTATCAATACAGGTAAATTTGTGCATAACCATTTTATTTCACTTGTTTTCACCTGGTTTTTTGTACCTGTTCCCTTGTTCTTCAGCTCAAGCAAGCAGGTGCAAAGTGCAAAACAGCCCAGGAAATGCTACAGCTGTAACAGACGTCCTACGGATGAGATGCTGACCACCAACGTGCCTGAAATCCAGAGAACAAATCTGGCCAGCACAGTGCTCTCCCTGAAGGTGGGTATTGAAGCAAACCAGCCTGCTAAGTGTGTCAGTAAATGAGTTTCTGCCTTTGAGTCTCAGGAAGTAGTGCTGTAATTTTAGATTTAATGAACAGAGGTAGTTTGGAAGGGAGATTTCAACAAAAGCAGTTCTCAGGCACTGGGCTTGCTCCTGTGTTTTTTATTGAGGGTTATTCTGTTGGATAGCCAGCTAAATGATGAGCTTCAGCTGCACAGAACAGTTAGTTGCAGGAAATAGGAGAAACAGAAATCTCCAGCAGTAGCATTTCCTTTGTAGGGGACATTTCCATTGTTAACAGATGAGATAAATTGTTTTAGAGTGGGTTTAGAGCTGCAAACCTGGGCATGTCTAAGTGTGTACCATCCCTGTGGAGGTGTGTGAGCTGGATTAACCCAGGCACGGCTGGGAGAGCTGCTGCCATTCCCCTTCTGGGAGCAACCTAAAGTCCTGTGGAGCTGTCAGGCCACTCTGCTCTACAAGACACAATCCCAAAAGCAGCATTCAGCTCCTGTTTCTCCTCAGCTCAGTCATGTTGCTTGAGGGGGGTGTGGAGCAGTACCTGAAGAGCAGAGCAGAAAGCTGAGGAGTGCAGGAATGCCGTGGCCTGTGCTCCTCATTTCAGGTGCAGGAAGGCAGCTGTGCATTCACACCTGCAGTCAGGATAAGCACATGAGGCTGGGCTTGCCTAAAGTTGTGTAGTGCCTCTCTGTTTGCTGTTATATCTCAGGCTGGAGTTTGTTGCTTTCCTTCTGAATGTTTTAACTTGGTTTTTCTCCCATCCCTCCCAGGCTATGGGCATCAATGATTTGCTGTCCTTTGACTTCATGGATGCTCCCCCCATGGAAACTCTGATTACTGCCATGGAGCAGCTCTACACCCTGGGAGCTCTGGATGATGAGGGGCTGCTCACTCGGCTGGGCCGTAGGGTAGGCAGAATAAAATCCCTCTTAGCATTCTTGGTTTGCTTTTGCTGTCACTCTCTTGTAGGTTTTGGTAGCTTTTCATTTACCACAGCTCTGCTGTACCTTCTGTTTTTAAGGTACCTTAAAAAGATACCTTTTAAAAATACCTTCTGCTTCTTGAAAGTGCCTTCTGCTTTTTAAACAGCAACTAGTGTTTCTTTTTATTCATAAATTTACATTTTTTAATGTCTAAAAACTTCCTGTAAGTATTGGGATATTCTTGTGATAGTGAATACAGACAAATAATGTGCTTCATGTTGAGTGAAGTGATTGTGGATCAAGCACACCTCTTTGCAAAATAAATATGTGAGAAAGGGCATTGCTTTGTTTTGCACTGAAAGATTTGAGATTTTTCACAGAATGCCTGGAAATATTTTTCTTGCAGATGGCAGAATTCCCCCTGGAGCCTATGCTGTGTAAGATGTTGATCATGTCAGTGCACCTGGGATGCAGTGAGGAGATGCTGACAATTGTGTCCATGCTGTCTGTGCAGAACGTGTTCTACAGGCCGAAGGTGAGCAGCTGAGCCAGAGGCAGCGGTGTCACAGTCTGGGTGTGAAAGCTTCAGGGGTTAGGAGTGAGCATATTTCCCTAAAGAAACTCGTAATTTGGTCAGAAGATTTGCCTGTGCAAATGTTCCTTTTCATGTAAGGGCCTGTAGCTGTGCTGTTGGTAGTTTATTTGGAGATGGGAAGTGAAAAGTCTTTAAACTGCTCCTGTGTGGGGGTGTTCCCAGGGAAGAGATGAGGATCTTGACTCCATGTTTCAGAAGGCTGATTGATTAGTTTATGATGTATATATTATATTAAAACTATACTAAAAGAATAGAGGAAAGGATTTCATCAGAGGGTTAGCAAGGAATAGGAAGGAATGATAATAAAATCTTGTGACTGACCAGAGTCTGAGCCAGCTGTGATTGGCCATTAATTAAAACCAACCACATGAGACCAATCACAGATGCACCTGTTGCATTCCACAGCAGCAGATAATTATTGTTTACATTTCATTTCTGAGGCCTCCCAGCTTCTCAGGAGAAAAAATCCTGTCAAAAGGATTTTTCATAAAATATATCTGTGACACTCTTGCATTTCCCAACAAACACACACCCAAAACCAAGTCAGTCCCAGCTCTGCAGTTCAGATTGCCTTTGAATTTTCAGAAAGTGTTTCTTCATGGCACCTCTGTCCTGTGCTGCTTTCTTTAAAGTCAGTAGGTAAAGCAGGCTCTGCTGTGGGATCAGGTTTGTCTTGGATCCATTACTTCAGCTCTGATCTATGTAACTGCAGTATTTGATGAATGCTTTATGTGCAGATGGGAGAGGTGTGTGCATCACCAGGCTCAAACTGCTGCTTCACATTTCTTGATGAATTACTGAAAGAATTTGTAGAGCAGTAAGAAAACCAGTTAGTGCAGTGTGTGCATGGGCTTCCTGCAGTATAAAGGAGCCATTTACTTTGATGTGTTCTTTCAAAAATAGGGACTGAGATTGAAAAAACATTCTGTGTTGTCTTAATCTGTTACTATTATATTTTCTGAAAAATCCCTTCACCAGGATTTTTTTTTTTCTGGGAAGCTGAGAACCTTCAGAGAAAAAGAAAAAAATACTTGTTTCTTCTTATTTTGTTACTTTGGAATGTAGTTTAGAAATTGTTTATCCAACATGTGAATTGTTTTTACTTAATGACCAATCAGAGTCTAGCTATGTCAGGACTTTGGAGAATCGTGAGTTTTTAATTAGTATCTTGTTAAACTTTTTGTCTGTATCCTTTCTCTGTTCTTTAGTATAGTTTTAGTATAGTATAATATAATATGATATGATATATAATTAATATAATATAATATAATATAATATAATATAATATAATATAATATAATATAATATAATATAATATAATAGTATAGTATAGTATAGTATAGTATAGTATAGTATAGTATAATAATATAATTAATCTAATATAATATAGTATAATATAATATAGTATAGTATAATATAGTATAGTATAGTATAGTATAGTATAATATAGTATAATATTTCTAAAAACATGAACATGAATATTTCTAAAAAACATTTTCTTCCTGCCATGGGGGACCCCAAAAATACCACATGAATCCTGTATCATTATCATGATAGGTTTAAAATGATAGTTAAAAAATGATATGAATGACAAGGAGCCTGTGTCATCCTTATTGTCCAGGAATTTTCTCTATGATGATATCTTATATATCGATGTATATTTTATGTGTTAGGATAAACAAGCACTTGCTGATCAAAAGAAAGCCAAGTTCCATCAAACAGAAGGTGACCACCTCACTCTGCTGGCTGTGTACAATTCCTGGAAGAACAATAAGTTTTCAAATCCTTGGTGCTATGAGAATTTCATCCAGGCCCGTTCCCTACGCCGGGCTCAGGACATTCGCAAGCAGATGTTGGGCATCATGGACAGGTGAGCACATCAAGGAGGGACAATTCTGACTCTGTGGTCTTGGGAAGGATGAAAGTTTGACAAGAAAGTCTCACAGATGCTTAGCAGAAAGATTTTGGAATGTAGAGTTTGATGAAAGAATAGAGATGGAAGCAAGTTTTGATAGAGAAGAAAAGAATTGCTGAGCCAGTCTTACTGGATAACCAAGGAGACAAAGGGTGTGTTAGTTAGAAGGGGTTTTTATGGCTTAGAGCAAAAGATAAACTTAATTCAAACCAGAAGATGCTTTTACCAATCAGAAAGATAGCACAGGCAAATAAGGCAGCAAATGTTGCAAGTAGAAAAAAGGTCTCAGAATTTTCCACTGCAAGAAAACTGGAAAACAACTTCTGGCTTAAACTGTAATGTACTGACTTTGATTGGAGAACAGTAACATGAATATGGTAATTACAGTAGCTATGATGGGCTAGAGATAAAAGTTAAGGTATAGATTGGTTCTACTGTATGAAGATGCTCAGCAAAGAAAAGCATCTAATGCATTGTAACCAAAAGAAAAGTATATAATGCATTGTAACCAAAAGAAAAGTATATAATGCATTGTAACCCAAAGAAAAGTCTATAATGCATTGTAACCAAAAGAAAAGCATATAATGCAATGTAACCAAAAGAAAAGTAAATAATGCATTGTAACCAAAAGAAAAGTATAGAATGCATTGTAACCTAAACTAAGGGTCTCCAGGGCTGCCTGCAGCTGGAGCTGACAGCTGTAGGTGCAGCTCTGCCACCCACAACTCTGGACTCTGTAACATCTTAGATTTAATAAACTGCATTTTGAAGTCCCACATCTCTCACTCAAGCTCTTACACTGTGTCTTCTGTTCTTACATTGTAATAGCTAAAGAAAATTTGCTGAACTCATTTTGGTAGCTGCATCCAAATCTGCAGAGCTCTGATCTTTTTCTCTCTATCTCTTGCCTGGCAGGCATAAGCTGGATGTGGTGTCCTGTGGGAAGGCCACAGTCCGGGTCCAGAAGGCAATTTGCAGTGGCTTCTTCAGGAATGCAGCCAAGAAGGATCCCCAGGAAGGGTACAGGACACTCATTGACCAGCAGGTTGTTTACATCCACCCATCCAGTGCTCTCTTCAACAGGCAGCCTGAATGGTAAGGAAGGCAAGAGCATGGGATTTCCTGTTTCTCCTCAGACTTTATAACAGAGAAAGCTGTGGTGTGGGGAGTACAGATCTGGGCAGAGGCTCCTGATTCCTTAGCAGTGAGAAAAGTTTCAAGTCTGATTTTGTCTCTTTCTGCTGCTGAGGGTGTTCAGAGGGGTCTGAGGATGAGGGAAGAGATGAGGATCTGACTCCACGTTTCAGAAGGCTGATTTATTATTTTATGATATATATTATATTAAAATGATACTAAAAAGAATAGAAGAAAGGATTTCATCAGAAGGCTAGCAAGGAATAGAAAAAGAAAGAATGATAACAAAGGCTTGTGGCTCGGACAGAGTCTGAGCCAGCTGAGCTGTGATTGGCCATTAATTAGAAACAACCACATGAGACCAATCCCAGATGCACCTGTTGCATTCCACAGCAGCAGATAACCATTGCTTACATTTTGTTCCTGAGGCCTCTCAGCTTCTCAGGAGGAAAAATCCTAAGGAAAGGATTTTCCATAAAAGATGTCTGTGACAGCTGAGCTTAGTGCCTGTGCAGAGATGAGACTGACTTTTGGAGCCAAGGCCAGGCCTGAAGTTGTAATTGTTTCTTTATTGTGGAAGGGGATTTAAAACACTGGGTATTAAAGAGACAGAGCATTGTTTTAAATGGGATGGAGGAGTTCTGTGCTGAAGAGTAGCTGTGAAGTAGGAGGAGGAAAATAAATAATTTCAAATCCTTCTATTGAACAGAGGTAGTTTGGAAGGGAGACTTTAACAAAAGCAATTTTTAGGCACTGGGCTTACTCAGTCCTTTATCCAGAGGGATAACTCTTCTAGATGGTTCTTCTGGAGCTTAAAAGGAGCAAGCTTAGCTCCTCCAGCCCTTTCCTTGTTGCTTCTTGTTTGCAAAACCCGATTTTCAGCATTCCATCCCTTTTCCCAGGGTGGTGTATCACGAGCTGGTGCTGACCACCAAGGAGTACATGAGGGAGGTGACAACCATCGATCCTCGCTGGCTGGTGGAGTTTGCCCCAGCTTTCTTCAAGGTCTCTGACCCCACCAAGCTGAGCAAGCAGAAGAAGCAGCAGAGGCTGGAGCCGCTCTACAACCGCTACGAGGAGCCCAACGCCTGGAGGATCTCGCGCGCCTTCCGCCGGCGCTGAGCTCTGCTCCCGCTGGCTCTGCTGCTCTGCCCCTGTGGGGCCGGGGCCTGTGCGCTGCTGCCACTGTCCTGGGCACACACAGCCCCGTGCAGCTCAGCCTGGGCAGCCCAGATGTGCTGCAGCTGCACAGCTGTGGGGCTTGGAGCACTTTAGTGATTCCTCTTTTGAGAGACAAAATCTAAGACTCAGAGTCTGGGTACTGAGCTAAACAACACAAAAAATGGTGAACTGGTTGTTCATCTTTCAAGAGGCAAAATCTAAGACTGAGGAGTCTGGGTATAGCTAAATTTAGCTTCCTTTAGAGATTCCCTTTAAGAACAAAATTATGACCAGAGTCTGGTGAACTGAGCTGAATTTTTAGTTCCCTTTTAGATATTCCTCTTTGAGAGACAAATCTAAGATCAGGGTCTGGGCTAGCTAAACACAAAAATGGTGATTTAGAACTGTTGTTCACTTTCAGAGCAATCAGACTGAGTCTGGGTGGAGACTGAGCTGAACAACAAAAAATTGATTTAAAGCGTTCACCAGCTGAGGGTCTGGTGAGCTGAGTGAAATTTTTCCCCTTAGATTTTTGAGAGACAAAATCTAAGACTCAGGAGTCTGGGCTTTGAGCTGAACAACACAAAAAATGGTGATTTAGAACTGGTTGTTCACCTTTCAAGAGACAAAATCTAAGACTCAGGAGTCTGGGTGAGCTGAGCTGAACAACACAAAAAAATGATTTAAAACTGGTTGCTGACCAGCCTGATTGGGTTCTGAGTGACCAGACAAATAGAAGGTGGAATAGTTTGTGTTTTTACCCTGCTAAAAGGGATTTATTCCTGCTTAAGGTTCTTGCTCAGTGACTGCTTTTTGGGAGCAGCCTGTTCTTTATTTTACCAGGTTTATGCATTTTCCCATGCAATGTAAATACTTGTATTTTATTTAAGCCATCTGTGGTGAGATATTTAGTATCTCTGGCTTTGGGATAAGGCAGGAAAAATTCTTGAAACCCAGCTAGAAGATATTTGGACAATGGCACAGGTCAGGCTGCAAGACTTGCCCTTCATCCCCATCAGGGTTTATCAGCCATTAATTCCATCTGGGAATGTAAGTGGTTACAAGTGTTTGGACCTTTTATTCAATGTGCCATGTGCTTTATTTTCACTTACAGTATTTGGTGGCATCACAGCTGTTGGGTTTTTGTAATAGAATGAGCTCTTACAGCTAAAATGTAAAAATTGTATAACAGTTTATTGTTTTAAAAAGAAGTGTGCTATGTCAGCCCCAAACTATCTGTAAAATATTTTTTTTGTTACTAACAGATGAAATTTATTTGACTCCATAACTGTAGAAACCTTATTTTTTTTTTTTCTAAAACTGGGACATTTGCTAAAATTATTGTTGAAATGTGGAGAAGTACTTTGCTGGTTGTTTTACACAGTGAATTGGAAGAATGTTTCACATTGAAAAGTAACTGTGTTGGAAATACCTCTCTGTGCAAAGGTGAGCAGGGATGTTCAATGTCCTGAGCTTTCCCTCGTGTTGTATCATCATAAAATTAAAGGGAATGACAAAGTTTGTAACTTTGGACTCAGAGAGTCAAGGAAAGGACAGGAGGGGAGGGCAGGGGGTGGCCCAAAGGATCAATGTCACATCCTTGGGAATGCTGCAGGTGGAGGTGCCAAGGGAGGAGCAAACCCAGAAGGTAAAGGAGGAGCACTCAGTGAGGTTGCACTGGCCCAACACAGACCAATTTATTAATGATAATATTTTTACACTCATAAATAGTAAAGGCAATTTATACCAAAGGAAAGGTTCCCCTTCACCCTCTCTTCTGGCACAGCCCAGGGGCTGGGCAGGGCAGGGCAGGAGGGGCAGAGCTGCCAGAACACCAAAGCAGCAGCAGAGCAGACAGCTCTGATGTCCAGCCCTCCTCAGGCAGGGAGAGCTGCCTGCCATGGCTTTGGGAGGGTTGGCATTGGCCATGCAGGGAAAATCAGGCTTTCAGTCAATATACAGAATTTTTTCTACAGGCTACCATGCTGGCAGGATTGGCAATGCTTTGTATTCAGCAGCTGAAACATCAATCTGAAGCAGTGGAAAGAGACTTTTTCTGTATGGGTACACTTGTCTAACTGGGAATGTGGTGGAGCTGCTAATTAAAAAATTAAACACCTCTTAATCAGGATGTGGTATCCAATATAAACATTTACTGTTGTGGAAAACCTGCCAGTTTAGTTAAGTGCATGTGCTGCACTGGACTGCAGAGAGAGCTCCTTTTCAACACATCTGAATTCCCCCCAAACATGCAAATATCTGTGGAGTTTAAGTCTGAATTCCTATATTAAGATCTATGTATAGTTCAGATTATTTTGTATAGCATTTTTTAATCCCACCTCCACCAGGTGTGATTAAATTCAATCCCACCTCTTGCCTCAGACAATTCTCTAGCCAAGCTCAGGACGGGCACACTCCAGAGCCTGGCAGCTCTTCAAATCTCCTGAGGATGTTTTTTGAGGAACTTTTTCAGTTTGGAAAAGCCACAGCACTGCACTGAGCTGTGTCTCAGGCTTTGCTGCTTCCCACAGCCCTGAAGGAGGTGCTGGTTTGAGCTGTGCCCCAGAGCAGGGCAATAAATCAATAAAATCCCTTTGGGCCATGGACTGCAGGATCCTCACCTGCCCTGCTCAGAGGGCCTGAACAGCAGAAACTGCTGGCATGGGCAGGGAGGGGATAGGGCAGGAGCATGCAGGATAATTGATGAGTATTCCTCAAGGAAGGCACAAAATCTGGGAGCATTGTCCTGCAGCCATCCTGGGAAGGCTTAAGTGGCCTTTCAGAGTGAGTTCCTCTGGTCAGAGCTGGAACCAGGTCATGCAGAGGTTCAGGACGTGGACAGGAGGAACAGAGTCAGCAGCAGCACTGTAACATTCTCATCATTTCTCTCGTTTTTCTGAATGAAAAAAGCCCTGGTGGGACAGCATCCCCTCCCTCTGCAGTGAGGGGATTGTGACAGGTTTGGTACAATCACCTGAGAGAACCTGCCCCATCCTCACTCAACCAAGGTTTTAGCACAAGCACACAAGAGCCCTGCGTGCTGCCAGGTGATTTTCCATTTGTGTACCTGAAAACTTGTCCTGAGCAGGGCAGGGCTGCAGAGTTCAGAGCTGGCTGAACAAACACTGCACCAGCTGCCCACCATCCACCCATCCCTGCCCACAGAGCTCCCAGCAGTGCTCGTAGGTGTAGCCCTTGCTGCAGAGCTGTGCAGGGAAGCTGCTGAGCTCTGGCAGGTGGGACAGGGGCAGCGTGTCCATCCATCCATCCATCCATCCATCCCTCCATCCCTCCATCCACCCATCATCCATCCATCCATCCATCCACCCATCCATCCATCCATCCATTCATCCATCCATCCATCATCTATCCACCCATCATCCCATCCACCCATCCATCCATCCTTTCCATCATCACCCATCATCCATCCATCCATCCATCATCCATCATCCATCCATCATCCATCCACCCATCCATCATCCACCATCCATCCACCCATCCCTCCATCATCCATCCATCCATCCCTGCCCACAGAGCTCCCAGCAGTGCTAGTAGGTGTAGCCCTTGCTGCAGAGCTGTGCAGGGAAGCTGCTGAGCTCTGGCAGGTGGCAGCCATTGTCCCCCAGGTGGGACAGGGGCAGCGTGTCCATCCATCCATCCCTCCATCCATCCATCCATCCATCCATCCACCCATCATCCATCCACCCATCCATCATCCATCATCCATCCACCCATCCATCCATCCATCATCCATCCACCCACCCATCCATCCATCCATCCATCCATCCATCCCTCCATCCATCATCCATCCATCCATCCCTGCCCACAGAGCTCCCAGCAGTGCTAGTAGGTGTAGCCCTTGCTGCAGAGCTGTGCAGGGAAGCTGCCGAGCTCTGGCAGGTGGCAGCCATTGTCCCCCAGGTGGGACAGGGGCAGCGTGTCCTCCTCGCTGAGCTCCAGCTCCGCCCTCAGCCGCGGCTGCTCGGGGAAGGCCATGGAGAACAGAGCCTCGGGCTCACACACAAACTTGTACACGTATCGCTCCCCAGCCACCTGCAGGGAGGAGAGGAGGCCCGGTGAGTGCTGCAGGCCCAGGGGCAGCTCCAGGGGAGGTTTGCACCAACATCTGCCTGCCCTGAGATGTGTCAGAGCTGCTCGTTGCTCCTTGGAGCAAACACTGGCTAGGAAATCAGAATTTATCTTTCACCTGCTTTGTCCCTGTCCCACTCCCTCTTCTCCCCTCCCTCCACAGTGCATCTGAGAAAGCCAGCAAGCTCAGGTACGTGGCATTTAAGCAGGCATAGGAATTTGGGGAAGGTTTCCCTGCTGTCCTCTTGCTGCTCTGACCTCCCCTGGAGCAGCTCCTGTGCAGGAATGTGTCCCCCTGTTGATGGAGTGACTAAAATATCCTTGGTCTCCTTAAAAAGGAAAAAACCCAGAAGTTTCTCTCCTCAATTTGGTAAAAAGACACCTCATAGTTGTCTTTGTCCCCAAATAGGACCTTGGGGACTTCAAGTCAGACCTAAGGATTGGACAGAGGCCAGAAAGTCCTGCCTGAGCAATTCACTAGAAAAGAAGAGAACAAAGGAGCTAATCACTTTTGTGGGGTGTTTTAGCAGGAGCCTCTTGCCCCTAGCTCAGGTTTTCTCTGTAAAGAGTTTTGTTATTTTGCCTTTTAATAAAACTTTTCTGTTTCTAACACTACCTCAGAAGCCAGCCTGCTGATTTTATGCCATTTGAGGTAGCTGGGCTAGCTTGGGTAGGATATGTTTCTCTGAGAGCTTATAGGACCTGGCTTGAGGAGAAAATATGTCACTGCTGGAGCCTGGGGTGCTGCCAGCTGACACTCTCTGTCCCTGAACAGTCTGCACTCAGACACACTCCCCGTTCTCTCTCCAGGGCCCTCACACCATCCCTGCCACACAGCACCAAGTTCCAGGCAGCCTCTCCTTCACTGATTCTACCTCCTCGAAGCTGCGTCAATTCCAACTCTCCTGACTGCAGAATATACACAAAAAAGAAACTCCAATTCCCCCTTTGTTTGGTTTCTCATGCTTTGCAGTTGCAGCTAGCTCTGAGTTTTCTGTTCTTTCTAAGGCCTGCTTGCCCAGCTTTCTAAAAATCTTACCTTGGCTATTTCCCACAGCTAGCTCAAGGCCTATCTAAGGCCTCTTGTCTCAAACAAGAGAAGCATCACATAAAGCAGAAACAATTTTTCCTGATTTGCAAACTGACCTTCTGCATGATGCCTTTCTCGTAGTAGTAGCGCAGAGAGCGGCTCAGCTTGTCGTAGTTCATGGCTGGACGGTTCTTCTGGATGCCCCAGAGCCTGGCCACCTGCAAACAGCACCAAAGAGCAATGCCTGTGAGCACAGCTGCCTCAGCTTGAGAGATTTTAGGTAAAAAAATTATTAAATTTAAATAAATAGATTTATTCTATTGCCGTCTGTCAGAGGTGGGGCATTTATCTGCAGTTCATTGAGCAGTTTTCTTTATCTCTTCAACAACCAATCCTCCCTCCAGGAGCCTTCTTCTAGGGCTGCTTTTCCCTATGTTACACCTAATTTTCAAGGTTCCATGTTTATCAGGAGACCAAGAATGAGGGAGCACACTGGAAGAGACCTGTGCCTTTCTACTCCTTCTGGATGCCCCAGAGCCTGGCCACCTGCAAACACAGCACCAAAGTGGCAATGCCTGTGAGCACAGCTGCCTCAGCTTGAAAGATTTAGCTGAAATGTTTATTTAATATCAATAAATAGATTTATTCTATCGCCGTCTGTCAGAGGTGGGGCAGTTATTGGCTGTTTATTATGCAGTTCTTTTTTATCTCCTCCACAACCAATCCTCTCTCCAGGAGCTTTCTTCTAGGGCTGCTTTTTCCTATGTTACACCTAATTTTCAAGGTTCCATGTTTATCAGGAGACCAAGCTCCAGGAGGGAGCACACTGGAAGAGACCTGTGCTTTCCTACTCCTACACGATTTTCAGCTTTATCCATGAGAGTCAGAAGTCTGTTGTAAGCCAATATCAACTCATCTGCACTGAAAGTGCCCATAAATTTTGATTTGTAGCCAGAGCAGGGCTAAATGCAGCTCTAAGTGCAACAAGAGATGAACAGATATTATGGACACTTCTCCCAGATGCTGTTAAAGTACCACTGGATTTTTTTGGAGCATGGCAGCATTTGGAATTACACTTCAGTGGAAGTAATTTTTAAATAAAGATAGACTAGGGCATATTTTATGAAAACTTTTGAGCCATACTGATTGCAGAACTCCAAACCTCAGTGTCAGCCTCAAGTATGGAGCATGACAAGGCAGCACAGGCCACTGCAAGCTTGAGAGTGAATATCCAGGGAAATGAAGGCTGTGGATAATTTGACTCACTGCATGGCTGAGGTTATAAATTCACACAAAAGCAGTTTTTCTTAAACCTGGTATTTGTGCCACTCAAGTGTTTTGACCTCTTCTAAAATCCTTGACTTGCTGCAGGATGTGGGAAGTGCCAGTGCCAGGGCAGAGGAAAAGCCACTTGGGAATTTACAGAGCATATAAAGAGCAACAGAACAAGAAACAAGAGTGTTGTAGAGAAGCCCGATGGTTTCACCTCCTCTGGCTCAATGAGCTTGAACTCCATCCCTCTCCCAGTCCAGGCAATGAAGTGGGAATTGGTGGGGTTGTCCAAGAGGGCCACGAGGAACTGCCAGAGCTGCAGCGAGCCCCGTCTCTGGTAGGGGGGTCCTTCCCTGTACCCTGCCCCTTCCTGCTTGAGGTCTCCTGCTGGCAAGGACAAACAAGACAATCTCTAAGGAGAACAGCGAAAAAAAGGGGGAAAAAAAGCAGCACATTTCGCTGTTTCAAAATGTTTACCTGGAATATTTCAGTTCACATAAAACAGTGGTAAATTCACAAGAGCAGCTCTGATATGAGTCACAATTAAGCTGATTATGCTAGAAGGCCTGGTTGCTGCTAAGAAAGCTCAAAAAATGAGCAAAACACCAAAAAGCTGGGTACAAAAACACAAGGGTAATGAACCATGTAGGTACTGGCCAAGGGGCTGGCTAAGGTGATGGATAACACTATCTTATATAAAAACTCCAAGCCTTTCTTTCTCCAACCTTCAAATTTCTCTGGAACAACACAGACATCATCAGCAAAGGGCCTCATCTGCTTGCCATAGCCTGGAAGAGAAAGCAACAGCAGCAGTCAGGGTGGGAGCAGAGGGGCAGGGAGAAAAGGCAGCGCCTGCAGCTCTCACCTGGTGCATCCTCTGTGCTGCAGTGGCTGGGGTAACCCTCAGCATTCACGTACATGGAAGGGCACTCAGGAGCATCTACAGAGCAATTAACAAATTAACAAACCCATTTGTTTAAAAAGCACAGGTGGACAGGTGAGTTTAACCAAGGTCCTCTTGGAGCCCTGCTAAAGGGTGAGAGTCAGACTGATAACTACAGCTCCATTTGCATTATCCTTTAAATCACGAATTAGAGCAGTAAAATTTTGTGGCACCATCCTTCAGAGTAGCCAGGATATCCAGCCAATCACCTCCACATCGCTTTTACACAAAATCATGTATAAATCAATATTCAAAATCAATCTGAACCTCTCTCTCCTCTTAGTTTAAGATAATTACACACTTTGCTGCTGCTTTAAGAAGGCATTACATTTTTCCAGGGGTACTGTGATGCTGAAAATGGAGAGCAGCAGCATCTGAATGTTTCTAGAGTCTCACAAATGACATTTCAGATGTCTCTAGAGTCTCACAAATGACATTTCAGATGCCTCAAGTCTCCCTGGCTTTTTCACATCATGAGGGGGCATTCTCACAATCAGTTTAGAAAATATAAGAGAAAAATTAAAAACAAGCAGGAAGTCTTTTCCTGGTTCTGTGTGTAAAGTGCTGTCTGTGCACTGCAATTTGTGTTTTCTGAATCGAATTTATTTACTGTGCACAGCTCAAACAGAAGCTGTAACTTTGCAAAGGTTTATGTTCCATTTCCCTCCCACACCTGTGTCTGGCCATGGCTGCCAGCAGATTTTTGCTGATGCTGAGGGAAGAGAACTCTGAGCTGACAGCCTGGGTGTTATTACAACCATAAACTCTCACAAAAACCACATTTCCATCCTCTGGGCTTGCACATTTTCTGAACAGACCCTGTGAAATTGTAATACCAATATCACAACAGTGATCCCCTCATAGGAGCTTTTGATTTTTGTGTTTATTTCTGCTAAAGGAAACCATTCAAGTTGTCCATTAAAATACCAGGAAAGCAGAGGTATCACTCCCTCTGGCAGAAGGGTATTGTGATCTCAGGGTAGTGAGTCAGAAAAATAAGAAAAATAAGATTTATCCCTTGTGGAAAAATAAGAGAATCACCTGGTGGAGATATCTGGCATCTAGAGAGCTCTTTTTGGCATCACTGACTTCAACACATTTAATTCCTTCCTTTCTGCTGCTGTTTACTGTTTTCACCATGATTTCTTCAAAACTGACCTCACTTACTTTCTAAGCTCACAAACACCCCCAAAACCAAAAACTCCCTGTGAAACTGGAAACAGCCTTTTTGTCATTCCTGATGGTGTGAGCGGGCTAATCATGAATTTTGAGTGTCTCCTAATTGGCTCCTTACTTTTACCTTGTCTGAGTGGATTTAACATCACCTCCTGCCTTGCTCAAGCTTTCAGCTCTGCACCACAAATTCTTTCTCAGAGCAAGATGAGTCTCCCAGCCTTATTTTGGCTGCAGTGACCATCAGAGCTGTTTTAGCTACCCAGAGAGCTCACGCTGCTGCCAGCGCTGCTCCAGAGCTGAGAGAGCAGCAGCTCATCCAGCTGGGTGCTCCCCAAGGAGCTGCTCACCCCCTGATGGTGCCCATTGCTGGGGGAGATGAAACAGGAAAGCCTTGTAAATATGATTGCCTGGCAAAAGATTTTGAGAATATGGAAACTGTAAGGGAGATTGAAATGAAAGCAAGCTTTGAGATCCCTCAGTTACTGAACAACTGGGAAACAATGGTGTGGCTGCTGAAGGTGAAACAACACCCTCTGCTTGCAGACAGGCCCAAGGGTCAGAGCAGACCCTACAGCTTGGCAGAAGGGGTCCAAAGAGGAGTTTTTAGGGTTTAAAATGGAACACAGTATGGTAATGTAGTGATTCTTATAGGCTGTATGTAAATGCTATAGGATTTGTATATTGTACTAGATTGGTTAGTGAGAATTAGAATATTCAACACAGAAAAAGATTTATTGTATTGGAACGGGAACCTCGCTCTCTTACCCTTTTACTCTCTCATCCTCTTTACCACTCTCTTTACTTCTCTTGGGCCTGCTCCAGCTGTGGCTGCAGCTCCCAGCAGGGCCCTTTGCAATAAACCCCAAATTCCACGCCCTGGCTCCAGAGATCTCTCCTCTCCATCCATCCCCACCATCCCACCCCCATCACCCCCACAGTCCCTGCCCTCAGGAAGGGTCAGTTCTGCCTACCTGGCTCGTACAGGTAATCCACCTGCTCCTGCTTGACCAGCACCGCTGCTGGGAACTGCTGCCCGCTGCCTGCCCGCTCTGCTGCCTCGTACTGGGGGTCCTGCTGCTCCTGCTTGAAGCCCTGCTGGGGGAACTGGAGGCACTGGTAGGCACTGGGGTCCTCCTGGGACGGTGGGAAGGGCTGGCACATCTCCAGAGGCGGCTGATAGGCAGAGCTAAGGAGGGAGAAGATGTGAGACCGCTGCTTCCTTGAGGATTTGCAGCCCCAGGAACAATGGGGGATCCCCTGAGCCTGTGGAGAAACTGTGGGGGGCTTGAGAGCTGACCGGCAACAAAGCTGAGTTAATAGAAGAAATAACAATTTATGATTTTTGAGTCTATCCATAACAAGGATGACAAGATTGTTAACATGGAAACAGATTAGAAAAGATATATATATATATCTATATATATATATATATAGATATATATATCTATATCTATATACCTATATATATCTATATGTCTATATATATCTATATATATCTATATGTCTATATATATCTATATATATCTATATATATCTATATATTTATTTATCTATATAGATATATATAGATATATATAAATATATATTGATATTATCAATATATCTTACTATTAATATTAATAATATACCTACATTATTAATATATATTGATAGATATATAAAATATATCTATAAATATATCTATCTATTTTCTATATATAATATCTATTATATATATATAACATTTCTGTAATTTTAAATAAAAATTATAAAAAAAGGTAAAAATATTTTTAAAATTAAAAATAAAAAAATTATAAAAATTTTGTAAAATTTTTATATCTATTATATATATCTATTCTATTATATCTATAGAAAATTTTTGTAAGCTACACTATGTGCATAAGTAAATGTGTATATAGATATATTAAAAGGTATATATAAATATGTATAATATCTATTATATCTATAATATCTATTATATCTATAATATTTATTATATATATCTATATATATATATCTATTATATATATATATATAAAATTTTTTAAGTTAGACTACATGCATAAGTAAATGTGTATACATGCCTTATTAAATTTCTGTAAAACTTTTGCCAATGATATTAACACTAATTGCTTTGCACCAATAAATATAATCAGTTATTGTGATGTAGTTAATGACTTAAAATCACACTCTATTAAGAGTATATAAGCTAGAGAACATGCAGAATAAAACCATTTTTCTTCTTAGGCTCTGATCACGTGTGTGTTTGTCACGTCCAGCCTAATGGTGACAAAAACCCCCTGGTTTCAGCCCTGGTTTTTGCTTTCTGGGTTCCCGGTTTCAGCCCTGATTTTCTTTTCTGGGTCCCCGGTTTTTGTTTTCTGGCCCCTTGGTTTCAGCCCTGGTTTTTGCTTTCTGGACCCCCCTGGTTTTTGTTTTCTGGTCCCCCTTGGTTTCAGCCCTGGTTTTGTTTTCTGGGCCCCTGGTTTTTGTTTTCTGGGCCCTTGGTTTCAGCCCTGGTTTTTGTTTTCTGGTCCCTGGTTTCAGCCCTGGTTTTTGTTTTCTGGGCCCTTGGTTTCAGCCCTGGTTTTTGCTTTCTGGGCCCCCTGGTTTCAGCCCTGGCACGGGGCTGGATGAGGGGCAGAAACTGCTCAGCCATTGCTGGAGCTGCAGGAGCTCCCTGTGGCTGAAGGAAGGGTGACATCCCAGGGCAGGACGTTTCCAAGGGCAGCTGCCCCACAGCCCATCCTGCAGGGTTAAGGGTGTGAGCAGAGCTGGGTGCCACAGGAGCTGCAAACAGAGCACGTCCACCTTCCTGCTGCCACCACCCAGGAGGACGATCCTTGCCTGTGGCTGTGCCCTCCCCAGCTCTGGGGTCACTCACCTGCTCTCGCTGAGGAAGCCACAGCTGGAGGTGGAGCTGGGTGGCCCTGCAGGGCAGGGGAAGCTCCTGTCCTGCCTGGGGAGCTGCTGCAGGGCTGGCTGAACCAGGACTCCAGGGCTGGGGCACTGTCTGGGCTGCTCGTAGGCACTGCAACAGCCAAACAGAAATTGCTTCAGATCTCCAGGAGGGACTTGGGGCAGCACCCGGAACATCTCTGTCTTAGGCTGCAAGATTTAGCTGGGAGTGTGTTTTATCACCATCTGTAGAGGTGGAGTGGGGATCTGCTGTTCATTGGGCTTTTTTCTTTATCTCTTCCACAGTCAAACCTCCCTCCAGGAGACATTCTGTTAATTGGTCAGTAATGATTAATTACCTTCTGTTAATGGGTCATTGAGTGTCCCTGCATGGCTGATAAAATTCCATCATCCCATGGGGAGATGCTCCGCCCAGGGGGAGGAGCCAAGCATTCCTACCTGGGTACAATCTGAGATTTCAAACATTTCTAACTGGATACAATCTGGAGATTTCAAACATTCCTACCTGGATACAGTCTGGAGATTTCAAACATTTCTAACTGGATACAATCTGAGATTCTGGGACACCAGAACAGCCTTTCCACTGGATTCCCACAGGAACAGCTGCCTCTTCCACCGGATCTTCAGAGGAAAACCCCATCCTTTTACAGGATCCCTGCTCCAGCACAGCCACCCCTGACACTGCAGGAGGGCTGAGCCACAATTCCAATGGCACTGCTGCCAACACCCTGACCCACAGGGTGTCAGGTTGGGTTCTGACTCTGGCAGTGTTGTTTTGTTCTATTGAACTATTTATATAATTTTTATTTTCTTCCCTAATAAAGAACTGTTATCCCTGCTCCCATATCTTTGCCTGAGAGCCCTTAATTTCAAATTTATAACAATCCAGAGGGAGGGGGTTTATAATTTCCATTTCAGGGGAGGCTCCTGCCTTCCTTAGCACACACCTGACTTTCCAAACCCACACACAGATTTCAGAGCAGCTGCTGCCCCCTCTGTGTGAGCCATACCTGGCATAAAGGCACTGCTTGCTGTTGTGCTGGAGCGGCTGCTCGTGGCTGCAGGACAGCTCCGAGGGGCTCTGGGGCTCCTTCTTGATCTTAGCAGGAGGACTGTGAAAAGCTACTGCAGGAGAGAAAGGAAAGGTCAAACTGACACTTTTCTTCTTTGTGGGGAGCTGTGATTATCAGCATTTGCGAATGCAGGGGTTCCTTGGCTGAATCTCTGCTGTGCCAACAGTTCAGTGCCCTGAACTCCATGGGATTGTCAAGATGTTGGATGCGTTGGGAGCAGCCAATTCTTTCCAGCCCCTAATAGCTGGAACAGGATCTCACATTACACCTGACTCACTGATTCACTCAGAGTGAAAATGGGACCTCTCCTGAGCTCTAGGTCAAAAAGAGAAAGAAATTAAATTTATGGCTCAGAGACCAAGCTCTGAGGAAGGAGGGAAACAAGAGCAAGCAGTAAAAGTGTTTAATTTCAGTTTATGTGGGGGAAACTGCCTGGAGCAGGGGGGAAAGGCACCAGAATTTGGATTTGCCTTTTCCCCCCAGAGGTGTGAGCATTCCCATGGTACTTACAGTTTTCTGAATGGAAGTCAGGCACAAATTGCTCATCATTGTCTGGAACCTGAGCTGTCAGGAGAGAGAGGGAGGGAGGGAGAAAAAGAGGCAGGGAGCAGTCAGTTTTGGCACTTTGTTCAGCATAATTAGCGCTAAGGCAGAAATAAATCTCTGCAGGAAAGATCTGAGCTTTCTGCTGGGATGATTTTAGTGACTAAGGAGAGTTTTCCTTTGGGATTAATGAATACATGTGAGTCCTGGGAGAAACCCTACCCATATTTTATAACTTCTAACAATTACTTTTACATCCCTTTTACTGCAGGGGAGGGAGAGCTGGCAGCAGATTGTTGTTATTTCATAAAGTCTGTCAGTGCTGCTGAAGGAAATGCTGCTGCTGCTAACAAAAGTTACAGTTTTTGATATTGCAGAGTGGAGAACAGATTGCACTCCCTCTGCTCTAAAACACAGGTGATGCAGTCAAAATTAAGGGACATAAAGGGTGGAAGCCTAGTCAGCCAAAAATGAACCTCAGGCAGTAACCCTGCTCAAAATGCCATGCATATTTTTACATCATTATTGTTAAATATTTTAAACTACCTAGATACAATAAGTACTTCTGTCTTTATCAAAAGACTGTACTCGAGGACGTGTTTTGAATTTTCTACCAAATGGATCATCTGTATTACTGGAATTAGAGCAAAATCACCACGTTTAGAACTAGATTTACTTGGAATTAATGTGACTTCCTGGCATTCAAAGTTTTCCTTGAAGTTCAAAACAATGAAGACACTAAACTGAAAAGTATGTAAATTCCAGGAAGGTCCCCACAAAGTATTACATGAAAAAAAAAAATAGAAAAAGAAGAAAAAAGAAAAAATAGAAGCATTTTTTATTCCCCAAATTAAAAGACTACTTTGTTGTTTAAGAAAATATCAACGTTCTGGCAACCTACAAAGATAAGTGACAAATTAGCATAAAATCGAAGCAGTTCCAAACAGCCTGGAGCGAAAATTGTACCCAGGGAAGCGGGCCAGCAGCCAAGCTCCATTCATGAGCAAATGCCCGGCACAATGGTGCCATTCAGCGTCCTCATTTCCACAAACCCGGGGCTGGCAAGGCTGGAAAAAAACACTTTTGTTTGGAGCCAGGAGCGGGACAAACCCCAAAACCAACTCAAAACCGAGCAGAGCTGGGGGAATCATGGAATCACTGGGTTGGAAGAGACCTTCAAGATCATTGAGTCCAACCCATTTCCTGACACCTCAGCTAAACGTTGGCACCCAGTGCTTGTTTAAACACCTCGAGGGCAGTGCCCACCTCCCTGGCAGCACATCCCAGTGCCCACTCCCTCTTTCTGTGAAGGATTTTTTGCTCATGCCCAGCCTGAACTCCCCCTGGCACAGCTGGAGGCGGTGTCCTCCTGTCCTGGTGTCACTGGTGACCATTCCAGGGGAAATGACCTTGTGGGAATGGTGTGAGCACAAAGGACAGAACAGAATGACCAGGTTGGAAGAGACCCCCGAGATCATCGAGTCCAACTCAACCCCAACATCTTCTCCACTAAACCCTGGCACCCAGTGCCACATCCAGGGATGGCACCCAGCAGAGCTGGGGGAAACCATCACAGAATCACTGGGTTGGAAGAGACTTCAAAAGCATCAAATCCAACCCATTCCCTGACACCTCAACTAAACCCTGGCACATCCAGGCTTGTTTTAAACACCTCCAGCGACGGCGACTCCACCGCCTCCCCGAGCAGAGCATTCCAGAAGTTTAAGAAGAAGGGAAGCAGCCTACCTTCAGTCAGCCAGGTCTCCTGGAGCTGCCGCAGGTCCTGGAAGAGCTCTGCGGGGAGAGGAGCCGCTGATTGCGGGATGCTCCGGGCACGGAGCGGGGCAGGATCCGATCCCACTCCCGCTCCCGGTCCCGGTTCCTGCCCAGCCACCCCCCGGTCCCTCTCACCTTCCGAGTCCTGCTCGGGCGGCACCGCCGGTTCCCCGGGAGTCCTGGCGGCGCCCAGCACGGCTCGGCCCGCGGGCAGCGCCGGGCCCGGGGGCTGCTGCGGAGGGAGGAGCGGCTCAGAGCGGAGCCCCGGGCGCAGCGGGGCCGGCCCGGAGCCCCCACCGGCGGAGCCGCCACTCACCTGCGGGAAGGTGAACGGCACCTGCTGGTCCAGGTACCCCTTCATCCTCCTGGGGCATCTGAGGGGTACCGGGGCAGGGGAACCGGGCCGGGAACCGGGAGAGGCGGCGAACGCGTCGTTGAAACTTGGGATGCGAGGCGGGACCGAGCCCGGCCGGGACGAGCCCCGGGACAGGGAGCGGGTCCCGTCCGAGCCGTCCCTCAGCAGCGGCGGGCCCGGCCCACGCGGAGCCCCCGGCGAAGCCGCCCCGTGGCCGCTCCGAGGCCGCCGTGGGCCCGGGCCCGGGGCCGGTCCCCCCCCATTGGCCGCGCTCACGGCCCCGGCTCGCCCACTCCTTTGTTTGATCGAATTTGTGAATGAAGCTCCGAGTCAGGGCACGCCCGCCAATCACCGCTCGCCTCGGCCGCCAGCCATTGAGGAGTGGGCGTGGCCTCCACCCTGGCGGGCCAATCACATCGCAGGGCAGCGCTGTTCATTCATCGCGGGGAGCCCATTCATAAAAAAATAGAATCAGCCGGAGTTCATTCATGAGCGGCTCCAGGCGGGCCCCGCCGTGTCCCTGTGTCCCACCCAGCGTGGCGCTCCTGCCCCTCCTCAGCATCGCACTCGTTTTCAAACCCTCTGAGGTCATTTCCAAACTCTCTCCGAGGTCATTTTCAAGCCCTTCGAGGTCATTTCCAAACACTCTTCTCGTTCAGTTCCATTCTGAGCAAGTTTCAACAAGAGCTGGAAGAAATCTCACCAACCAGAGCAAAAATAATTAAACTAACTGCCTGTCAAAATCAGTTTTACTCATGCAAATGTTAAAGGACTAGAACATTAAAAAAAATAAATCTAGTTTTGGGATTTGCACACTAAAAAAAGTGGATTTGCTTTTCCAGATATGGTCTCCTGGGCCATGTGCATGCATCCAATATTTTTTCCCCAGTTTCTCCTTTAAAATTCCAATATGACATGTAACATTTATTAATCCTGTTTAACCTTCAAAAAATATTAGTGACATGCAGGGCCTGGTGATAATGAGATAATCATTCATGGAATGTTATGTCCTGGACGAGAAATAGGTACACAAGAGAAGAAGAAAAGGGGAAGTTATCCATGGAACTTGAAATTTTTAATGTTTTCTCTGTCTCACCCCTCTCAGTTTGCTGTATTGTCCTGCTGGCTGTGAAAGGGGTGTCTGTGAAATTTAATTATCTAATCAATGTGTATTTTGATATTTTTGCTAATAGGTTACAACTCCCCACTGTGTCAGGGAGCCTGACTGACACACAGCCCTGACACACCTGGGGGAGCAAATGCCATGCATATTTTTACATCATTATTGTTAAATATTTTTAAGGATTTTTAAGAAACACCAGATTGAACAGGAAATTCACAGCCCCAAATTCTCTGCCATTGGTACTGACCAGACAGCAATGCCATTTTTAAATTTATTGGGGTTTTTTTTGGTGCTTTTTTCTCTGACAGAGATATTCTGTCAATGCTATCAATGGCTTTTTCTATTCCTGTGTCACATTTATTTCCAAAGGCTGGCTAATCAAATGTGAACAATTAACATTCAGAGTGATTAATTGCCTTCTATTATTTTTTTTTCCTTGAGGTGTGGGGTGTGTGAAGAGTTCAGATGTGACACATAAACCAGAGAGCTGATTCTTATAAATTCTTATAAAGTAGAAGAGCTGTTCTTATAAATTCATATAAATCTTATAAAGTATTAGCAACAGCTTTATTCCATCACAGTAACCCACACTGCCTGAGGTGTTTCTTCCCTGCACTTACAGTTTATTTTTCTTAGTCACCGAGTGAATTTTGTGCCTAATCCCCCTCTCCCTCCTGTGCCCACCCCTAAGATTTAGCTGTGCTGGTTTCAGAAAAGCCAGCCCTGCATTTCAGCTGCATCCCCTGCAGCTGTGGCTGGGGAAATGCAAAGCTCTCAGACAGAGATGCTGACACAGACAGGATCCAATTACAAATCTCTTAGAAAGTGACACACTGAAAGCTGGAAAAAAACCTCTCTGTGCTGTAGAATGGAGCAGGAAGAGACCTGCAGTTCTATAAAAATAATAATAAACAGCTGGATGAAGAGCTCAGGTTTCTTAACATCAGGCATGAAATCAGCCCAGCTGCTCCTCAGTACCCTGCTGCTCCTTGGACAGGAATATCTGAGTGAGGAGCTGGGGCCAGAACTGCCCATGGTTCCCAGTGATGCAATTCCTGAGGAAACACAGAAATCCCAACACTGGGAACTCCTGCCAAGCCCTGAGAGCAGCGCCAGCTCCTGGCAGAGTGCAAAGAGGGGCTGGGAATTGTGAGTGCAGATCCCTCTTGGTGCTCTGGGTGCTGAGAGTTTCAGAATTTCTGTGCTGACAGGCTCTGACCCCCAGGAGAACACTGCACTGACCTGAGGCTGTGGAGAAGCTTCCAGAATGGAATGACAGAACTGGGATTGTGGGTGTGGAGTTTGGATAGAAGTGTGTGATATCACAGGGTGGAAAACTTAGAGTTTAAGGGTTTAGAATATTGTAATAAATACAGAGCAAGATGGAGGGTTTAGGGTGGAGGCTGCTCCTTCTTCTTATTCTTCCTCACCTTCTTCTTCTTCCCCTTCTCCTTCTTCTTCTCCTTCTTCTTATCCTTCTTCACCTTCTTCTTCTTCTCCTTCTTTTCCTCCTTCCTTCTTCCCCTCATTCTTCCTTCTCCTTCTCCTTCTCCTTCTCCTTCTCCTTCTCCTTCTCCTTCTCCTTCTCCTTCTCCTTCTCCTTCTCCTTCTCCTTCTCCTTCTCCTTCTCCTTCTCCTTCTCCTTCTCCTTCTCCTTCTCCTCCTTTTCTCCTTCTCTTTCTCCTTCTCTCCATGGGTTTGGGTGGTATTTTGTAACTGGACAGAAATGTCCACATTGCATGCCACGAGTGATCAGTTATTGGGTTAAAAGTAAAAATAATTTAGCTGTCATTTCTTAACTGGATAGTTCAGCCTTAAAAGACCTCGTAACAAGAGAGAGTTGGTGATTTTGTGCCTTGGTAGTGAAATACTGCAGAACTCAGGGCTGTGAGACTGTAACATGGACAAGAAATAATAAATATTTGAGCCTGAACATGAATTATCATCTCAAGTGCTTTCAATCCCACCTCCACAGGAGAAAAAGAAGCCAAACCCCAGCAGATCCTCAGTGGGGAAAACACCTTGTCTGTGTTCCTGCTGCTTCCCAGTGGCCAAACAACACCACTAAACAGATTCAAAGAAAAGAAAGTAAAATTCTGATAAAGCAGGATCCTCTTTTCAGCCTTCTAGAATCTGAAGTTTTAATATAATGATTATTACAGGCAGAAATATCTCAGGTCCTGCAGCTCAGTGACCTCCCAGGGCAGGTTCTTTAGAAAAAGTTCGCTCACATTGTGATTCCACGGATTTTTCTCCCCACTTTTAAAAAGAGCAGAGTTACACATGTTTTTCACACAGTCTACAGTGCATATAAGCTTTCTCCCCCCATCCCTTTTCCACTTACATGGAATAAAAAAGTCAGAGGTAGCAATGAAGATAAAAGTAAAAAGGCCTGAGTGTCCCTGGGGGCAGATTTGCTGTATTACTCCCAATAGTTTTAGAACTGAAAATGTGAAAACACATTTGACTGATGCTTCTACTGCTACATGGATATTCTCAGCTTCTTTATTGTGATTTATGTGCAAGGATGAAGTCTATATTGATTGATCAAGACCTATCTGGATAATGAATTTTCCTTGATACCAGACTTATTTTGCATCACTGAATTTCTCTTCATTTTTGTATAGTGAATGGGGATAGCCTAGCATTTGAAAAATAATTAAGTAAATAAAGTAGTTGAATCAAATTAATCTTAAGTGGAATTTAATGCATAACATATTTTGGATTTTCTGATTTTCAGGACATCTGTGTTAATAACTTCTTTCAAGATGGTTTTTTTTGTTGTTGAATTATGTTCCCAGGACTGTTGGAGCCCCATTTTACTTCTCAAACATTTCAGAAATTGCACTGATATATCAGAAGAAACAAGGCAGAGATTCTGCTTTTTGTCTTCTAATCTTAGCAATCAATCAGTGCTGTCCATAGATGGGCTACAGAAAGCTGATTTTTGGACCAAAAAAGGAATCCTATGAAAACAGATTTTTTTTTTTCTCTCTCAAATTTAGTTAGGTGTGATATTTTGAATTTTCTGAGTGCCAGCAAACCCTTTCCTTCACAATGCACTCCTGGGTCCATCAGATTTATTTTCTGCACTGTCCCAGGCTCAGGCTGCCCTGCTAGCTGAGGTTTAAATGGTACAAAAAAGCTGAGTGGTAATTGTGGGCACACTGTGAATATTCTGCTTGGCAGGGGCAGAAATCAAAACTCAAAGCCTTGCAGGGTGAGCCTGGAGTTCCTGGAGCTGGGTTTTTAATATTCCTGGGTGCTCCAAAATCCACTTTGAGACCTCCTCAGCTGCCCCATTGCTGGAAAATGATACAAAACTGAATTTTTTGGGGTAACTTAAGTCAGTTTTGTTGCCTTTTCCTCGGGGGAAAGGAATTTTAGGGTTTTTTTTCAAAGAAGAAAAGAAACTTAAGGCATGATGAGCTTCACAGAAAATACAGAAAAGATAATGAACATTAATGAACATCAGCTGCAAACACCAGCCCTGGCATGGTCAGAGACACCTGGTCTGGGAAAAGATCCATGAGAGAACAAAAAATGAGAACCAAAATAACATTGAAGGTGAAGGGATCAATAAAAAACCAAATACTACAAACTGTGGAACTTGGGAGCAATGAGCATTGAACCAATGAATTTCCCTGGGGTTTGACTGGAGAAGTGCAAGAAAACTCCAGTGAAAACCTTGTGGGATGGAAGGATTTTCTCTGCACACCCAGAGGTTCACTCTCCTGTAAAAAATGAAAAAGTTTAATAAGTGACAATTGGAGACAAAGACAAAAAAGCAAAGATTGCAGCTGGGTGTGGCTTTGCCCTCAGCCAGGAGCTCACTTGTTATTTTGGGAACATCCTTTATATCCCATTTCTATGGCATCAGCCTGTGCCAGATTCATGAATAATTATGTACATTCAACTTTTCTCCACACTAATTTACACATTCCAAGAATTGTTTAGCATGGCTCCTCCTCGGTTTAGCTTTTTCAGAGCATGTGGATTTCTGGGTTGTGCTTTTAATCTTTTTTATTATTATCTTCAGTTTTTGGGCCTTGTTCTACCCTGCCTTCAGCCAGTGAGTGCTGATGGTTGGCAGATCTGTACAGGTCATCCTGTGTGCATTGGATTTTATCCCATCCCAGCAGGCATTTTAAGACAAGCACACTTCTATCAGCTATTTCTAAGTTTTAATTAAAGCAGAAATAAAAACGATATCTTTAAAACAAAGTCCCTTCAACACCACATATATAAAATCAATTTCAATATTTGCAAAAATCCAATATTATACTATGTACCTATAACACAGGCATTGTGTGGGTGAAATTATTTCTGTTGCACGTCCTGGCCAGGATAAAGCAATGCCTTCATTTTCTAACATTTATATGTTGTTGGAGGGTTTTTGGGTTCCACCATCTCATCCTCCCTGCCTGGCTGCCCCTGCCCAGTGGCAGCTGAAGGGTTAAAAGCCTGCTCTGAGTTTTTTGTGGCTTCTTTCCAAAAGGTTTCAGTTAACACCAAAGGTCTCCTTCTAGCTGGCTCACTTTAATAGATTTTTTCCCATTGAGTTCTCACTTTATAGACTATCATTTCCTTTTCTGCAGGGGAGCTATTTGCTGGGTCACTGATCCAACCAACTTAAAAGGGATTTCATTGATTGGATTTTATTGGTGGTTACCTCAACCATAATGGCCCGGGTTGCTGGTACCTGCTAACAGCTGTGGGTCTTGCTTTGGTACCTCCAACTCCTCACAGAATCACAGAATTCACAGAATTACAGAATCACTGGGTTGGAAAAGACCCGCAAGATCGTCGAGTCCAACCCAGCTCCAACACCTCAACTCAATCCTGGCACCCAGGGCAGTGCCCACCTCCCTGGCAGCACATCCCAGTGCCCAGTCCCTCTTCCTGTGAAGGATTATATTATATTATATTATATTATATTATATTATATTATATTATATTATATTATATTATATTATATTATATTATATTATATTATATTATATTATATTATATTATATTATATTATATTATATTATATTATACTATATTATACTATATTATATTACATTACGTAACATTATATCAATAATATCATATCACATCATATTATATCACATCATATTATATTACATCATATTATATTACATTATATTATATTACATTACATTATATCATATCATGCTATACTAAAACTATACTAAAGAAAGAGAAACGATTCAGACAGAAGGTTGGAAAAGAATGAACAATAAAAACTTGTGACTCCTCAGAGCTTCGACACAGCTGGCCATGATTGGCCATTAATTAAAAACAATTCACATGTTGGATGAACAATCTCCAACCACATTCCAGAGCAGCAAACACAGGAGAAACGAATGAGATAATTATTGTTTTCCTTTTTCTCTGAGGCTTCTCAGCTTCCCAGGAGAAAATCGTGGGCAAAGAGGATTTTTCAGAAAATGTGGCAGTGGCAGCCCCAGAGAGTGCACTCCTGGTCTCATCTGCTCTCTGTGACCAGCTGAGTTTTTGGATTTGTTTCTGAGTTTCATGATGGTGCAGGGAAGTGAAAATGTGAGTTTTTATACTATGGTTTCTATGGTAGTGTGAGTTATTTACTTGTGATTTGAATTTTGTGGTTTATTTCCAAGCTGTTCTATAAGGACAGGAGATTTCCACTAGAACTTTACTGATGACATTTGTTATGTTTTTCTACTCCAGGTGATTTTCTCCAGGACAGGTAGCCCAGGAAGTGTCTGGGTGGGTTCCTTGCACCTTTGTGGCTCTCTGAGACACAACACAGACTCGAGGGAGAACAATTTTGTGAATAAACCAGTCCTTTTAAGCATTCATGGCAGCCACTTTTGATAATGCTCTGAATGAGACATTTCAGGCACTCTGTCTACAGGAAGGAAGCAATTATTTTATTAGCACTTTGAGAAATTAAATGATGTGAATTATGGCAGAATAAGTTTAGCAAAACGCTATAATGTAAGAAAACAATTAAAAAGAGTTATATAAGGTTGGGTGGCGTCTTTATTCTGATAGAGTGTGCAGTTAATTGATTGTCACATGGCCATAATGTACCAGGAGAGCTTTGAGAGCAAATAGAGAGATTTTTGCTCAGGAGAGGTGTTGGAACCCTGGAAACTGAGAATTTTAGATTTTCTGTGCTTCCAGGCACTGATTCCCAAGAGAACACTGCATTTGACCTGAGGCTGTGGAGAAGGTTTCCAAAATTGATTGATAAAATTAAGATTATGAGTGTGAAGTTTGAATAGAAGTGTGTAATATCACATGGTAAAAAACTTGGTGTTTGAAGTTTTAAAATATAGTAATATATATAAAACAAAATAGAAGATTTAAAACAGAAACTAATCCTTCTTCCTTACCTTCTTCTTCAGCTCCTTCTTCACAAGTTTAAGTGGTATTGTATAATTAGCTTTAAAAATCCATATTACAGAACACAAGTAATTAGTTAAAACTAAAAATAATTTAAGTGCAATTATTGTAAGTATTGTATAATTATTCTATTGTAAGTATTGTATAATTAGCTTTAAAAATCCACATTACAGAACACAAGTAGTTAGTTAAGTTAAAACTAAAAATAATTTAAGTGTAATTTCTTAATTAAATTCAATTAATTAAATTGAAATGAATTAGCATGGGGAAACCTCCAAACTGTGGAAAGGTTCCTGGGGGATGAGCAGCAAAATGAGTGCCCAGGGCAGCCTGCACATTCCCCAGGTAAAATTCACATTTTCTGGTTAATACCACCAGAACCTCACTCTCTTTTAGCAGCCTAAATGTTGATTTGGAAAATCCTCACCAGGATTCTGGCCTAAGCCAGAAGGTCACACCAACTTCAACCCCATCAGCTCACGGGCTCCAAACTGAGCAGGATTAACAGGAGGCTGCTGCAGGGACACACAATGTCACAATGTCACCAAAAGCTATCCAAAAAACCCCAAATATTGAGAATTGCCTCATTTAGGACCAATGAATTTTGAATAAATTCATTTCTCGGGGTTTCCATTGTGTAAAGTCTAATAAAATTCACATTTCATGGAAGGATTTTCTCTGCACAGCCCACGCTATGTGTGGATAAAATAATTTCTGTGGCATATCCTGGCCAGAATAAAGTCATGCCTTGATTCTCTAACACTAAAAATGTTGTTTAAGAGTTTTTTTGGCTTTCCCACAGTTTGGGTGACAGCAAGGGCTTGACCCTTCCTCAGACTTTTTACATCCACTGTGGTGGGCAGTGGGTAGGGATGGAAAGGAAAAATGGTTTGGACCATTTTTCAGTCTTTTTTTGCATTGCTTCTTTATGAACTGATGCCATAGAAATGGGATATAAAGGATATTTCCAAAATTGCCTTGTCTCCTATTGCCCTTTATTAAACTTTTTCAATTTTCACAGGAGAGTGAACCTCTGGGTGTGCAGAGAAAATCCTTCCATCCCACAAGGTTTTCACCACAGTTTTCTTCTCCAGTCAAACCCCAGGGAAATTCATTGGTTCAATGCTCATTGCTCCCAAGTTCTGCAGTTTGTAGTGTTTGGTTTTTTATTGATCCCTTCACCTTCAATGTTATTTTGGTTCTCATTTTTTGTTCTCTCATGGATCTTTTCCCAGACCTGGTGTCTCTGAGCACATCTGGGCTCAGATGGTGCTTGGTTTGCTGCTAGGGATGGAAAGCAGTTGTTTGGACCATTATTCAGTCCTTTTTTTTTGCATTCCCTTTAACAAATGTGGTCACCCCAGCTCATCTTTCCCTCCTTCCAGAGCGAGAACTTTGTGCTCTAGCAGTGCAGGAGCCTCTTGCAGAATCTCACAAGCAAAGAGAACCCCCCGTGGCTCCTCTTGTTTACTCCAGCAAAGAATGAAGTGATTAAAGAGGCAGAACATCCCTTTTCCCCCCAGGATGCAGCAGAGAGGCGCAGCTGAATAAATATTCTGTGTTTTTGCAGTCTGCTTGCCTGGGAGCTGAACTGCAGGTAGCAAAACCTCTGCCAAATGTAGAGATTGCCACACTCTGCAGCCACTGCCAGCCCCACGGAAAGATTGATGAGGGCAAAGGCACATTCCTGTGTGAAAAACACCTTCACTCTGCTGTGAAAATGTAAAAAGTTTAATAAAGGACAGTAGGAGACAAAGACAACAAAGCAAAGATTGCAGCTGGGTGTGGCTTTGCACTCAGCCAGGGGCTCACTTGTTATTTTGGAAACATCCTTTATATCCCATTTCTATGGTATCAGTTCCATATTCGTAAATAATTATGTATATTCAACTTTTCCCCACACTAGTCTACATATTCCAAGAATTGTTTAGCATGGCTCCTCCTTGGTTCCACCTTTTCAAAGCATGTGGATTTCTGGGTTGTGGTTTTTGTAATTTTTATATTCACCTTCAGTTTTTGGGCCTTGGTCTGCTCTGTTTTCAGCCAGTGAGTGCTGATGGTTGGCAGATCTGTACAGGTGCCCTCATCCTGTGTGCATTGGGTGTTATCCCATCCCAGCAGGCATTTTAACACATTTTAAATCATCAAAATAAATAAAAAATAAAGCCCCAACCCCCCCCCCCCAAATAATAAAAGCCCCCAAACCAAAACAAACAAAAAAGAACCCCAAAAAACCTCCCAAACAAAGAACAAACAAAGAAAAAACCAAACAAAAACAAGGAAAAAACAAACAAAAAACCACAAAACCCAAATCAGCCTTTTCATTTATATCAGCCTTTTCACTACTATGTCTAAGCTTAATTAACAGCAGGAATAAAAAATATATCATCATAACAAAGTTACTTTAACTCTACACTTCTAAAATCCATTTTAATATATGCAAAAATCCAATATTATAATATATATAAAAGATAATCACATATATGTATGATATAAAAATCCAGTATAATAACAATATAATTCTATTATAATATCATAATATCAAATACAATATATAATATATAAAATATAATAGCCAATAAAATATCATAATATCCAATATAATGATAATAATTTTGATTATAATATTGGATTTTAATAATCGATATTATATTTATATTATAATATAATTTGATTATAATACAATATTATAATATAAACATAACATACCATAACTATAATATAATATAATATAATATAATATAATATAATATAATATAATATAATATAATATAATATAATATGTATAGTATAATACAATACATCTGTTATCTTAACTAAGTAGGTATTTTAACACAAGCATACTTACATTAGCTATTTTATTTCTATGTTTAAGTTTAGTTAACAACAAATAAAAATTATATCTTTATAGCGAAGTTACTTTTGCATTATACATATAGCATTCATTTTAATATTTGTGAAAAGCCAATATTATAATATATATCTATAGCACTTCTGTAATGGCCACTCTTTTTCCTGAGAAAAAGGACATTTCCTTATGTTTTGAGATTATATTTCTGTGGAATGCAAAGACACTTTCAGGTTACAGGAGGGTAAAGGGTGGGTGCACTTTCACTGAGCTGGCAGGTTAAGGTGTGTGAGCTTCAATAAAAAGCACAGAAATTCATGGAAAGGGTTTTTATAACCTCCACTCCTGCCACTGCAGCAATTTTTCTGTCTCTCCTTCACTTTCTCTTCCTATTTTGATAGATATTAGCAGAATAAGGATGATTTTTCTACTTAAAAAAGCAAAGCAAAACCAAAAACAAACCAAACAAAAAACCCCCCCAAAGCCCCAAAACCCCCCAAAAATAATAAAAAACCCCGAACCAAAACAAACAAAAAACAACCCCAAAAAACCTCACAAACAAAGAAACAAAAAAACCAAAAAATAAAACAAAAAAACCACCCAGTCAGTCACTGGTTTCAGTGGGCACAAGAATGGCTGAACCTTGTGTAATCCAAAACAGGACATTAAATTAGGAAAAATGAAGTCCTAATTAAGGAAAAAAAAAGAAACTGTGATTTTTTTTTTCCTAGGAAAATCAGCATGGAATATTTCTATTTTCACCTTTAACTGAACTGCTGAAGTGTGATAAAATACCTTGAACTTGAAAACAGAGTAACTCTGCTGTAATGCTTTGCTAAAGGCCGCGAAGAAAAGAAAGAGATTTGTTTAAGATATCCTGCCAAAGGCGTGGGGAAGCTGCTGAAGGCTCCTGCTGTGTGGGGCCATGGGCTGCACTCACAGCCACGGCCTGAGATTGCATTGGTTTTTCCCCCAGATGAAGGAAGGAACGATGGATTTGACTCCATGTTCTCAGAAGGCTAATTTATTATTTGATGACACTATACTATTATTATTATTATTATTATTATTATTATTATTATATCATCATCATCATCATTATCATCATTATTTATTATTTCATTATTTTGCAATACTATATTCTATTAAAGAATACTGCACTGTACTAAAGAATACAGAAAGGACACTTACAGAAGGTTAAAAAGCCACTGCCCGGGATTTGTATTTGTGTTCCTCCCAGATGAAGGAAGGAACGATGGATTTGACTCCATGTTTTCAGAAGGCTAATTTATTAATTGATGATTCTATATTATTATTATTATTATTATTATTATTATTATTATTATTATTATTATTATTATTATATCATCATTATTTATTATTTCATTATTTTACAATACTTTATTATATTAAAGAATACTGTGCTGTACTAAAGAATACAGAAAGGACACTTACAGAAGGCTAAAAAGCCACTGCCTGAGATTTGTATTGGTTTTTCCCCCAGATGAAGGAAGGAAGGATGGATTTGACTCCATGTTCTCAGAAGGCTAATTTATTATTTGATGACACTATATTATTATTATTATTATTATTATTATTATTATTATTATTATTATTAACACACAACAACAAAACAATATAATAATATATAATAATATATAATAATAATAATAATAATAATAATAATAATTTATAATAATATATATAATTTTATAGTACTATATTCTATTAAAGAATACTGTACTGTACTAAAGAATACAGAAAGGACACTTACAGAAGGTTAAAAAGCCACTGCCCGGGATTTGTATTTGTGTTCCTCCCAGATGAAGGGAGGAATGATGGATTTGACTCCATGTTCTCAGAAGAACATATAATATATTTATATATTATATGTTCTTATATTATATTATGCTATTATATAATTTATTATTTTATGATACTATATTATTATTTATTATTTTATGATACTCTATTATTTTACAATACTATATTATTCTTTTTTATTATTTTATAATACTATATTATATTAAAGAATACTAAACTATACTAAGGAATACAGAAAGGATACTTACAGAATGCTAAAAAGATAATAATGAAAACTCGTGACTCTCCCCAGAGTCCCAACACAGCTTGGCCCCAATTGGCCAAAGAATCAAAAGAGAATGAGAAATAATAAATAACAAAATGACAAATGAGTCACAGCAGAATCCAATGGAACAATCACCCGTGGGTAACAATCTCCAACCACATTCCAAAGGAGCAAAACACAGCAGAAGCAAATGAGATAAGAATTGTTTTCTTTTTTCTCTGAGCCTTCTCAGCTTCCCAGGAGAAAAATCCTGGGTGAAGGGATTTTTTCAGAAAATGTGATTGCTACATCTGGGGACCAAACTCAGGTTCTTGATTGATGGAAAAGCATCCAAAAGCCACAATTTTTCAGTGAGCCTAACTTGTTAACACTTGCTGGCTGAGTGAACACAGGGACCCTGTAACTGGGACAAATCCCAGCTTCCTCTGAAAGTTTCAAAGGTTTTTTCTCTTCCTGTCAGATTCCAGACAGATGAAATTTCCTTGGCATAGGTGGAGCTGTTCCATCTCTCCTCTGAATCACAATCAGTCACAGCTTGGAGGGTAACTGATCAAGAGTGTGGGAAGAGAGCCTGGCTTTGTTTTCGGACTCAGCCTCATCTGCCCACCAGCCTTCCTCCTCCTGCCTCTGCTACTGCTCATTTCCTGGAAAATCCCAATTCCAGTTTGATTCCAAAGCTTGCTGATTCCAATTGATACTGTTTGGATGACAGTGTGAAGAGTGAGTACATTCCTCAGGTCGTAAATCATCTCAACCTGACCCCAATTAACTGCAGCCCCTGGATTTAATTCCTCTCAGTTCTCGGCAGCCATAACAAATGAGGTCATTTTGTGGCAGGGAGACACTGGAGCAGACACCTCTGGGAGCACCATGGGGATCCTGCTCCAGTTGTGCTGCAGGAGACAGGATCAGATCTTTTTGTTCCTTTCCAGATAGCAGTCATGGCATTCCTGGCAGCATAGGTAAAGGATTTTCGTGAGGATACAGGAAAACCACAGATCTGGGAGTTTTATTGAAATTTTGCTCCCGTAAGAGGTGATCTCTGACACCTGTGGCTGCTTGCCTTGCACAAAATGATTCAGTTGGGCCTTGTGCAAAAATCCAGCACCCAGCCAAGCACATCTTGAGCTCAGATGTGCATTGCAGGCGCCTGAACTGCCCTTCCCTCTTAAAACTCTTCCATTTTCATGTGACACACGGCAAAGACTGCATGGCACTGCTAAAGAGACTGTGCCTCTGGATTTTTGTTTGGAAAATGCAATGCTGTAGGGCTGATGGTCAGCAGATTCCTCAGGTTTGAGGATTCTTCTGAAGTGGTTCAGCACCACTAAGAAGGATTCAGTGTTCTTTGGAAGAAGACCTTTCTGAGCTCAGTGTGATGCTGGAAATCAAAAAGTTATGGAAAGAGCGCTGAACCTGCTGTTCCTGAGCTGAGATTTATGCCTTGGATAGGAACAGGAAAATCCAAATGGCTCTTTCCTACAATTCACTGCTTTCACTGTGTTGTTTTACCAATAATGTTTGTCTTGTTCTTTAATGTTATCATGAAAGGGCAGTAACAATACAATAATGGTGAATAATCTAAAATTCCATCCCTAAGGAAGGCTAATCAGATCAGTTCACTAATGACAACCAGCATGAGAAATTAATGAACTCTTTTTGTTTCCAATTAAAACTACCTGCCTTTAACCCTGCTTTATACCACTGACTACTTCTCCATTGAGTAATGTCGTTTTTATTTGTGAAACCTCATACTATTAAATGCAATGAGCTCATCCTTTTTCTTGGCATCACCTCATCTTGATTCTGGCAGAGACACAAAGAAATTACAGCAGAGAGAAGACTGTAAAAAAAAAAATAAAAAAAAAGAGATCATTTTTCTCTTAAAAATAGTCAAGCTGGCCCTGGCAACTCTGAAGGAAAGTGAAAATTCAAGCCCAGTTTTATATTTAAAGTTATACACAGAATACAAATCCAACATTGTCACCCTTGCATTGTTTTCCATATGGTGAGATACATTTTTCCTACATATCCATGTGTGTAAAAGATGTCAAAGTAACTGCAACTGGAAGAGATTTTTTTCATTTGGAAGCCCCTTGGAACAATCACTGAGTCCAAGCACCTGACTTCAGGGCTGAGCAAAAATCAGAGCTCATTATTGAGAATATTATCAAGTGCGCTGAAAGCTCTAGAAAGTTCCAGGCACAGCTTCCCCTCTCATCTTGGTGCTGCCTCAGAAACTCTCAGAGAGCACAAAGAAAAGGAGCTAATTAATTAGTTAATTAGGGAGATAATGTGATATTTAATCTCTTGGAGAAGATCAATATTGAGCAGACAAGGACTCCAGGTGCCTCAGTTCCCCCTCCCAGCACTGGGCAGCTCCTCATTTTCCACTTTGGGAAGGAGGGTAAATACACATTGACCATTTTGGTTTTCTCCCTGATACTTGCTTATTTTAAATGACAAAATGTCTCTGAGCCAAGCACTGTGAGAGTCTGGCCTTAAATAATTTCTCATGGTGCTACAGAATTCAAGGGGTAAATGGATGGGTTTCCACTGAGTTGTTTCCCTTATGGCTTTCTTGGACTTTTTAAACAGCTCTGTCAGGATTGGGAGGCTTGGTTTTTTTCAGCAATCTTGTAAAGACGCAGGAAGAATTTCATTATTGCAGTAGAAATTTTTTTCCCCCCCATGCTTATTTATTTAATGTTTGAATAGTTGAAAATATCTTCTGAGTGTGTGCATTGAAGACTTCCTGGCTGGGCTGTGTGAAGGACCCAGGGCTTGCAGAGGATAAAAACCAGATTCACACTGGAACCCAGCAGTGTAAACAAGTCCTCAGTGCAGACAAGAACCCTTAATTCTTGTAATGGGAAACATATTCCAGTTGTGTCTGTGTTTTCTCCTGCAAATAAACCAGTGAGAGATGTGCCTGCAACGTTTTCCTGACACAGACAGGTTCTCACCTCATTATTTTATCCTCTTTTTAATGGATTTATTTTTATTGGGATATTTTAAAGAAGTTTATAACTCAATCCAGCTAAATACAGGTGTTTTGAAGACAGCAAGTAGCCTGACACAAGTCCATGCTGCCAGAACTTTTGTATTTTATATTTTTAGTTAAAATCAGAGAATAGAGTATTGGATTTTTGTATACCTGAATGAAGATTGGCTTCTTGAGCTACACTTTTCCCTAGAATGTCCTTTTCAATTAACTTCACATAGAAATTGTGGATGATTATTATGGAGAGTTTCCAGTTATTCACAGGAAAATAATTTCCAGTCCAGATTTGTTAGATACCCTGACACTGGGACCAGGGGTTTGTCCTCCTCAGCTAAGAAAAGTGAATGGAGCAATTAAATTAGACCTTCTAGATTATTTTTTTCTGAATTGGAAACTACACAGATTCTCAACAGTTATATCATATATATATATATATATATATTTCTTGATCCTCTCTCATGAAAGAAATAGACAATGGAAAGTAGAAGGTAGTTGAAATGTAGGTATACAGAAAAGCATAGAAATAGATATGAGAAATAATGAAATATTATATTTATATTGCATGAAATAGTTTTATATTACAATATATTACATATAATATTCTACATAATATTTATAGATAAAATATAAAATATATAAAATATTTAAATAATATAATATATAATTTAAATAATATAATATATAATAATAATATATATATAATATTTATATATCAATAGGAATACAATATATATTATATATACTTAAATGTAAAATATATACATATATTTATAGAAAAATATATAAATATACAATATAAAAGTAGATGGAAGTATAAAACTGTTAGGTTGTTTGTGGTGAGTATTGAAAGGAAGAAACAATACTTTTTTTGGGGTGTCTTTACAATCATCCACTTAACTGTAGCACTGCTGGGCTAACACTCACCTGGTGATAAATTGATAAATTCCTGGCTGTGGGGAATATTTCACACGTGGCATTTGGGTGACAAATTAACCCTGGGGATGAGTGTGGGCTGTAATAAACTTTCACTGAACTGAAAATGTAAGGCTGTAAGAAAGCATGTTAATTCACAGTTCTGCTTCCTGCTCCAAAGTGCGACTGAGGGAGGCTTGAAAAAATGTTTTCTTCTTTAATAAGGAAAGAGAAACACAACGGAGAGCTCCATGTATGAAGTCACCCTGCTCTCTGTTACTCACTGCCATTATCTCTGCTGCAATCTGCTCCCAGAGGAGCTCCCAGACAACCCTGGGAGCTTATCCCTGTCTGAGAGTTATTGAAGAGAATAAAATAACAATTATGGTCCAGAGGGAGGGAACGGCGGTGTGAGAGTCTGGGGCTGGATGGAAATCCTTCCTGCGTGCAGGAGGCAGAACAATGTGCCATTGTGTGTGGGGAGGGCGGCCATGGGGAGCCAACACCTGGAGCCATGGCTGAGGGGAGCTGCCCCATCATAACTCACAAATACAGCCTGAAAGGCAAGAGCCTGAGGTTATTTTATCCAGACAAAGCCCTTGTGCTGTAAGCACTGAAAGAAAGTGGATTTCCTGTCCATCTGCCCGGAGGAGCTGTGTGGATCCAGCAGGCAGAGCCCAGTAACTCATGCAGACACGTGTCACTGTGATATTTTCTGAAAAATCCCTTTGCCAGGATTTCTTCTCCTGGCAAGATGAGAAGCCTCAGCTTCCCAATGTTTTGCTCCTCTGGAATGTGATTTGGAGAAGAGTTTACCCAGCATGTGAATTGTTTTTAATTAATGGCCAATCACAGCCAGCTGTGTTGGACTCTGAGTCTGTCAGAAGTTTTTATTATCATTCTTATCTTTTATTATAATTCTTTTATTATCATTCTTTTTCTTTGATGTCTCCTTTATCTTTCTTTAGTATAGTTTTAGTCTATAATTTTCTTTTAATATAATATCAAAATATAATAAATCAGCTTTCTGAGAACTTGGAGTCAATTCTCATCTCTCACCTCATCCTGGGGACCTTCACCACAACAGACACTTCTTGGAAGGGCTCTGCTCTTTCCTCAAGGGAAGGGAATTATCCAAAATATGAGATAGTGGCTGATGAAACTTCATATGAGCACTGCTAGAGGTGGGGGAAGAAAGTGGGGTAATTGAAAAATGGTGTTCTGTAAAACGCCCTGATTTGTTGTGTGTGCTTGTTTCCACACATAGGAAATCCTACAGGAAGCAGGATTTGTAATGTAGAATATGTCCCAGTCACAATCTCTGGCTGTGAAATGTTTGCTAAAGGGCTCTCTTGTTTCCCAGAACTGGAGGGTTTGGCTCCTTAATTTTTCACTGTGAGGGAGGTGAGGCCCTGGCACAGGTTGTCCAGAGAAGAAGTTATGGATGCCCCATCCCTGGAGACATTCAAGGCAACACTGGACTGGTTTTGGGTTATCTTTGGAGTTTAAGGAGCTTCATTGACTGGAAAAATCCCTGGATTAAAGCTGTGGAATGGCCTGGAGGAACTGAGGACTAACAACAGAGGAGTCAGGGGATACAGAACCTGTAAAACAAATCAGGGCCCCTGCTCCATTGGCATCTCGCTAGACAGATAAAGAGTCCATAAAGCTTCTGACTCTAAGGAAAACACTTCTCTTGCTCCATTTAGAAGAAGTAAACAGACATAAAGGGCTCCAGCACATATTTTTGTGTTTGCACAGATATCCCCGTTCCCTGTGGGCTGTTTGCACTGGCAAAGTCTCAGTGCCCTGCTTGCCTGCGCTTCCTGAGGAACTCCTGCCAGACTCCTCTGATGCCGTGGGGTGACTGTGTGCTCAGATTATTTATTGACAAAAAAGGCACAGAAAACATTGCCAAGCATCCCCAGGTAGCTTCCCTCCCTTCTGAGAGGAGAGTCCAGCCTGATGTGTATTTCTGACAAAAATAATTGCAGGCCA
The DNA here is from genome assembly GCF_028769735.1 of Zonotrichia leucophrys gambelii. Classification (NCBI taxonomy): domain Eukaryota; kingdom Metazoa; phylum Chordata; class Aves; order Passeriformes; family Passerellidae; genus Zonotrichia; species Zonotrichia leucophrys. The sequence continues at coordinate 2,786,849 of NC_088196.1, read as the reverse complement.
AAGACTTTGCTCCCAGACAACAGGACTTCCCTGGGAGATTCTTGGCACCAGAGGTTCAGAGGTCAAATGCTTTGATGTCAGCAGTGAAATGCTCCTTCTCAAAACACTAAAATCTTAGAGTGAGCAGATGGTTTCATGAAGAAACTGCCTAAGCACAAGAAGATCTCACAGGTGACTCAGCTTATTTCTCAAAATTCAGAGCAAGAGCTGTTTAGGAGCTGTAATTATGGGTACAGACTGAGATCCCATTGATTAATTTTTAAGTAAATTAGGATTCATTATGCTACCATTGACAGCTTCCTTGAAAGGGAAGATTTATTAGCCTCTCATCTGGGTGAGGAGCTGGTTTTGGTTTATGTGAGTAGCCAAGAGCCCAAAGGTTTTCATCTCCAAAGAAGCTGCTCCTGCAGGTTGCAAACTCTAACCCCAGTGGGGAGGAGGTGATGTACAGTGATAAATGTACAGTGATAAATGTACAGAGATAAATGTACAGTGATAAATGTACAGTGATGAATGTACAGTGATAAATGTACAGTGATCAATGTACAGTGATCAATGTACAGTGATAAATGTACAGTGATGAATGTACAGTGATAAATGGCTGAAGAGGTTACAAGGATAGAAGTAAAGAAGAACTCCTGCTCCATGGTGGTTTGTGTCCCAGGAGAAAAGGGTAGGAGATCTGAGCACCAGAGCTCTTCACAAAATACTAAAGCTTGCTTTAGTCTCTGCCAAGAGTTTAGTCAGAAATGTAATCAGAAGGGAGAAAGGTTCAAGAAGGAAAGCCAAAGACATTTTCTGTTCTTAAACAGAAAACTTCTACAGTAAACTTCATCTCACCTGTGCATGAGCAATTTTTTTAGCCAACTGGTTTTATGTCAGCTGAGTACTGAGATTATTGTCCTGTTTCTAACATTGAGTCTTTTAACAAAAAGAATGATGTTCTACCATTGTCCACCCTTCTCAGTGCTGCAGAAACTGGGATCTGACCATAAATCCCTGTCTGAACCACCTTCCATTTAAATATCTGCTACAAGGAAGATGTTTGAGGGTAATTTTTCATTATCACAAAGATATGAAGACACAGGGTGTCCTGGTTTAGGGGTAGGTCTAGCCCAGAGAGAGAACATGCACAGCCCTAAATGCTATAACTGATTATATAGTAGTTATTATATCCACAGAATTTATATGAGGCCCTATGTGAGATATCCCTGATGCTCTTTTCTTAGTTTATTTTTTTTAGGGGCAGAGGAATGTTGGCATTTTGTTTTATGTAACTGCTGTTTTTTGATAAAGTGAATAAGAGCAAATATGGGAAATAATAAAAGTAAGTGCAGTATGGGAAACCAGACACCAACCTAATTAACTTCCTCAGTGCTGCTCAAACTGCTCAAGTTACTTTCACTTTAAATAATTTATTTTTAAAAATAATTACTATTTTAAATTGGTTTTGCACAAATATTTGCTCTAAATTGTTGATTTTTTTCGTCCATCAGAGATTGGAAATGTTGAGAAGGAATGTAATGTATGTTTTTTCTTAGTACATACAGTAAGCAGCTGTTTGAAAAGAATACAGCATCCTTGTTTTTTTTTAAAAAACGATATTTATCAATTTTGAGGTCTTTTACAAGTGGAATTACCACTAACAGCTTTATAAACATATAATCCAGATATACAAATTTGTACCCACTATATCTACAGTTCACATGCAACCACAACAGCATCAGAGTAAGGTGAAAGGCTGGAGCTGCAAATAATGGTTACCTTTGAAATATTTAAACCAAAGTTTCAGTATTCTCAAGGGTCATAATGTGGTACACTAGTGTAAAATTCTGCTTAAAATATGGCATTAGAGATGAAACAAAAGGCTATAAGAAATGGGAGCAGGCTTTATGCTTTTCTAAATCATCATAATTTGATACACCATAAATTTTGGTTGAAAGTGGGGATAATTTAAAGTGGGAATGTTCTTAAGTGTTCTTAAATCTTCTGGTGGTGCTGTGGCAGTTTATTGGAAAACTTGAAACCAAAATGGGGATATTTTAGCTGTTGTGTTGAGAGTTCAATCCCTGCTGTGCCTGCTGGGACATTTGGTAAAGACTGCTTTGAAAAAATACTTGAAACTGAGATCTAGGAATTTAATTTCAGGATTTACAGTAAGCGTGGAAGAAATCTCCCACTGCAAATTGCTGCCATCAACAAGGCACTGACCTTCTTGGACTCTCTTCTGAAACTGGTGAGCAGATTTCTGTGTAAATCTATTTTTAGTCTCACATTTTATTTTGTAATCTTATTGTCTGTTCATACAGGTGTCCAACTCATTTTGCAAGAAAAATCAGTGACTATCAAAGGATTTATTTCTCTCCGAGTAGGGCACAGGGAAAATGTGCATTGTCAAGTCCAAATGCAGACTGAACAGGTGTGACCAGGGGAAGCCTGGATGAGGACAGAGCTGCATATTCTGACTAAAAATCTGCATTTTCTGGATGTTTGAGAGTCTCTACAACATTATTCCTGCTTTATATTCAGTGTTTGTTGCTGGTTTTTTTTCTGTAGACACATCTGGGGTAGTAAGACAATTTGAGAGACAAAAATCAAACCCATGCTGTCCTCTGGCTTTTTTTCCCCTTGTGCTCTTTAATTGCCTCTGTAACCTCACTGCGTAGCTGATTTTAAGCAGTTTGCACCCACATTCCAACCAATGATTTTCTCCAAACTCGTCTCCCGTTGCTGCAGGGATTACTCAGAGCTGGGGGAGGCAGCAGAGTCCACATCCTCCGTGTCATGTTCGTGTGGGGGCACTGCTTGCCCACCTTTAACACGTTTCCACTTCATTCTTCTGTTCTGAAACCATACTTTGACCTGGGTGATAAAGAGAAAATAATTACTTGTTGCCCTCAACCCGAGCTGTATAAAGCATATGTGTGTAGAGAGATGATTTGTGGAATTCCAGAAGAAAAGGTGAACAGAGTTTGACTAATCCATCTCTCTAATACAGACTGCAACAATTATTTCTAAAATGCTCCACACAGATGTTCCTCTGAAACCCTCAGAGGTAGTACAAGTGCTTTGCTAGAATCTGGCACAAATAAGGCACAGTGCCTCTCATGTATTTTTAATATCTAGGCCATCCAATCTAATGCTGCAGGAATTTTAATTTGCCTCACATAATTACACAATTCTTCTGCTGCCCACTTAGGCTTGATAAGGAAACCTGGACTGAGATGACAATGAGAGAACAGAATAACCTCTCTACAAAACTCTGTAGAATTGTCTTTCCTTATAAAAAGGAAAAAAATTCCACCTCAAAATACCACCTGACCCAGGAGGAATGCACATATCAAACATTCATTCCAATAATTTCCTGTTAGTCAAAGTCTAAGGTGATATCCATATTCCACATGTAAACCTTGATATATCAATATGCACCAATAATTGGTGGTAAACAAGAACTCAGCAGAGACCCGTTATTACCAGGGCTATCTTTAGCTGAGAGAAACATAATTAAAATATTAACTACTTACAGAAATATGTAATGAAGGTGTCACAGACATATTTTATGAAAAATCCTTTCATTAGGATCTTTTCTCCTGAAAAGCTGAGAAGCTTCAGCTTCCCCATGTTTTGCTGCTTTGGAATGGGATTTGGAGAATTGTTTACCCAGCATGTGAAATTGTTTTTAGTTGATGACCAATGACAGCCACCTGTGTCGAGGCTGTGAGCAGCCACAAGATTTTATCATCATTCCATTCTTTTCCTTGCTAGCCTTCTGATGAAATCCTTTCTTCTATTCTTTTAGTCTAGTTTTAATATATCATTTTCTTTTGATATAATATATATCCTAAAATAATAAATCAGCCTTCTGAAACATGGAGTCAAGATTCTCATCTCTTCCCTCATCCTGGGACCCCTGAGAACACCACCACAAAAAAGGTGTTTGAAAGAATGTGGAGGCTTGGCTTTAAAATACCTCTGTGCCATTGCAAAAGCAGACCCTGAGTGACATAATCTGGTTTTTAGCATTAGGGAGAAGTTGTGGGGGAGGAAGGAGGAGCTGGGGAGGGTTTGGGGTTAAGTACTTGTCTTTCGGTGAGATCCAGGTTCACAGCTATCTCGTATCTCCTGAGCCTTGTCAAGTAGTTGTGGTGGGCAAATTCAGCTTCCAGCTCCCTCAGCTGCTCCTTGGTGAAAGCTGTCCTTTCCTTCCGTGATCTGCTGCTGCTTTCTGCCTTATTGCTGGAGATCTGGGTCTCTAGGAGGCAAGCACACTGCTGTGATTTGGGGTTATGCTGATATGGGTGAACATGTGCAGTGGCAGAGATCAAAAAACTCCTTGAAGTGCCCAGTGGAAGATTTAAGATGTTTCTTTGTGTCCCCTTGAGCTCAGCATAACTGAGTGGTGCTGGTTGATTTTGAGAGGACAGAGGTGGGACAGCTTGTGGTGATCACATAACCTCTGAGCAGAGAGAGAAAACAAAATATAGCAAATTCACAGTACCTGGGAGCTCCTCACAGCCCTGTGGGAAGAACTCCCTTTCCAAGGGGCATTTTTCACAGTTCTGGTTCTCTAAGAGGCAAGCACACTGCTGTGATTTGGGGTTATGCTGGTGTGGGTGAACATGTGCAGTGGCAGAGATCTAAAAAACTCCTTGAAGTGCTCAGTGGAAGATTTAAGATGTTTCTTTATGCTCAGCATAACTGAGTGGTGCTGCCAGCCTTGGTTTTGAGAGGACAGAGGTGGGACAGCTTGTGGTGATCACATAACCTCTGAGCAGAGAGAGAAAATAAACTATAACCAATGCAAAGTACCTGGGAGCTCATTCCAGCCCTTTCCCAGGGGCATTTTTCACACTGGGAATAATTGAAAATGGATATTTAGATAGTAGGGCATGTAGCTTGGAACTTCTCATCCACACTGCGTGCCACAGGGTATTGTCAAGAGAAATAATCCTTATCCGTGGATTGAGGTTCTGGGAGGTTCCAGAGGTGGAAATGTGGCCCAGCTGCTTCAGTTTTGACAACAGAATGTGAGAAATGACAAATGTGTGAAAGGACAAATCATCTTGGGCAGGTTTTCCTACTGTACTGCCAGCTGAAAAAGAAGAAAGGAGAGGAAGGGAAGTTCAAGGAAATTCAGGAAAGGAAATTCAAGGAAAGGAAATTCAGGAAAGGAAATTCGGAATTCAGCAAGGAAATTCAGGAAAGAATTCAAGAAGAAAATTCAGGGAGGAAAGGAAGGTAAAGGAAAGGAAAGGAAAGGAAGTGAAAAAGAAAGTGAAAGAAAGGAAATGGAAGGAAAGGAAAGAAGGAAAGGAAATTTCAGAGAAAGGAAAGGAAAGGAAAGGAAAGGAAAGGAAAGGAAAGGAAAGGAAAGGAAATTCAGGAAAGGAAATTCAGGAAAGGAAAGGAAAGGAAAGGAAAGGAAAGGAAAGGAAAGGAAAGGAAAGGAAAGGAAAAGGAAAGGAAAGAAAGGAAAGAAGGAAAGGAAATAAAGAAAATAAAGAAAGTAAATAAAATAAAATAAAATAAAATAAAATAAAATAAAATAAAATAAAATAAAATAAAATAAAATAAAATAAAATATGTTTGAGTGTGTCTCCTTCCAGGATCCCAACAAACTTCAGTGCTGGGTTGAATTTAGCAGCTGCCCCTCCCCTTGCTGCAGGGGTCAGTGGAAGGGGGAAGCTCTCAGGGATGTCATTGCTCACAGCTCCCTGAAAGGAAGAGGGGACAGCAGCAAGGATGAAAAGAAAGTGTGAAGAGTGCCAGCAAGAGAGAATAAAGGAACTTTTTTCTTCTATTTCAACAGGGAGATGTGCTTTGGAATCAGTCTCTTTAAGGATAAAGATATCCCTGCAATGTGAGGAAGCTGAAATCTGCTGTTTACCTATGACTAGCTGATGTTTAAATGAAAGTGTTGTTCACCTTTTAAAGTATTATTTTATTTAAACTTCTTTGTATTTGGGAAAATTTTGCCTAAATATGCTTTTTCAGTATAAATGAACTTAAATTCTAGAAATGTCTGCAAAACCTAGAAATCAATTAATGAATATTTTTATCCCTGCATTCTCTGCCTGTGAAATGAGGCTGCTGGAAAATATTCTCCACTTGGTAGCAGGGCTGTGGGAAAAAGCACACTGCAGCTTGAAAGTGAATATTATGGTATTTTAATGAATAGAAGTATCTTAAATTTTAACAACCTCCTAAGAAAAAACAATTTTATGCACATTTCAATGACTTGGATATGAGATATCAGCAACTTAGAGTTTCTATAACTATGAAATTATTGATTTTTACACTATAGAATATGCTTTGCTAGCTAGGGTGACACCATGAAAACCATGAACTTTTTCTGCACTGCTGGACATTGTCCTGATGGGCAAACTTTTAGAACTTCCTGTTCTGAGGTTAAAATATTTAACATTTAGTGAGCCCAAACAGAATTTATATTTAAAGGAGGACTTTGCCTCCTGTATTTTTTACCACAAACTGAGATGTCAAATCCCTAGTATGACATTCCCTACTACCACAGGCAGCTCAGGTGAGGGATCTTTGCTCTCTGCCATTCTTTTGCTCACACAAATGGCAGGTGTGAATGTAAAAATCTGTAACTCCACATCCTGGTGGAGTTCTGTGTGTGTACATGCCATGTGACTCCTGCTCAGTTCCAGCAAATTGTGCTGGTGAGTAAAATAGCTCAGCTCCCAAGATCTGCAGGAGTAAAATAAAATACAAAGACCAGAAAAAGAATAAGACGGTTAGTTAGTCATGTTAGACCAGTTTAGACAGTCCTGTTGCTGTCTAAAGTTTCCCCAGTCAATATTATGAAATGTTCTGCTCAGCAGCTTGCTTTCTTAAGTCCCAGTCTCACCAGGTGTTCTCCTTTCTGCTCGGAATTCCTGCTCTCAAACTGCTCGGGCCCTGATCTCCTCACGGAGCTCTCGCTGTTATCCTGCACTCCCAGATGTTGAAAATAGGTTAGAAACTGTTGTAAAATAGTTGATAATTGTTAGGCATGTACTGTTAGTTTGGTTGTTATGTTGTAAAAGGGGTGAAAAGGGTAGTTATAAGAAATTACACCTAAGTTAAGCGCACCACTCCCCAAGCTAAATGAGCCAGCCTGGACAGAACTGTAAGGGCCAATCAAGCACCTAAAACTGCGCTGTCCCACCACCCTGATTTCACATCACCTACCTGAGCTTTCCTTTTTCCTTCTGGATGGTTTCTTCTCAGAGTCACTCGTAGGATTTGCCGGCGCCTCATCATCCTCATCCGCAGCCACGCTCACCAGGCTGGCGCTGCTGCCCTCTGACTCTCCAGAAGCCAAGGCCAGCCCTGGGTTTGCTCCTCTGGTGGCCTCAGGTGCTGCCAGGTGCCACTCAGGGTGCTGGAACGAGGGGTGCTGCTCCTGGGCGAAGCTGTGGGCAGCTGGCACCAGGCAGGAGGCTGAGAAATCAGGGTACGCAGCAAAATCTGCTTTTTGCTGGAAGGAGAAGGGTGCTGCTGGGAAGTGGCTGAGCCCTGGGGCCGAGCTCAGCTCGGGCTGGGAGCTCCTCACGCAGCCCCAGAGCAGGGGGGCAGGCTGTGGGCTGCTCATGCAGCTGCTGCTGCTGGGATCCATCTGCTCCCAGTCCTGCCCACACCTCAGGGCTCCTGCCTGCTGACAGCTCAGCCTCCAAAGCACCACAGGAGCAGAGGGGAAACTCTTCCAGATGTCACAGAAATCTCCTCCCTAAGCAGCGCTTTGCCGGTGATGCTGCTGCAGGTTTGCTGCTTTAGGAGCTCTGCTTCTCGAGGTCTTCATTGCCAAGCAGATTTAGGCAGGGATTGCCATGAGCTGCTTCCTTGTGAGGTGCTGGGCATGAGTGAAACACTTTTTAAACACTGGGCTGGGGAGACAGTGACAAGTTTGTGAAGTGAAATGTGAGCGAGGGAAGGAGGGGTTAACACACATACCCTCAGCCCCTCCAACCAAAGCAAAGCAGGCAGCTATTAATCATCTGAAACCTTATATGCACATCTAATGGGATTTGCAGATGGAGCCTTTTAAAGAAACAATGTCTGTATTTTTTTTTTAAGGCAAAGAGCAGCGCACACACAAAAAAAGTCTTTAATGTTTCCTTGTAACACTATGAAGTTATTTTTATTGCACTGTTAACAAAATTCTCAGTCTTGGGTTTAAAAAAAGCCCTAAACCAGGATTCAATAGACAACAAATCTCAAGAGCTAAAGTGGGAAATAGAAGCAAGAAAGGCCTTCAGTAATTATATATAATTTTAGGCCCAATCCTAAGGTTAAGAAAAATTATTAAACCTGGCTTGTACACACATGCAAGGCTTTGAGTGGTGTTTGTTTTGTTAGATTTGTAACACATGTATTTGCTGAGGGTTGAAGTTTGCTGCCAGTGGCAGTTATTCTTTCTGTATTCTACTTTCTAGGGAATTTTCAATACACCCTCCTGCAAGGAAATCTCCTGATTTTATGCCAATGAAAGGCATGTTTTTCATCTTTTGTTGAACATTTTATAGTTTTTCCTAACAGAAAGCAGATTTTTTTAGACCCCAGAGCCATCCCAGCTGAAAAGACATTAACAGGGAATCTGCTCTCAACCCCTTTTTCCTAGAAGTGAGAATGCTCCAAACCCTATGCCAGGGTTACTGCAGCTCCTCCCAGGTTATTCTCCATATTTTTAATGACAATTTAGGTATTCCTGTGTCCCATGTCTCCAGAAACTGCTTACAAACATTTCAAATACTCCTCCAGGCCTTGCTCCATGTTGTGTGCACCTCTTTCCCTTCTCCCACCACTGCTGCTGGGTTTTGTGAGCACAGGGGCACAGAGATTTAACAGACATGAGGTCTTCATTTTCCACAAGAGCTGAAGTGATACTCTAGTTATTTTGGTTTTTGAGTAGTTCAGAATTGTGAAATTTCATGGAATCTGGGTGAGGTGGGCAATGTGTTTATCCTGTTATGTCTGTTGGTTTTTAGAACTTGGCCTTTTCCAGGAAATCAAATTATTTTAGTTTAAATCCTTCTGAAGAAGAACATCAAATTCCTTTCTATCACAGGAATCTAAATTTTCATGCAAAATACTCAATATCTGATAGCCTATTCATTCTCTAGGAAGAACTTGCCTAAATATTAAATCTGTTGCATTTAATAGTAAACATTTAAAAGCATTTCATACTCACAGGCAGGAGGAAGACCCCAGACTGTTCTTTTTTGAAAGGTCAGGTTATGATGAATTTGTGAATGCTGCAAATGTTTCAGGCATTGGCAGGATCTAAGTCAGAGTCCAGAAAGTTTTGCTAATGTAGAATATTTAATTTATATTTTCTGTGTGTGTGTGTATGTGTTCACTTACATGGGTTACTCATGGTTTGCATTAATTCAGACTAAATCAGTTTTTCAGTCCTGCCTTCAGTCTACAAAGAGATCTCTCTAATTAGCAAACATTCATCCTTGCAGGGATAGAAGAAAGGAGAATTATCCCTTAGTCTCAAGCCCACTTGGGTCATTGTCTCCCTTGAGCTCTCGCTGTTATTCCTGCAACTCCAGATGTTAAAAATAGGTTAGAAACTGTTGTAAAATAGTTGATAATTGTTAAGCACGTACTGTTAGTTTGGTTGTTATGTTGTAAAAGGAGTGAAAAGGGTAGTTATAAGAAATTACACCTAAGTAAAGTGCACTACTCCCCAAGGGAAACGAGCCAGCCTGGACAGAACTGTAAGGGCCAATCAAGCACCTAAAACTGGATTTGCATGAAGGATCCAAAAATAAACCAATCCAAAGGGACAAAAAACAGGATAAAAAGGGGCATCTGACCCAGGGCACCTGTGCCACTCCATCTGGAACACTGGGGACATCACTGCTGAAAACCTGCAGCATCCTCAACGGGATCGCTCCTGCATGGCCCTCAGGCCCCCTTGCTTTAGGCCTTTCTTTTTATTATAACAAATGCTGAAATCACTTTTAGTATTGGGAGTCTGGTCTGTTTTTAACACCAGATGTGAGAACAGGACATGTCTTCTTTCTGGGAAGAAATTCTTCCTCCTGCCCAGCCTAGACCTCGCAACTTAAGGCTGTGTCCTGTTCTCCTGTCCCTGGTGCCTGGGAGGAGAAGTTTCTCCTTGAACTACTGAAATCCCTTCAGTACAAGGAGTCTGGTCCTGTTTTTAACACCAGTGGCTGCGTCCCTGGTGCCTGGGAGGAGAGGCTGTTCCCTGAATTACTGAAATCACTTCAGTATTGGGAGTTTGGTCCCATTTTTAACACCAATGGCCATGTCCTGTTCTCCTATCCCTGGTGCTTGGAGGAGAGGCCGTTCCCTGAACTGCTGAAATCCCTTCACACCATGAGTCTGGTCCCATTTTTAACACCAGTGGCTGTGTCCTTGGGGCCTGGGAGGAGAAGCTGTTCCCTGAACTGCTGAAATCCCTCCAACACCAGGGGTCTGGTCCCGTTTTTAACACCAGATGTGGGAACAGGAGCTGTCGTGGCCTTTCCTGGCCTGGGAAGCCTCGGGCCTGTGGGGCTCCCTCACCCCGGCAGCTGCCGCTGTCACTCGGCGCCTCAGCGGGGGCCGGGGCCGCTGCATCTTCCTGACACTTTTCTGCTGAAAAAACAACAACCAGCCCCTCCTGCCCAGCCCCGTTTGGTGCCCGAGGCTGCCACCTTTAACCTTCTTAAAGTCAACATTTCTGTGGTCAAGCACTGGGAAATGGATGGGCAAAATGGCATGGTGGAGGTGGGCTCTGTGAGGAGCACTCTGTAAGGAGGCAGAGATTTAGCCCTGATTTTTTCTTGGGAAAATTAATCCACAAATATCAGAGGTTTATGTCCAAAAAGGAGGTAGAGGAGTCCTTTAACTTTATTCTAATAAAGTGTGCTGACAGGCTCTGACCCCTAGGAGAACACTGCATTTGACCTGAGGTTGTGGAGAAGCTTCCAAAATGGAATGATAGAACTGGGATTGTGGGTGTGGAGTTTGAATAGAAGTGTCTGATATCACAGGGTGGAAAACTTAGAGTTTAAGGGTTTAGAATATTGTAATAAATACAGAGCAAGATGGAGGGTTTAGGGTGGAGGCTAGTCCTTCTTCTTCTCTTTCTTCTTTTTTTTCTTCTCCATGGGTTTGGGTGGTATTGTGTAATTAGACAAAAAAAAAACCCCAATATCCACAAAGCAAGATGGAGGTTTTAGGGTGGAGGATGATCCTTCTTCTTCTCCTTCTTCTCCATGGGTTTGGGTGGTTTTGTGTAAGTGGACAGAAAAATCCACATTGTGGCACAGGTGATTGATTATTGGGTTAAAAGTAAAAATAATTTAGGTGTCATTTCTTAATTGGACAGTTTATCCTTAAAAGGCCTTGTAGAGAGAGAGATGGGGCTCAATTTTTAGTTTGTTGAAGTGCTGTAGAACTCAGGGTTTGTGAGGCTGTAGCATAGATAAGAAGTAATGAACATCTGAGTCCAAACAAGAAATACCTTCTCACACATTTAATCACAACCCTTGCAAAAAGAAGTTAAAACTCAACAGTGTAAAGCTTAGACTTTAATAGAGGCAGAGAACCTAGAAAGGAAAAATGGTCTCCTACCAAGGAAAGTTAAAGAGCCATGTGATAAAACAGTGCTATTAAAAGACATCAGATATTGGACAAAATCTCATGAAATGTTAACTTGCATTTTGGTGTAATGCCATATGACATATTAGTCATGTTTAAAAGGCCTGTATTTACAGAAAATCAGTATTAGATTTTTGATAATTTGAAGGAGGAGATTTAGAGAGGAAGTCTGCATTCCTTCTTAAAAACAATAAATTAAAAAGCAGCTATTTTGTAACAGTGACATCACAGTTGTATGATGTCTTTATTTCTCTTCTTCCTAAACTTCTAAGAACAAGTTTTCAGTCAATTTGTAGGGAATTTTGAAGCACAAATGATATGTAATGTGTGAGAAATAGTGTTGAAGAGAAGATGCCAAACAACCAGCTCCTGGATCTGCAGTAGTGAAAGGAATATATGAAATTAAATGAGTAAATAAAGTTTTTGGCTGCAAAGACTTTTACCTAAAACGTGCTGCAAACTGAGAGGAGTGTCTGCCTTGCTCTGCAGCTGGCATCACCACCACAAGCATTTCTAATTTAATGATAATGTTTCCCTTAGCACTAAGTCAATATTTCCGGGATTAATTAAATTTGATGGCTTCACAGTAGTGCAGGGAAAAAAAAAAAAAAAGAAATCCTGCTCCAGGTAGAGGAAACATCAAGATGTGTAAGAGACACTTTACATGATAATTTATCTTAGGACAGAGAGCAGCAGAAGCAAAAAGCAGAAGAAAGAAGGGGCCAGCTTTAAATTTGCAGAAATACTAAAAGGAAAAATCACCAGCTAGAAGCTGCTGTAATGTTGCACAATGGTTTTTTTTTCTAAAAAAACTGACATGAAACCCTAAAATAAAAAAAAAGGTGCTGCTGTCATTGAAATTGAGAAATTAGACCAAATAAATTCTAGGATGGGTAGATAATCCCACTTAATTGGGATTATTTTACACAATTTGCTTAAAACGTTATCTTTTGGTTCCTCTCTACTATTAGGAAGTGGGTATGAATGCAAATAGGTAAATATTTATAATATTGATTGAAATTTAGCAATTACTGGAAACAAATGCTCCATTTTTTCAGCAGCTGTGTGCTAAGGGAGCAAAGATCTTGGCTTGCAAGGCTTCTGTATCCCTTGCTCATCTCTCCTCTTGAAGTTCTTTTTGTGCATTTTAGGCCCAACACAACATAAAAATGAGGAATATCCCTCCCTTGAAAGACCATAAAAGCAAATAGTGTCTCAGCTACAACATTAATCCTTAAGACAGGAAAGACCATTTGCCAAAAACTTTGATAAATCATCTTTTTTTTTAATGACTCCTGTCTCTATTCTGTGCTTGCTATTGTAGCTGTTTCATGGACAGCTGAATGTCCTGAAGAACGTCCAAGGCAGCAGAAACTTTCTATTAAATCAAGAATATTTTATAAGATCAGTAAAGGAACAGTTGAAGAGTTTGACTGGCAAATGGTTTGAAAAATACAAAATTAGCTCAGCTTTTGGCAGATTGCAAAATTCAGTTCTTTTCATCAGATAACATGGAAGAAACAGGAATCATGGCAAGGAACAGAGAACAGCAGAACACTCAGCCTTTTAAAACCATTTCTTGTGGATATGGATTAACAAATGTATATTTTGAGGCAGAGCAGAATGCAACAATTTCATTTTGAGTTTTTGTTGTATTAAGAATCCCATCTGTTTCTGGAGATTCTACTAAATACATTTGTAGGATTATCTGACAAGTGATAAACTTCTAAATTTCATCAGTGCCAAGAGGTCTGCACTACTTCTCTTGAGACCACCCTTTGCCTTTAATACTTCAGTAAAGCTAGTTAAATTAAAGGCAAAATAAACAAAACAAAATTAAATTAAATTCAAATTAAAGGCTAAATGAAATGAAAATTTTGTAAAGGATTTGGAAAAGAGCCAGAATTCATTCCTCTGTTGAATGACTGTAATGGAATATTTTTCCTAAATTATAAAAGAATTAATTAATTTATTATTATGTGGAATGTAGTCACAGAATGTTTTGAAGAGACCTGAGGAAATTCCAATATTCAAGGTGTCCTATGTGATCCTGTCTAGTAATTAAAGTTCAGGCAGTTGCTATTTTTTTAGGGAATTCTGCTGAAACCACAGAACACATTACACCTTAGATCTAGGACATCAATGACTTGTTTCTGTTCAGTTTAAATTCACTTTTCCAGGAAGGAAAAGAGAAGGAATGAATTGTTGTGGTGGAGTATCTCCCTCTATTGGTACATTTTAAAATGTGCTGCAACTGTGGCTCCCATTTCATTGCACCAATTCCACTGGCTTTGGAACAATTTTTTTTTTTTTCATTAAAAAAATGAATTTACACTGAGCAGTGAATTTATACTGTGAAAAGTGAATTTACACTGAGCAGCCTGTCAGCTTGTCCTGAAATAAAGGCCTGAAGGACGCAGGTTTTGTCTGCTGGTGACACCAGGGCTTCTGTGCTGGTGAATTTGGAATAATTAAGATAAATTGATCCAAATCTATTGGGGACTACAATTAAATTTGTTTTAATTTGGAAAAATTATTCCACATTTATTGTGGAATACAATTCTACATACTATTTGAGGGATGCTACTAATGTTCTACAATTATTGGCTTAATCATCACATCAACAAACGAACACATTTTAAACATCTCTTGCTTGCAGAAGTCTGATGTAATTTGCTTTTTCTGGTAAATCTGTTTGATTTTATCTTCTTGCAATCTTGATTTAATTCTCAGAGCTCTGTTTGCTCTTGCCAAGGCCTCCTGTTATCAAATGTCCTGTGCTAAGGAGGTCCAAAGTCCATCCACTGTCAATACATAACATATAACATATATTATATATTATATATTATATATTATATATTATATATTATATATTATATATTATATATTATATATTATATTATATATGACATAATGTGTACTATATATTGTATTATATAGAATATAGAATATATAAGTAACAGCGAAATAATTACACATAATTATTTATTGTAATTATACAATATAAAATAATAATATATAATATAAAATATGGAAATAACAATATATAATTATTTTTATAATATAGATAATTGTAATTATGTTTATAATATATAATATAGATTATATTTAATAAATATTATATATATATACATATATATATATACACACATATATACACATATATACATATATATACACATATACACACACACACATATATATATATATGTATATAAAATAGATATAATAATATATAAACTCCTTGCTTTATATGTAGCCAATAAAACATTTTTCCTCCCTCAATTTCTGTGTGTTGCTTACCAGCACAGTTTGCTTTGGAGAATAATTTACAGAAGTTGTCTTAGCCTGATGCCTTTGCATAAAATAGTAATTCAGAATTTTTCGAAGGATACTTTGCTTTCACACCACGAGGTGGAGATGTCTACCTGAAATTCTGGGTAAAAAAAATAAAAATGGGAAGTTGTGGCTGAGGTTTAAATAAAAAGGGTGCCTTCCCCCTCCCATCCTTCCACTTAGAAATAAATAAATAAAATAAAATAAAAAACAAAGGCTAAAAGTATGAGGATGCTTTATCAAGGACCTCCATTATTCTTTTGGTTTCAATAAAAAAAATTTAAAAATAACTGAATTGCAGCTCTTGTCCACTGCTTGGTGAATTTCCATGGGTTTTCCATCATCTGTTCCTCAGCCCCATGGGCAGGACTTGCTTCTCCACCCTCAAGATGCAGCCGAGAGCTGAGGACGCTTCCAGAAAGAAAAACAAGCCAGGAACCCCTTGGTGTGAGGGAAGCCCACACTGGGCACAGAGAGAAATAAATAAAATAATAAATAATGAATATATTCATTAATAAATTCCCAGCTGGAGCAGCTCTTGTAGGAAAGGCCAGAGCTGAAGTGCAGAGCCAACAAAAACACACCAGGTCAGACACCCCACTGCAGCTGATGGCCAAGGAGGAGAGAAATCATGGCTTCAAACAGCATCTATGAAAAGGATATTTAGAAATTTATAAAATTTCTAAAATATAAAATTTAAATTTAATAAATATGTAAATTTAAAATATATAACTTCGTACACTTTATAAATTAAAAATATATACATTTACTAATTTATTAATCAGAATTTTTATAAATCCTGGGTTTTATACAAACCCAGGATTTATAAAAAGAGAATTTTGGAGACTTTTTTTTTGCAATAGGAGTAGGGCAAGCTCAGGAGTGGGGGCACATTCAGAATCCCTGAGCCTTTTGGGTGCAGGGACATGGTTGTCACCAGATTTTGCTGAATTCATGTTCCCCTCTCCATGGCTGTAGATATATATACACTTATATTTTATATAGATATAGAAATATATATATAAAATATATAAAGATACATATTATATATTTATTATTACTCCTCTTACTACATATATTGTACTCCTGTTAATATATATATTATACTCCAGTTAATATATATATTATTACTCCTGTTAAAAAATACATATATTATATTCCTGTTAAAAAATATATTATACTACTGTTAATACATATTTTATACTCCTGTTAATATATATATATATTATATTCCTGTTATTATATATTATTACTCCTCTTAATATATATATTATAGTCCTTTTAATAAATATATATTATTACTCCTCTTAATATATAAATATTATAGTCCTGTTAATATATATATAATTACTCCTGTTAATATATATATTTTACCCTTGTTAATATATAGATATATATTTTATACTCCTGTTAATATATATATAAAATTATTCCTGTATATATTATTACTCCTTTATATATATATATATATATATATATATATATATATATTTATATTACTCACTCCTGTTCTTTGTTGCTCAAAGACAGTGAGGCAAACTTGACTCAGGATGCAACAGCTATGGTTTATGGAGAAAAAAAATTGATTTTCACATTTTCATGTCTAATTCTTTTTAGTTCCATGCATGCTAAAAGAAAAAGGTAAATAATTTTTTTTTTCTATTGGATATTTTATTTTAAAAAGCAGCAGTTTCCTCAGCTGGAATGGGCTCTGTGGTTGCCATGACAGTGACTGGCAGGATCAGAACACAAAGGTGAGGAGCCTGCAAGTTGAAGGAGGCCTCATGTAGGGTTTGATTGATAGAAAAATGTGATTTTTAGCTTGGTAAGAAAGGGCGGGAGCAGCTCCTCCACTTGCCCCTTGCTGGGTTCCCAGGGCCTTAAGCCCTCCAGCAAATAAGGAAGTATTTGCCCAGAAGTTGTGAGAACAGGAGCTGATCTAAAAAATCCCCAAGGAATTCTATTTATTTCTGAAGGACTCAAAATTAGGAAAAAAAAGAAAAGAAAAAAACAAAAGAAGACAAAAAGGGGAAAAAACGGTGAAAATACTAAAAATAAAAGGGTAAATAAAAATAAAAGGGTAAATAAAAATAAAAGGGGTAAAGAGGAGCTGCTGATTCCAAAGTCTGAGAGTAACTGCTGTAGGTGGGAGGATGTGGGGCCACAGACAGATTGAAACACTTTGACATTTGGGGTTTGGGTGGGATATTTGGGTATTTAGATATCTGGATATTTGAATATTTGGGTATTTGGGTATTTGGATATTTGGGTATTGGGATATTTGGATATTTGGATATTTGGATATTTGGATATTTGGATATTTGGATATTTGGATATTTGGATATTTGGGTATTTGGATATTTGGATATTTGGATATTTGGATATTTGGATATCTGGATATTTGGATCTTTGTCTCTTGGCCACTCAGGCTGTGTGTTCGGTTCAGTGGAAATTCTCTCATGCAGGAAGGAAAAGAGAAGAATTGTGAAGGAATGGAATGTTCTGGTGGAGTATCTCCCTCTGTTGGTACAGTTTTAAATGCAATGTAAAGGTAATTCCCATTTCATTGCACCAATAATTGCAATTAACATGGCTCTGACTCATTAGGCAGAGCCCTGCCAGACCAGGTTGATGCCAAAATATTTCTCTTTTGATTCCCACAGTTGCTCCTTATCCATGTTTTTTAGGGAATCTTTAAGATAAAAAGCTGCTGCCTTTATGGTGCTGTAATTAATAAATCTTCAGGTCCTCAATAGTGGTAAAGATCTGGTAAGCTTCGCTTAAAATGAAACATTTTTGAATTTTTATTACTGCAATGTTCTCATTCTTAAATCTGCTGCACACATTTATCAACCACAAGTTAAAATGTGTTTGTAGGATTAACAAAATATTCCCATTGCCAACCAGTGAGTTCTTAGAAAAAAATAAATTAAGGGAAACCATGGAAGAAATAATTTTATGATGCTTTGTTTCTTCTTGCTAGTGTTGTAAGAGTATCTCAGTAAAATGTGGGAAGAAGAGTGGCAGATATTCTGTTGGAATCCTGGATGCTGAGAATTTTAAATTTTCTGTGCTTAAAGGCACAGACCCACAGGAGAACACTGCATTTAACCTAAAGCTATAGAACAAGCTTCCAAAATTAATTAATAGCACTGAGATTACGAGTGTGTAATTAGTTAGAAGTGTGTAATATCACAGAGTTGAAAACTTAAAATATAGGAATAAAATATAGGAATAAAATATAGGAATAAATATAAAACAAGGTAGAACTTTTAAGGTAGAGACAAGTTGTTCTTCTTTACCTTCTTCTTCTTCCCAAGTTTAAATGATGTTTTATAATTAGACAAAAAAGTCCAAATTATGAGCTTCAAGAGATCAGTTATTGAATTAAAACTGAAAATAATCTAAGTGTCCTTTCTTAATTAGATAGTTTAATCTTAAAAGACCTTGCAACAAAAGAGAGTTAACCATTTTGTGCCTTGCTAATAAAAAGCTACAAAACTCAGAGTTATAAAACTGTTTCACTGATAAGAAATAATAAACACTTACTTGGCTCTCTCCTTTCAGGCACAATGGGATTTAATACAGATTGGGATTAAATAAAGATTGGGATTAAATACAGATTTGATAAACAGCTGGAGCCAAGTGTGGGAAATGAATTTGTAGAGAATTTTTCGAGTTTGATGGAAGGAGAAATAAAACTATGAAAGATGCATTGTAGTGAGAGCCACGAGGGGTAATTTTAGTTTATTTGCTTTAAGGCATTTACAGCATGGTGTGGCAAAAGCTGATAGGCCAAGAAACATTTCTAATTAGGAAATAATTAGCTTCTGATTGTGATGATGTGAGTTATAACATCTGTATTGTCTCACCCTTCTCATGAGACTGAAAATGGAATAGAAGTTTTTAAAATTCCTCTCAGTTCCCCAATTTTTGGGTCAGAAAAAGGCTTAATCCAACATATATATTGTAATAAAATTTATTTTTATTTGGCAGCAATCAGAACCCCTGGTTTCTATCCATGAATGACCCAAATAATACATAAGATGTTTTTAACCTCTGAATGAGTGTGGTTTCACTAGAAAAAGTGAGGAACAGGGAAATCTAAAAGGATTTTTCACTTTTTCCACCATATAGGTGTCTGTGTGTTACACCCACAGCTGGAATTGGATATTCAGGAGCTCAGCACTCAATAACAGTGATAAATTGCATTTTTTAGTTGTGTGTTCTGCCACCAGAAGCCAACAGGAGAAGACTTAAAGGCCTCAGATGCTCTGCTCAGTCCTGTGCTGGACTGTCAGCCCAGTGCAAGTAGGAAATGGCCAAAATTAAACACAAACTGACATTAAATCCACACTTTTAGAACACTGTAGGCTAGGTCCAATTAGGAATTACCACTTATTTATTATGAACAAGTAGAATTCTAATTAGGCTGATTGGAGCCTCAGCTACTCCCTCAGATTGGATTGGCAATTAAGGTACTTTTTGCGCCAGTAATTATGGTTTACCATGAAATTACTCTCCCTTCTGGCCCCCAAAAAAGCATCGAATTAACCATGAGTGGAATTATATTTATCACCGTGCCGTAGAGACTTTGCAAATAAATACAAACAATTAGAAAAACCACCCAGAGTGCTGTGCCAGCACAGCAATTAGGGTTTGAAGAGAGGAATTTTTGCTGAAGCCAAACTGGCTGGGCTGTCAGTGCAGAAAAGAGCCCTGAGGGGGCTGCACCTCTCCTGGTGCCCTCCCAGGACAGAGCCAGCAGGAGGAAAAATGCAGAAAATTGAATATTCCACCAGCATGGGCCTGCAGCAAGGAGCCAGCTTTGGGAATTGGATTAAATCATGGGTTAAATCCTAGATTGTATGGATTTTCAGGGCCACTTGAATTGGTTTTTTTTAACTTTTAAATGAGTATCTTTGTGCAGAAATAGTGAACATTTTATGCTTCAATTTGTTGAGCCATCCAAATAAATCTACATGAAAATACTGAATTTCCTTTGGAACAGTCTGAGATGTCACAGCGACCCCCAGGTGACCAAGCCAGACCAATCCCAGGCTGGTGCAGGAAATTTCAGCAAAAAATATCAACAAAAGCACACCAAGCACAAGCTAAACCTGAATTCTTCCCTTGCAAGAGAAATGGAAAGGAAATTTCATTTCCTCATATTGGAATTCTAGCCCCTATAGCTGCAGTTGTTATTGCAGTGACAATTTCAGCAGGGTAATGAATAAATCAACTTCTGACTCCTTTTCTCTCCTTTTCCCTGCAAAAATCCATTTGTTTCTGGCCAAAGTGGAGAATTCTGTGTGCCACAGAGTTTTGGGCTTTCATAGCTGGAATAACCACCCCCCTTCATTATCACATTAACATTGGAAGGCCATCTATAAATCAGTTGGGTTTATGTATCATCAGCAGGGGATCATGGATTAAATCCTAGTTTGTATGGATTTTCGGGGCCACTTGAATTGGTTTTTTAACTTTTAAATGAGTATCTTTGTGCAGAAATAGTGAACATTTTATGCTTCAATTTGTTGTGCCATCCAAATATACATGAAAATACTGAATTTCCTTTGGAACAGTCTGAGATGTCACAGTGACCCCGGGTGACCAAGCCAGACCAATCCCAGGCTGGTGCTGAGGATTTCAGCAAAAAATATCAACAAAAGCACACCAAGCACAAGCTAAACCTGAATTCTTCCCTTGCAAGAGAAATGGAAAGGAAATTTCATTTCCTAATATTGGAATTCTTGCCCCTATAGCTGCAGTTGTTATTGCAGTGACAATTTCAGCAGGGTAATGAATAAATCAACTTCTGACTCTTTTTCTCTCCCTTTCCCTGCAAAAATCCATTTGTTTCTGGCCAAAGTGGAGAATTCTGTACTACACAGCTTTGGGCTTTCAGAGATGGAATAACCACACCCCTTCATTATCACATTAACATTGGAAGGCCATCTATAAATCAGCTGGGTTTATGTATCATCACCAGGGGATCATGGATTAAATCCTAGTTTGTATGGATTTTAAGGGCCACTTTAATTGGTTTTTTAACTTTTAAGTGAGTATCTTTGTGCAGAAATAGTGAACATTTTATGCTTCAATTTGTTGAACCATCCAAATGTACATGAAAATACTGAATTTCCTTTGGAACAGTCTGAGATGTCACAGTGACCCCCAGGTGACCAAGCCAGACCAATCCCAGGCTGGTGCTGAGGATTTCAGCAAAAAGAAAGATGGAATACAGACAAAATAAAGCTTGCCTGTCCTCCTCATATCTGCAATAGTCACTTTTCTGATTTGTGACAGAAAAAGGGAGAGTTGCAATAATTATGTTCCTTTTGCTGCTGAAACATTCTGAGGACAGCAAACTTTACTGAAATATTCTGGAAAAAGAAATGGATTTCTCTGAAATGGAGGGTGGATTTTTCTCTGTAAAGTAACATGAAGTAATGAGTTTTATCTTTTTTCTTTTTTTAATAGCATACCTAAGTTCCAATCATGAGTCTGGCAATTCTTTTTTTTTCATTTCACTTAGATGTCATTTTTGACAGCGAGGAATGCAATTCAGAGCCAAACTTTAGAAGTGAGTGGATTCTGAATGGCATAATAAATAATTAAGTTACAATTATTAATAAAAACACTTGCCATTAAAGGAAAATAGACAGAGTATGTCCATGAATTCCCTTCACTAGACCTAAATAATGTGTAATTCAAGACACATTGCCAAAAGAAGGCTGATAACCATTTGTCCACAGGCCTGTAAAATACGCCATGATAATTCTCCCTATTTCAGTAGGAACAATCTGCCATGCAGACAGCACAGAATAGAACATTTGTATCATCCTAACTCAAACCACCAATTTAACTCAGACAAATGAAAAAAAATAGGCTGCAGCCCACACACTGTGGCCTGGCACGGAGCAGCGCCCAAAGATGAATGCAGATGATGAGATTAATTTGTTGGGCCCTTACTTATCACCCAGAGCCTGAGGCTTCCTATGCTCTGAGCTCATTTCCTGCTGCATGCCCAAGGTGCTATTTCAGCTTGGCTCCAGCCAAACAGGGCAATTTAGTGCAGCCAGAAGGGGCCAGAATTACCACATGTCCTGATTAAAATGCGCTCCCAGCTCAGCGCTTTGAGCCCGGGCTCTGTCTGTCTGTCTGTCTGTCCCTTGCTCCATCTCGTGCCTGCTGCTTTTTGGCCCTGGGACAGTTTGGACCAGAGGGTCTCACAAGATCTGCTGCAGGATTTTCTTGTTTGGTGTTTGAAAATGTCTTCTCTTCAGGAAATTTTGGTGTAGGGTTTGAAAGAAACAAATTCCCCAGTGCTGCTCTTCAGCCTAAGGGACAGAGCTGGGACACCTGAGAGGGTCACACTGACTTGGGGATTTTTGGCTTCTTTTCTTTTGCTTCTTTTTCTTCTTTTCTTTTGCTTCTTTTGCTTCTTTTCTTCTGCTTTTTCTTCTTTTTCTTCTTTTCTTTTGCTTCTTTTGCTTCTTTTCTTTTGCTTCTTTTGCTTCTTTTCTTCTCCTTCTTCTGCTTCTTTTGCTTATCTTCTTTTGCTTCTTTCGCTTCTCTTCTTCTGCTTCTTTTGCTCCTTTTCTTTTGCTTCTTTTCTTTTGCTTCTTTTTCTTCTTTTCTTTTGCTTCTTTTGCTTCTTTTCTTCTGCTTCTTTTTCTTCTTTTTCTTCTTTTGCTTCTTTTGCTTCTTTTCTTTTGCTTCTTCTGCTTCTTTTGCTTATCTTCTTTTGCTTCTTTTGCTTATCTTCTTTTTGCTTCTTTCGCTCCTTTTCTTCTGCTTCTTTTTCTTCTTTTCTTTTGCTTCTTTTGCTTCTTTTCTTCTCCTTCTTTTTCTTCTTTTGCTTCTTTTGCTTCTTTTGCTTCTTTTCTTTTGCTTATTTTCTTCTGCTGCTTCTGCTTCTTCTGCTTCTTTTGCTTATCTTCTTTTGCTCCTTTCACTTCTCTTCTTCTGCTTCTTTCGCTCCTTTTCTTTTGCTTCTTTTTCTTCTGCTTCTTTTTCTTCTTTTCTTTAGCTTATTTTGCTTCTTTTCTTTTTCTTCTTCTGCTTCTTTTGCTCCTTTTCTTTTGCTCCTTTTCTCTGCCAAGGTCAGGATTAAATGTGTGAGATGGTATTTCTTGTTTGGACTCAGATGTTTATTAGTTCTTATCTATGTTACAGCCTCACAAACCCTGAGTTCTACAGCGCTTCAACAAATTAAAAATGGAGCCCCATCTCTCTCTCTACAAGGCCTTTTAAGGATAAACTGTCCAATTAAGAAATGACACCTCAATTATTTTTAATTTTAACCCAATAACCAACCACCCATGGCCCACAATGTGGATTTTTAGATCTAATTACACAAAACCACCCAAACCCATGGAGAAGAAGGTGAAGGAGAAGGAGAAGAAGAAGGAGAAAAAGGAGAAGACGAGGGATCAGCCTCCACCCTAAAGCCTCCATCTTGCTCTATATTTATTCCTATATTCTAAACCCTTAAACTCCAAGTTTTCCACCCTGTGATGAATGCATCTAATAAACTTTTTATTATTATTTACCAAAAATGCATTTTGTTTATCGCACTGCCTCTCTCATTTCAGCTGGAATTGGCTTTTTCCTGCAAAATTGGTATTAAAAATTAAACCATTCACAGAGAGAAACTTTTTTAGGCCTGACTGTTGGGAACAAAATCTCCTACAGTACCCAGAGTGTTCCTGAGTGCTGCACGTGATTCCAAAGAAAGATGAGCAATTTACTTACATGAACTAATTAGTATTTATCTTTGTGATATGAAAATAAGATATTGCCTTGATAATATTTAAAGTCAGTAAGCTTGAAAAAAGCTTATTTTGACACCATTATCTGACTGTGGTGTTTGCTCATGGGACTTCCTTGTAGTACATTTAAAATCTAGTGGTAAATATTTTCTGGTGAACACAATAGATCTAGTGGTTTAACATTTAGAATCCAGTGGTAAATGTTTTCTGGTCAACTCAATAATCTAATAATCTAATGGTTTTATATTTAAAATCTAGTGCTAAATGTTTTTTAGTCAACTCAATAAATCTGATGGTAAACACTTAAAATATAGTAGTAAATGTTTTCTAGTGAACTCAATAATATAATTATTATTAATTATAATCTAATAATCTAATGATTTTACATTTAAAATCTAGTGTTAAATGTGTCCTGGTGAACTCAATAATCTCATGGATTTATGTTTAAAATCTAATGCTAAATGTTTTCTCCTGACTTCAATAAATCTAATGATTTTACATTTAAAATCTAGTGCTAAGTGTTTTCTGGTGAACTCAATAAATCTAATGGTTAACACTTAAAATATAGTAGTAAATGTTTTCTGGTGAACTCAATAATCTAATAATAGAATGGTTTAACACTTAAAATCTAGTGCTAAATGTTTTCTGGTGAACTCAATAATCTAATAATCTAATGGTTTAACACTTAAAATCTAGTGCTAAATGTTTTTTGGTCAACTCAATAAATCTAGTGGTAAATGTTTTCTAGTGAACTCAATAATATAATTATTATTAATTATAATCTAATAATCTAATGATTTTACATTTAAAATCTAGTGTTAAATGTGTTCTGGTGAACTCAATAATCTCATGGATTTACGTTTAAAATCTAATGCTAAATGTTTTCTGGTGAACTCAATAACCTAATAATCTAACGGTTTTACATTTAAAATCTAGTGCTAAATGTTTTCTGGTGAACTCAATAAATCTAGTGGTAAATGTTTTCTAGTGAACTCAGTAATCTAATGATTTTATATTTAAAATCTAGTGGTAAATTTTTTCTGGTGAACTCCATAATCTAATGGTTTTATATTTAAAATTTAGTGTTAAATGTTTTCAGGTAAGCTCAATAAATCTAATAATCTAAAGGTTTTACATTAAAAAATCTAGTGGTAAATGTTTTCTGGTGAACTCCATAAATCTAATGGTTTTACATTTAAAATCTCATTATGTTTTTTGGTGAACTCAAGAATCTAATCATATAATGGTTTTACATTTAAAATCTAATGCTAAATATTTTGTGGTGAACTCAATAATTCAATTTTCCCCAGAAATACTGGTTGATTAGGCTTGCATGTATTTTTGTTTTACAGGACATAAATAACTGGTCCTGGCAACAGTTATAAGATAACTTATACGTTATAAGCATCTTATAAGATAAGATGCAATTCATTGAGCTGCAGGAAGGACACCACCAGTGAGTGACAGCAGCAAACCCGTGAGACTGGGGGAGAAAACTTTAATTTATTTGTCCAGCACGCCCATGGAAAGGCCCTTCCCTCCTGTTTGGGTGATGATAAATGACAAGATGTGACAGTTATTAATTAAACTGCCTGGCGTGGCAATGTACAGGAGGGTAAGAGCTGAGAAATGTGCAGCATTCCTCCTTCCCCATGCTGAGAACGAGGCCCCCGCGCTGTTCTCTGGCACAGCAGACACTGGAATAAAGCAGCAATATCCCACCCCAAGCTCCTAGGAACTGAACCCAGGGCCCTAAAAATTGAAATTCTCCCTCGTGTGATGTGCAGTAATTAAACCTCAGCATTCTTTCTGCAGGAAATGTTTCTCCTGTGTTGTTCCCACAGATTGTGCTACAAGAACAATTCCAGCCCCGTGAGCTGTTAACCAATTATGAAGGGATTTTCTCATCTGCTTCAACTGAGGATCAAAGGCAAACCCCAATTTTTTTTTCTTGCCTGATATTGTAATTTAGGACAGAGAACACCAAGCTTTGGTCAGTCCAACAAAATGGACTCAGTAACCCAGATCCATTTAAAATTTTCTGATTTGCCTTACTAATATTCCAACTGCTTTTCTTCCTTAATATATTACCACAAAATTCCAATATATTTATCCTGTTCTATTTCCAATTATTTCACATCTATATCCTATATAAATATCCTTTATATCTATATATATCTATCTATATCCTCTATATATCTCTATATATATCCTATATATCCTCTATATCCTTTGTATATGTACTTTTAATATATATATTATATATATATAATATATATATTATATATATTATATAGATATACATAATATATAGATCTATATAATATATGTATTATATGTATGTATTATATATATGTATAATATATATAATATACATATATATTATGTATATATATATATTTTATATATATATATATATATATATATATCTCCTTTATGTATGTGCTTCTTGGAGCTAAGGATGTCTGTGTACTGCCCAATAATTCAGAGTGAAATTTTTGAAAATTAACTATTTTTAAACTACCATCAGCTGCAGATGTGAAGAATCCTCCTTTTATTACTGCTAAATATGTTTATTCTGGCTGATTAGTATGGCTTTTTTGGACTTTCATACATAAAAGATCTTTTTTTAAATTGCATAAATGCAATCTGGGCAAATACTGTATTGAGAGCTAGATATTAAAAATCAGTACAGCTCCACAGAAACCCACATCAATTGCAGTTATCTCTTGGGCATGAATTTCTTTACTTATGGGAGGGTTTTTTGGGTTTGTTTGGGTTTTTATTTTTTAATTTTTTGTTTGTTTTGTTTTGCCTTTTTGTTTTGTTTTGTTTTTTTTTTTTTTTTAAGTTTTCTGGACCAGCCTTTCACCAGAATTGTGTGAGGTCTCCCTGAAGAGCCAGGTCTAAATAAATTTTACCATAATTATCATTTCCCTAAAGACCACCCATAAAAACCATTTGCACGAATACCCTGTGTCACTCTACCTGCACTCTACATATATATTAAAATTTATATTTCCACTTTTTGCAGAGAAACACAAATAAATTCAAGATCTTTCTGCATGTCTATACATAACACACACTTCAAAATAATAGTGGTGTTTTTCAGTAAATACAGGCTGATGGCTCTGCTGACCAAACCAGAATTACAGATTTGAGGGCTGTGCAGCTTAAAAGTAAATTGGATGTGGGCTGAGTTTATTGCTCACATGCAAAACTGCCAGCTCAGCGGCACACATCCAGTCAAATTAGCAAAAGTTGGTTTTAAAAGTGAGAGTTTTCTCCTAAAATTAGGAGACTTTGGCCCCTTTGGGGTTCCAAACCCCCAAAATAATAAAGAATCCTTACAGATACACAGAACTCTAAATAGAAGAAAGGGATCTGACTGAGGGTGTGATGTTTGGATTCTGAATTTATGCCATTTTCCCTCTTAGGATGTCCTATTCACTTTCTCCTGTGAGAATATTTGAATATTTGCATTTATTAACACTTTTCCATTGAATATTTGCATTTATTAACGCTTTTATTTCCACAAAGTGCCGTTGTTCCACTGCAAGTGCAGGTCCAATCCTTATGACTGATTGTGAGTTCTCAATGCCATATTAGAGATGGCACTGAAAAAAAAAAAAAACCAAACAATTTCAGAGAAAAATATATTTCCCAATGGGCTCATTTTTGACTGATTGTGAGTTCTCAATGCCATATTAGAGCTGGTACTAAAAAAAACCAGTTCTAGAGAAAAATACATTTCCCAATGGGCCCATTTTTGACTCCTGGGAGGACTCTGACACCTCTGATTTAAAGATTAATTTATTTGGAAGTCTAATACTAATTGGTGATCAGTGTTAAGTACATATTTTCTATGTCATTGTTTGTTCTCTTCCTCCCCTGAATAATTCCCTGATTTGCACCACTTTTTGTTTCCAGACATGCAGAAACTCAACATGAGTGAGAAGTTTCTGGTTTCGAGCGCTACCCTTAATCTGAGGAACAATTTTAGGAGAAAACTATCACTTCTAAAACTCAACTTCTCCTGCTAATTTGACTAGGGGGAAAAAAAAAAAATAAGGCCCTGCAAATAGCAAAACTCTCCAAATGGGGAAGTAATTACCTTAAATTAAACCTTATTTCTGGTTATAAAAAAACCCCAACAAAACAACAAACCCAACAACCACCCGATTCTAAAAGCATGTTGGGCAGGCTGGAAGCATTAGAGTTAAATAGAGTTTGTAGTGAAAGGGAAGGAAAGAGACGGGAGGAAGGAAGGAAGAAGAGATTAGAGAAATTGAGAGATGGAAATAGGCTCAGAGGAGCCACCGTGTCCCAAAACCTCTCCTAGGGGAAGTTTTTA
Source organism: Zonotrichia leucophrys gambelii (assembly GCF_028769735.1). Taxonomy (NCBI): domain Eukaryota; kingdom Metazoa; phylum Chordata; class Aves; order Passeriformes; family Passerellidae; genus Zonotrichia; species Zonotrichia leucophrys. The sequence continues at coordinate 2,758,757 of NC_088196.1, read as the reverse complement.
CACCAAAGAATCTGGAGGTCTGAATGAAGAATGACATCACTTATTTATTTAGCCAGAGCTGAGCTGTTTTCTTAATTAAAATAACCTCATGCTGCAAGCATTAAATTGTTGGGGGAGTGATAATGATGTCTGGTTAATTTAGGAGCTTGATAACCATGAAATAAATACCCTGTTGTGGCTTGGTTTGAGAGTATATTTAATTTGCCTGGAAAGCCATGAGCTAGAAAGCTGCAGCCTTAGGGTTGATGCTCCAAACATCCTGGGCTGGGATTTAATTTGATGCATGGCTTTGGATTTTCAGATCACCCAAGGTTTGGGGCTCAGGACTCAGTCAGGGATTTGGGGTACTTTGAGATGGAAAATATTATATTACCCTTTGAGATAAAAATGATGATGTTACCCTTTGAGATGAAAATTATGGTGTTACCCTTTGAGATTAAAATGATGGTATTACCCTTCTGGACACCAAGAACAGAGCAATGTGTTCTTTCTTCATCAGAAAATTCACAATTTCCATCTCAAGCTGAGTTCCCAAGTGGCACAACAGGCCCACTGGAATCAGCTGTAATCCAAGTGGCCAATATGGGTAAAAAAAAATATTATTCCCTTTACACACTCACCTGTGGGGGCTAAAATGGATGTTTATGGCTTCAGGAGAACTTGGAGCACATTTCCAACGCCCAAATGGAAAAGGAAAGATGGACAGGCCTCTGCATCAGGGAGCTGGGGGATGGTTTTGAGCTGGAAAAAAGTCAGATTTAGGAAGAAATTCTTTTCTGTGAGGGCGGTGGGGCACTGGGAGAGGTTGCCCAGAGAAGCTGTGGATGCTTCATCCATGAAGTGTTCAATTTATCTGTACACTGTGATGTGTAGGTGAATTGTTTAAAAGTTCTCTTTGTGTTTGTTTTACATTTTTGTTTTATATTGAAGTATTTAAGTATTTATATTGAAGTAAAAGATATATTTTTTGTTTTATATTGAAGTAGAAAACAAACTTTGTGTTTGTTTTATACTTCATAATTAACAGGGCATGTGCTTGATGAGTTCAATTTCTCTGTACACTGCAATGTGCTAAAGGTGAGGTGATTTAAATGTTCTCTTTGCGTTTGTTATACTTTTATTCATAATTAACAGGGCTGATGAGTTTTGGCTCTATTCAGGTTTCACTGATTAGTTTTTTACCCTCTTTTTACAGTAAGAATTTGTTCTCATAGAAGAACAGTGAAAGCTTTTAGGATTGAAAGGAATAACCAGTTCAGCAGCATCAGAAATGCTTGAGAGAGAGAGAAAAATCAGCATTACTTCCTCCCTTTGGTCTTGAGACACACTGTGTTTGTTCTTCTTTACGCAGATTAAAACTCATTTTGGTGAATAATATCAAAAAATACATGTTCCCAATGCAATGAAATGGCAGCAAGGAATCATGAGCCTTGTCCATGGAACTCTGCTGCTCCAAAATTCAGTGATAAAACCTCTTTCCACAGTTCTGGGAAGAGAAATGTCAATGCCTTGAAAAACCTGGAGTTGAATTTTGCTTTTGGTGGCTCTGCAGGGAGCAGCTGCAGTTTTGTGCAGCTGGATGGCATTGGCTGCATTTGCTGCAAGTTCTGCAGTTTGTGCTGCCCTGATTTTAAATGCTGAGTTCTTTTAGAAGTTTATTTTAGAGTTATTTTAGAACGGATTTCCATGACTGGCCTGTCAAGGGGAGCTCCACTTTATCAAATTTCAGGTTCACAGCATGTTCAACCCAAACTCCAGCTGCATGTAAATGTGTTTTATGGTAGTTGAAAGCTTTTGGGGCTGTTTATTATAGAAAAGTTGTTCTGTGTGCCCATATGCTGCACTAATTTGAGTGAAACAAGCTAATTATAAGTTGATGTCATACGGCTAAAAAAAAAATTACATGTTTATGCCTTGTGTATTTCACAATGCTGATTTTCTCAACCACATTGCAGAACACACATGGGATGCGTTTTCTGGGCCTAGGACCTCACTGGGTAAAGTTATGCTCTTTATTGTTCAATTTCTAATTAAAATGATGAACCTTGTGCAAAATCTTTGTGGATACCAGCAAGATCCTTGTTCTGCTGGTCGGTTTATTTTTCATTTTTAAATTTTTTTTTATTTTTTATTTTTTCATTTTTTATTTTTTCATTTTTATTTTATTACAGCAGGATTCTACTTTTGCCAGAAAAAGAAATGAAGTGAGCACGGTGACTATTTTAAGCCAGCGAGTGCATTGCAGAGAATGTGTCCCAGGCTACACAAACTGTTGGAAATAAAAATGGGCTGGAAAAGCAAAGATTTGGAGGAATCATGGATTATGTCTGAAAAAAGTGACTTGATTTCTTTCCTGGGTAAAAGCAGTGACCTGTTACTGCTGATACACATAAATAATGCACAATTGTGCTGCTTTGTGACAATGAAGATATTCACTTCCATTTGAAGAATTTACAATTACAAAGGAAAATTATCTAATTTAATAATCTAATCTAATCTGCTTTTGTAGAAGGAGCACACAACAGATCACTGTCCTTTCTTTGAAAAGAACTGAAAATATGTAATTTTGTGTAAAGGAGAAACTCAAATTTCCTACAAACCCACAGTCAGGGATGCTTTCTCCTCTGAAATTACGCACAGCAATATTAGAGGTTAAAAAATAGAGAGTGATTGCAAAAATAAAGAAATAAATAAATGAATAAACAATCCCAAATTCTCTGAAAAGAATCCATATGAATGTGGTGGTGGAGGAGAATGTGGCAATCCACCTCTGTAACATCCTGTATTTTGATTTTTTCAGCTGTTAGCAAAACACTATTTCCTATTCCTCTCCTGATAACATAAATTGCAAAAGTGCTGGTTGGAGGTGACTGTTCCAGGAGAAAAATTACAGAAAATCAGGAATATGATTTTTGGGGTAGGAATATGTTTTTTTAGGGATAGGAATATATTTTTTGGGGATAGAAATATGGTTTTTGGGGATAGGAATATGTTTTTTGGGGTAGGAATATGATTTTTGGGGATAGGAATATATTTTTTGGGGATAGGAATATGTTTTTTGGGGATAGGAATATGTTTTTTGAGGATAGGAATACGTTTTTTTAGGGATAGGAATATATTTTTTGGGGATAGAAATATGGTTTTTGAGGAGAGGAATATGTTTTTTGGAGTAGGAATATGATTTTGGGGTAGGAATATGTTTTTTGGGGTAGGAATATGATTTTTGGGGATAGGAATATGTTTTTTGGGGTAGGAATATGATTTTTGGGGATAGGAATATGTTTTTTGGGGTAGGAATATGTTTTTTGGGGTAGGAATATGATTTTTGGGGATAGGAGAAGCTTTCCAGGGAGCTGAACTGCTTTTCTCACTGCAGCACTGCTTGCAGGGCTCAAACTGAATTCTGAAATTCAAGGCTCAAATTCACAAAGGCAAAGGCAAGTTTGGAAAATGTTATTGCAGTTGTGACAATGCTTTACTTTGAGTTTTTATGTGTTTTTTATTATTTACTTTGAGTTTTTATGTGTTTTTTATTATTTACTTTGGGTTTTTATGTGTTTTTTTATGGTTTACTTTGGGTTTTTATGCAGGGCTTTATTTTTCTCCCCTAGTCAAATCAGCAGGAGAAGTTAGTTTTAAAAGTGATATTTTCTCCCAAAATTCTTCTGTATGTATCAAGTCATAGTGAGGAAAGGACAATTTATTGACAATTTATTGACAATTTATTATTATTAAATTGAAAAAGCTGCTCATTTTACATCTGCATTGAAAGACCTGCCTGCCATGTGCAGCCCAAGCTCAGTTTTCTCTGATTTTACTGAAAAAATGTTTCTTAAAGACTCAATGGAAACGGGCATAGCTCTACAATACCAAAGTGTAAAAGATTTTAATTGTTGCTTGGCAGCCCTTGCAAAGGGGATTCCACACCGGTTTTCTTTCTTTCTTTTTTTTTTTTCAATGAAGGAAATCTGAAGCAATTTCAGATTTCAACCAAGATCTCTTGACTGAGATCTCTTGAGTTCACAGATTTATTGTTTTCTTTGGTGGCTTTATCCGGCTGTGAACACACAAATCAGGGAATGTCTGGGGGGAGCAGAAATGAGAATATGGAAATAATTCTGAGCTGCTCATGTGCCCAGGAAGAATTTTTCCATGAGAAACTTCCTGTACCAGAGCAAGGAGTCCCAGGGAGGAGTTTCTTTAGGGGTGTGTAGTTGGTAGAATTAAGGATTTCAATTTTAATCCCAGAAAATGGACTTGACACCCTGACTGTGCTGTAAATCCCTGGCTTTGCAGGAAATCAGCTTTATGCTGTAGCTGGAAATCAATGAGTCTTTCTAGAATTAATCATTGTTTCTACTTTATTAACAATTTATTTAAAATTAAAAATAACAGACTGATATTTTTAAAGCAGTATTACTTCTCGTTCTCTACAAGTCGAAACATTGCATAAATAATTTTCTGGAAAAAAAATAATAAATACATAATTCACTCTCTGAAATGATATCTTTTGTCCCTAGGTTCTGGTCCCGCATAAAACAACTGAAAAATCTATCAACATTTCAAATTTCCACATTTATATTATTTCAGCATAAATTCTACAGGATGTATACAGCATTTGACAATTCACTTTCTAACAATACCCTTTAATGTAAAAACACAAACATTACTCTGAGTGTCGAGAAGCCAAGTAAAGGAAAATTGCTGCCAAACTAAAGAAAAAATAAAGTTGCACATCCTAAAGACTTTTCTAGAGGAATTCATGCCTTAGCAGAGGCTCACGTTTAATGCAGAAGCGCCACCTCACTCCCAGAGCTTGGTTGGCACAGTTTTGCTGCTACAGAGTGTGTGGCCACATCATCCAACCTCTGCAGAACAGAAAATGTAAATGGATGTGTCCAAGCTGATATTAAAGTCCAACATGTTGTAGGAAATAAGGAATAATCACTATATTCTATGTCAGGCTATGGATAATGTTAGCTGCTTACAGGACAAGCATCAGTGAGCTTATCTGGTTTGGGAGGAGCATCTTGATCATAAATCTGCTCCACTCCAATTCCAGGAGAATTTGTTGAATTGTCCCTAAAACAAATCGTTGTTCCCAAATCAATACGGCTCCAGTTGCCAGTTTTGAATTTGTCAACCCCATAATATTTTAATTAAAAACATGAGATGGATTTGTCACACTTTTACTTCTGTTTCGAGAACATGAATGTCGCATTTCGGTTCCAGAGGCAGCACCTGGTGCATGAGGACATCTGGAAATGTGCTCATTTCCCAACAATTTGACTTCATCCACCAGAACCTGAAATCCCTGCTGCCCCAAACGTTCTAGGGCTCCTTCAGAGATTCTCCTGGCGCTTCCCTACCTGCAGCCTTGTCCTGCATCCTGGTCTGGGGAAGGGATTTGAAAATCCTATTCCCATAAATATTCCCTTTGGAATAAAGCAAAGTGTGGCTGTCCCCACACCAGCTTCACTTTGCCTCCCTGCTCCTCCAGGACACAAAATTTGCCATGCACCTCCTGTCACCCTGATTTTTCTGATGAACTCAATAAATCTCATGGTTTTACATTTAAAATCTAGCGCTAAATGTGTTCTGGTAAACCAAATTATCTAATAATCTAATGGTTTTACATTTAAAATCTAACGCTAAATATTTTCCGGTGAACTCAAGAATTTCATTCTCCCCAGCAATACTGGTTGGTTATCCAGGATGCTTGCAGTATTTTTGTTTTACAGGACATAAATAACTGCCCAGTGCTGGCAGCAAGATAAGATGCAATTCTTTGAGCTGCAGGAAGGACACCACGAGTGAGTGACAGCAGCAAACCCGTGAGACTGGGGGAGAAAACTTTAATTTATTTGTCCAGCATGCACATGGAAGGGTCCTTCTCTCCTGAAAAACTCATATTTATAAGTTTTTCTAAGCTCTCTGATGTTTACATCCTTGTAACAAATTTCCTCACACACTTTCTGTAAATAACTTATTGTTTTGCATTCTTTTCTGGAGGAGGAGAAATTTGACAGACTGTTGGTTTGTCCAGTGTCATTGGAGAGGTGGCACTGTCACCCTCCAATCCACCGTCACTTTTGGAAATCTATAAATGCTGGAGCCAGAAATTAAAAATTCTGGTTTTGCCTTGAGAGAGCTGCGTGTTATTTCGTGTCCTGTAGTGACAGGTGCCTCCAGCTGCCTTTATCTCATTCTTTATCACACATAAGTGCTGCAATCTGACCCATTTTTGGCCTATTTGACCCAGCTCAGCAGAAGGAATTGGAACCCACTGCAGTCAGAACATCATGGTGTGACCTCCGAGTGCCTTTTGATGCTTCAGCAAACTCTGGAGCTGCTGGTCTGTGTCACCCAGTGCCACTGTCACATTTTCTGAAAATCCCTTCGCCAGGAATTCTGCTCCTGGGAAGATGAGAAACCTCAGAGAAAAAACCAATATAATCTCATTTGCTTCTCCCTGTTTTGCTGCTTTGGAATTGTTTACCAACAGGTGCATGTTTGATTGGTTTCATGTGAATTGTTTTTACTTAATGACCAATCACCACCAGCTGTGCCGGACTCTGACGAGTCAGCCACGACTTTTTCATCATCATTCTTGTCAAGCCTTCCGGCTGTATCCTTTCCCTTAGTTTTAGTATATTCTTTTAATACAATATAATACCATAAAATAATAAATCAGCCTTCTGAGAACATGGGAGGCAGATTCTCACCCCTCACCTCATCCTGGGCACCTCACAAACTCAACAACCCAGAGCCACCTCCTTCCATCCATCCATCCATCCATCCATCCTTCCCTCCTAATAGGCATTTTCCAGCTCGTGCTGGTTGGATTTGCCGCTCCTGGCTCTGGCCAGATGCGGTTTCTTGTTCTTCTGGGGCCGGGGCACGTCCTTGCCGAAGTCCTTGAGCTCGGACTGGTTGTGGTAGCGGGTGTAGCGCTTGCACTTGCAGGCCGTGGCCGCCCGGAATTTGTAAGTCCGCGTCTCCTGCTGGGGACAGGCCATGAGGACGCGCTGGGTGCGGCTGTGCGCGGGGATGCAGCGCAGGTCGGGCGCGTTCTGCCGCCACCACTTGCCGCGGCCGATGGAGTTGGGCAGCAGGTGCGAGGGCTCGCACTGGCCCGAGCACAGCAGCTCCTTCACCGGCTTCAGGCTGCGGCACGGCCCGTCCGTCAGGAACCGCGTGGTGCGAACCTCCCGGCAGCTGAAGGCGGCATCTGCGGACAGGGAGCGCGTTACTGCCTGCTCTGCCTCGCTGCAGCCCCGCTCTTGCCTTCCTCTGATCCTTTATGTCTGCTCCTCCCTGCAGTCCTGCTCTTCCCTCCCTTCAGTCCCGCTCTTCCCTTCCTCTAATCCTTCATTTCTGCTCCTCCCTTCAGTTCTGCTCTTCCCTTCTAATCCTGCTCTTCCCTTCAGCCCTGCTCTTTCCTTTCTCTAATCCTTCAGTCCTGCTCCTCCCTTTCTTCAGTCCTGCTCTTCTCTAAAGTCCTCCTCCCTTCAGTCCTGCGCTTTTCCGTCAGTCCTGTAATCCTTCAATCCTGCTCCTCCCTGCAGTCCTGCTCTTCCCTTCTAATCCTGCTCTTCCCTTCAGCCCTGCTCTTTCCTTCCTCTAATCCTTCATTTCTGCTCCTCCCTTCAGTCCTGCTCTTCCTTTCTAATCCTGCTCCTCCCTTCAGTCCTGCTCCTGCCTTCCTCTAATCCTTCAGCCCTCCTCTTCCCTTCCTTCAGTCCTGCTCTTCCCTTCCTTCAGCCCTGCTCTTTCCTTCCTCTAATCCTTCAGTCCTGCTCCTCCCTTTCTTCAGTCCTGCTCTTCTCTAAAGTCCTCCTCCCTTCAGTCCTGCGCTTTTCCGTCAGTCCTGTAATCCTTCAATCCTGCTCCTCCCTTCAGTCCTGCTCTTCCCTTCAGTCTGTTCTTTCAGTCCTGCTCTTCCCTGCTTTCCTGCTCTTCCCCTCCTGTAATCCTTCAGCCCTCCCCTTCCCTTCCTTCAGTCCTGCTCTTCCCTAAAGTCCTTCTCCTCCCTTCAGTCCTGCTCTTTTCCTTAAGTCCTGTAATTCTTCAGTACTGCTCCTTCCTTCAGTCCTGCTCCTTCATTCCTGTAATCTAATCCTTCATTTCTGCTCCTCCCTTCAGTCCTGTTCTTCCTGTCTAATCCTGCTCCCTCCCTTCAGTGTGTTCTTTCAGTCCTGCTCTTCCCTTCCATCAATCCTGTAATCCTTCATGCCTGCTCCTCCCTTCCTTCAGTCCTGCTCTTCCATTCCTGTAATCCTTCAATCCTGTTCTTTCCTTGATTCCTGTTATCCTTTATTCCTGTTTTTTCCTTAAATCCTGTTCTTTCCTTCATTCCTGTTCTTTCCTTCATTCCTGTTCCTTCATTCCTGTAATCCTTCATTCCTGTTCTTTCCTTGATTCCTGTTATCCTTTATTCCTGTTCTTTCCTTAAATCCTGTTCTTTCCTTCATTCCTGCTCTTCCCTTAATTCTGGGCTCTTTCCCTGCCAGCTTTGAGAAAGCACTCCAACCTAACCCCAAACCCAAACCCAATTTAACACATTTAACCCTTCCCCCACTGCTCTAGTTTAACTCTATTTACTTTAACTCTATTTACTCCAGATTTAATTTTTTTTCCAATAAAAAAGAGTGTTTCTTAAGTGATTTTTAGCTTGCATGATGTGTGCCAGGTTAGAGAAATCCCAGGTAACAACAGCACTAAGGAATTCCCACTATTCAGGCAGCAGCTTTTCCAAATTTCCTGTTCTCTGTGGTAATTCCACATGTCCCACAAAGCTCCCTGAGAGATCTAAAGGCATCTTCTGGCTATTAGAACCTTTTTTCCTCTCCTTTTTCTCAATGGATAGCTCTAGGCAAATGAAGCATTAGAAAAATCAGAGGATTTCTTAACATTAAGTATTTTGAAATTTTCCAGTTGTAAGAACATAATTTTTCCCAAAAGTGGCTCTTTTCCCTTGTTTAATTGACTTGTTGGGAAGACACAAAATTTGATTTTTAAGTGCTTATCAAATAATTTCATCTAGATGAACACATGAATGTTCTTAGTCAAAAGGACGGATTTAACTCAGGAATATTGTGGGTGGTGGAAGCCTTCAAAAGTCAGCTCACAGAAGGCTGTGTCTGTTGGGCCCATTCTCCTCACTCTGTGCAAGGTTTAGTTCAGCAAAAAAGAATTCTGACCCTGAATTATTAGTGACACAACAGTACCTGCACAGAGATTTTCATTTTCGGTTTTCCTGTGAAGTACAGAAACAGGACTTTCAGTGCTCAGATTTATATTTGTCAAAGTAAATTCATATTTGTCAAAGTACAGCTAGCAAGATTTAATTTTTTTTTAAATTTTGAAGGACTGCATTAATGAAATTAAGCAATCCTTGTGACAAAAACACTGGCAACTGAACCCCACATGCACTTCAGTAACACTCTCAAGTTCCCTAAGCATCAAGAAAATTATGTCTGTCTGTAAATAAATAAAATGAGTGGAATAAGGTGCATTGTACCTCCATAACGCACAGGCAGTTACATATCCAAGCACTTGCCTCAGCTCTGTGGGTGATATTTGTGCATTTATGTCCTGTGAGTGTGCAGGTGCAAAATCCCTCATGGTCTGGTGCTTATGTTCCAGAAATGGCCACTTTGGATCATCATTTTGATTCCTTATGTTAAAAACGCCAAAATAAGTATACAAGACCATTGTGTATCTTAAACAACTGCCCTCTCTCCTTCAGTCTTTGATTTCTTAACTTGCTGTGCTTTCCACTTTGGAAAAATCTGCACAAATCAGTGGGGCAGGTTCCCAGCTGATGGCAGAGTAGTAAGTTAAAAAATGAAGGTATTGAGATGAGATAAAAAACCTGGGGCTGCCTGGGAGGATCTGAGTGCTCTCCCTCTTAGGAACATGAGAGACTTTTAAGGCCACACTCTCCAAAGCATTAATTTTAAAAAATTTATTTAAAAATATTGTTAACCCTCTGGTTTTAAATGCCCTAAAGGCAGCTGCAGCAGAAATTCCCAATTGCCCTCCAGCTGTCCCCAGAAAAAGGAGGCTGGCTGGGATCTGCAATGCCCAACAGTGGAAATTCTAAGTTTGATCTGTGCCTGTGCTGCTCTGTGTCTGCAGGACCAAACTTGCCCTATTTTCCAGTGGAAAACTTTTTTAAAGCCACATTTCTCTGTTTGGGGTTGGTTTGCCATCTCCTGTCTCTCCCCAAAAGGACTTGGTCGAGTGACAATGGATCTTGGAGCATTTTTGGCTGCTGGAACCTGGCTGAGGATCTGCCAGTCAGGGAGCAGCAAATTCCTCTCATTTAGCTGAGCACAACCCCAATGTGCCACTTTTGGTGTGATTTTAGCCACAGCTGGTGTGGATGTTCCTAAATTACAAATTTCTATTATTGTCTCCACTGCCAACCCTTCCCCCATCCTAATATTAAACAGGGAAAGAGAATTTGTGATATTTCCTCACAAAAAACAGAGAAGTGTTAAGTAAAATCTACTACAGGTATTTGTTTTTATCTACAGGTATTAATTTCTACAGGTTTGATGTTTTGGAGTTGTCTGCAGAGTAGCAATATTCAACAGAGAGATGATGTTTGCATCAGTAAACTCCAATATATTCTTCCTAATGTTTATATTCACTTTTTCAGTATATATACTTTTTCAACAGCAGATGGAAATCTCTGTCACTTAAAGCAGCTGGGCCACTTTTATTAACACGAACTAATAACTATTAACACGAACTAATAACTATTAACACTAACTAATAACACTTTTATTAACCTAAAAGTGTTAATAAACAAACAGAGATGATCACAAGTTTTCTTTTACAAATTGCTCTGATCCAAACAGAAATAACGATATTTTTCTTACCACTGAGGTCTGGAGTTTGCTGTATGTGTCTTCCCCCATGTTTTGCCTGGTTCATGGTGTTGTTGTTGCTGAAAGTCGGCTCCATTGGCGTTTCTGGATTTTCAGTGATCTCAGGGATGATTTCTGTAGCATCATTTTTAAACACCTGCCAGCCTTGCGCAGAGGGAAGCGAGATTTGTGCCAGGACACAGACAGCACACACAGCCCAAGGGATCTGCATGGTCACAGATCAGCTTTTCAGCACCCTGACAGCCTCAGATCCTGGCCAAAGGCACATTATTCCCCTTTTTAAAATCCCTTTTAGAACCAAGCCAGCCAATGACTATACAAAGTGGGAAGGGCCAGACAACTCATTCATCTCAGCTTTTGTCAGTGTGAAATAAAATGGGTGTGTGGGGGTGGGTTGGTGACAATATTTTACAACTGTTATGCAAAAACTTCTCTTATCTACCTCATTTTTGAGCCTGGCAACAAAAGGTGATAGACAAGACTACAATGAGTTGCAACCTGCCAATCCTTTCTGCAGTTTTGCTCTGACAATGGTGTAATAAAAACCTGCTTCTGCCTCCGTTCATATTTGAAACTTTGTCTTTTCCAAAGGTTTTTCAGACTTTTTACATTTTGCTGTTGTTATTCAGCAAATTCCCTCTTCCCTTTGCTCAATGTTTAAAGTGAGTAAATCTAGAAAGTGGAGCTCAGTAATTCTGCTTTTCAGTGTCTGCAGGGAAATTATTAGGGTTTTTTTCCTCTCCTTTCCATAACAAGGAGCTTTTTTTCCTCTCCTTCCCATAACAAGGAGCTCCACATTTTGTTTCATGTTCTTCTAAGCATCATTTTCCTCACTTACATGTAGTAAATCTATTTTTGGCTTGGAGCTGAACTGAACAAGCTGTGAAGGACTCCAAGTCCTGAAGGAGCAGGGACTAAAGAAGGATTTTGGTATTATTTTGGTCAGACAGGAATAGCACCGTGTGTGGGTACTCTCCAAAAGAGCCTTGTCCAAAGTGACATCAGAGCTGCAGAAAAGCAGAACAGAGCTCAGTGCTGGCAATCACTGAGTCCTTGCTGCCTCTTTATTCCCATTCTTTAAATGCCCTCAAAATTGGATGTATCCACCAAAGTTCAGTTTCTGTTAATTTTTCATGTAATATTTCCACAAGCTGTTGTCTCTAGTGGGCCTGCACTGACAACAATCTCATTTAGAGTGACCAGCTGTCACATAAAACAGAAAAATCTTCTTGATGTAGCTTCTCCCAAGCACTTAAACAATCTGTATTCACTCTTCTATACAAACTATTACTAACTATTATATTTATCTGGATAACCCACATGGAGAAATAATACCAAAACAATTTATGAATGAAAAAAATAGAAGCTATATTTAGCTTGTGGCTTAAAACTTCTTGTCCATAAGAAGGAGGGCGGCCTAATAAATGCAACCCCAAATCTCAGACATTGAGAGCTACAAAAACATTTTTTCATATCCTGTAGCTGCTTGCCTGCTCACAGCCCTTCCTGCAGCAAAGCAGACATGCTCTGTGCTGTTTCCCTCCCCCCAAAAATTGGATTTTTTTAAGTTTTAATGAAGCACAGAAAAAAACCAAAAAGAGTTATTAGGGAGAGAGTGTTCTCAGAATGAGCCCTGACAGGGTGGGGACTGATACTGGAGCTGAATATATTATATCAGAATATTATATATAATTATTATATATATATAAATAAAAATATTATATATATATATATTTTATATATATATATTTTATATATGTAATTATATATAATATTCAGAGCTGAGCAATTCCATCCTCAGCCACTGCTGTGGTTTGCCCATAGCCAGAGCCAAACCCACGCAGGGAAATGGATTTGTAGAAAATTCTCAAAACTTAACAAAAAGCTCACACAGTATACATGTGTACGCAAATTTTAAAATAAGAAATACTAATTTAGAAATACCATGGAATAAGGTAGATATTGTTGAGAGAGAAATTGAACTAGAAAGAAGTTTCAAAAGAGAGCCTTAGAAAAAAGACTAAATGCTTTAAAAAATAGAACTATAAAAAAATACATCGTAGTAAGACCCACAAAAAGTAATTTTAGATGATTAAAGCATTTACAGCATAATGTAGCTAAAGCTGATAGGCCAAGAAATGTGTATAGGGTGGAAAACTTAATAGTTTGGGGATTTAGAATATAGGAATAAATATTTAATTTCTAAAATTTTATTTAGAAATAAATATATCTAAATGTATATAGATAATTATATATATATTATCCATGTATATAATAGAGTAAATATTCTAAATATTTCGACTATAGAAATAAATATTCTATAAATATTTATATATTTATAGAAATATTTTCTAACATATAGAAATTAATATGATAATTATTTATAATAATACATTTATTATATTATAAGTAAAGATAATAAATTATATTATATTAGAAATAAATAGTAATTATTTATAATAATAAAATTATTATATTATAATTAAATATAATAAATTCTATTATATTAGAAATAAATATATCCTAAATATATTTAGAATATAGAAATAAATATTGAGGTAATATTTATTATTGAGGTAATATTTATTATTGAGGTAATATTTATTATTTATAAGCAAGATGGAGGTTTTAGGGTGTAGACTGGCTGTTCTTCTTTACCTTATTTTTCCTTCTTCTCCATGGCTTTGGGTGATTTTTTGTAACTGGACAGAAAAGTCCATATTGCAGCTTTGAGTGATCAGTTATTGGGTTAAAAGGGAAAATAATCTAAGTGTCAGTTCTTAATTGGAAATAAATATGAAGCAAAATGGAGGCTTTAGGGTGGAGACTGGTTGCTCTCCTTTACCTTCTACTCCATGGGTTTGGGTGGTATTTTGTAATTGGACAGGAAAATCCACGTTGCAGACTTTGAGTGATCAGTTATTGGGTTAAAAGGGAAAATAATCTAGGTGTCAGTTCTTAATTGGATAGTTTAGTCTTAAAAGGCCTTGTAACAAGAGATTGTTGGCCATTTTGTGCCTTGTTAATGAAACTCTTGAAACACTGGCATTGAACCCTGCAATTCAGGCACAGCTAAAGCAGTTCCTGAAATTCCTCAGTCATTCCATCTGAAATTCCTCAGTCATTCCATCTCCTGAAATTCCTCAGTCATTCCATTTCTTGAAATTCCTCAGTCATTCCATCTCGTGAAATTGCCTCAGTCATTCCATCTCCAGAAATTGTCTCAGTCATTCCATCTCCTGAAATTCCTCAGTCATTCCATCTCCTGAAATTCCTCAGTCATTCCATCTGAAATTCCTCAGTCATTCCAGCTCCTGAAATTCCTCAGTCATTCCATCTCCTGAAATTCCTCAGTCATTCCATCTCCTGAAATTCCTCAGTCATTCCAGCTCCTGAAATTCCTCAGTCATTCCATCTCCTGAAATTCCTCAGTCATTCCATCTGAAATTCCTCAGTCATTCCATCTCCTGAAATTCCTCAGTCATTCCATCTGAAATTCCTCAGTCATTCCATCTCCTGAAATTCCTCAGTCATTCCAGCTCCAGGTGCTCCCCTGCCCACCCCTGCCCCTGAGGGTTGTGCTCAGCATCCCAGCCCAAAGCTGTGCAGGTGCAATTCCAGCTTCTCTGTGCACAAACTTCACACACTGCCCAGCAATTCTGGTTTTGACATGATCAAAATTCTGAAATTTGACATGATCATTATTCTGTTTTGACATGAACTTTGCTTCTCAAACAGCTGTTTGTTTTTCGGGGTTTTTTTCCATGCTGCAGCCTTTCCCAATCAACTTCCAGCTGCCTCAGAAGAATTCTGCAATGTCACAGAGTGAATAAAGTCTGAATGCTGTGGTGTCATCTCCCGCAAGAAGACAAAATTTTGATTTTTATTATTTTCCACCAGACACTGCTAAGTCATTCCGGTGGCTTGTCCTTTCCAGTGGTAAGAATTCCCTGGATTCACAGCCCAGCACAGCTCAGGAGCCAGGGATGGCTCTCCAGGGAGGCAGAACGAGCCTGCAGCTCCACCTGGTGAGTCAGCCAGCCAGCAGCACCAGCCCGCAGCAACTGCAATTAAAACACACAACCAACACTTGCTTATTTCCAGGATTTATTTGCAGAATAAATTAATAAATAACTACAACTAATTCTCACCAGCAAATCGTTAAAAGACACCTCTCAGGCTTGTTCTATTTCTAGTTTGACTCTTTGGTGAAGCCCAGAAAGTAATTTTAGGAGAAATTTCTGTGCTAAACTAAGATTCCACTAGATAATCTCTGTGCTAAAAACATCATAGTAAACTAGCAGAGCTAACATAAAAAATAAAATTAGGTAAAAAGTTCTGCTTCTGGCATCAGAGTGTTGCTGTTTGCAACAAACAGTTCTTTCCAAATGTACCTCCCTAAATCAGCATTCTTGTAAGGAAGATCTCACAGCAAAGGGCAGGTGCTCAGCAATTACAGACCAATAAAAAGCTCTATTTTTCCCAATACATTCTCAATTTCATATTACAAGGAAAGAAATCTCTCATTCCCATGTTTTATGTAATCTTTCCTTCTACAATCAGGAAGAGAAATGCAGTATACAGCATATCACTGTGGGTTAGAGACACACAAGACCTTCCTGGCCAGCTGAAATGGGCAGAGGAATTTGCAGCGTGATGTACTTGGAGAGCAGGACTCAGAGGAAGGCCATGATCCATTAATGGAGCCGGGCTCTGACATTTCAGCTATTTTTAGCCTGCTCTAAAAGCAGAAATGGTTTTGTTGCTGAGTTGCCTATCAGTAATTTTAAATATGATACACTGTCTCAATTTTAAAAACAATTTATAACATCGTTTTACTTATGCCTCTCCACTCTCATATTGCAAAACATTTGCTAAATCAGTTTTGTTATACTGAGACAAATGGGCCAGAGTTTCCATAAGAGTGACCAGTGTCCCAAGAAGTAAAAATTATCTTGAATATAAGAACAGATTCCCCTGTTTTGATTTTCAATATTTCTTGTTAGTGACAACTACAGAAATATCACCATAAAGTAAACAGACTCAATTTTAATAAACCAGTCTGGATTATTAAAGGTCAACAAGGTCTAATACCTAATGGTTTCTTAGCTCTTTAATGGACTGGAATTTTGATTTCCAAGTAGCAGGTGAAGGATAAAGTGCATCCAGTGTGAATTTCCCTTTTTCTTCCTTTTAGTGCAAATAGGTGTTAAGAACACAAGGTGTGAGACAAGAAAAAAGAAAATCTATGTTTAAAGTATTTTGAAGGGTAATTTATAAATTAGACTGCAGTATGAAAAGTCAGCATTGTAGAAAAGGTAAGGCCAGTATTCCTATTTCTAAAGCCACTACTCCTACTTCACACAATATGAAATTAGTAACTAGGAATTTTGAAGAGGCAATTAATCTACTCCTGATTAAGTGGATCAATGGGAGAAAGCAAATAGGTGTGTAATTAGGTAGTGGAATTGATTACTACTTATTATTAGTGAACCATCCTGGTTCAAAGGCAGCAGTGAACACTGACTGACTGGAGGTGTGACACCATGCAGTGTCCCTGCACTGTCACCTGAAGGACACGACACAGAAAAGGCTCCTTGAGGTGGCAGCTCCATCCTGTGGAAGGAAAAACAGCAAGAGTGGAGCTCAAGCAGAAAAATCTGCTCTGGAGTTGAACTTCAAGAACTTTACCTTGCTGTACAGAGCCTCTCCCACACCTCCAACCACACAACCCCAAAATCAGCAGGAAAACAATGCATGGATGGCCCTTGTGATTTCTGATTGTAAAACAATGCATGGATGGCCTTTGTGATTTCTGATTGTAAAACAATGCATGGATGGCCTTCGTGATTTCTGATTGTAAAACAATGCATGGATGGCCCTTGTGATTTCTGATTGTAAAACAATGCATGGATGGCCCTTGTGATTTCTGATTGTAAAACAATGCATGGATGGCCTTTGTGATTTCTGATTCTAAACAATGCATGGATGGCCTTCGTGATTTCTGATTGCAAAACAATGCATGGATGGCCTTTGTGATTTCTGATTCTAAACAATTTCTGATTGTAAACCAATGCATGCATGGTTTGTGATTGCTGATTACTGACCTGAGTAGACAAAATTTCATCTGGGATCACATGTGTTACTATTAAAGTTTCTGTTTAAAACAGTGCTAAGATTTTTCATTCTACAACTACATTAAAGCACAGGTGAGAATGGAACAGTCACCCTGGTTTCTGATGGTTTAACCAACAATTCCAACAATTTGCAGCAGGTGATCATTGGCATGAATACAGTGCTGTAAATCACAGGTACACATTTACACACTAAGTCAGGCACAGTGCAAACAAAGCTCCCTCTCCCAACACTCATTTCATCTGTAGTAAACAGAATCAAGTCATCATTTATTTGAATACAATGTAAATATTTCCTATACAGGGTGGTACATAACAATGCTCATTTTTATTTCATGATACCATGCAAGCAATCCAAGAAGTCAAGAGTGTTCTTGTGCAAACTGCTTTGTAAGGAAGGAATCTGCACGTGAGGTCATTCCATTCTGTTATTGAACAGTGATAACAAAGAAGAGATAAAGACACTGTAATTCCATACAAGCTTTGAAAGGCATTATATTAGGATACTTATATTATATATCCACCACAAACACTTCTAAATATTAATATTATTTCTTCCTTGTTCAAGTTCTTCCCTCAGCATTTGCAATTGACGTTTTTTCTATTATGATCTTGAAATAAAAGAGCATTTAATAACAGACTATTTCATGTCCATTGTAACAGAAAAGATAAAAAACTATTCTTGGAGACACAGTGTGCATCAAGCATGGGTTCTGAATGGCTTTACTCTCACACTGTGTACTGCATAAATCCACACAAAACACTGCATGCACTTTCTTTTCCAAGTGAATGCATCTGTGCATTTGTACATTTGCTTCCCATTCCCGGAAGCTCCTACATTCAAACCTTAGGCACCTGTGTGCATGAAAAAGAAGCTTTAGAAATTACAGTGCTCCTATTAAGAGTGATGAAGGGATGTGTTGGGGCTTTTAGGAGCTGGTGCTCTGGTTGAAAATATAGGGATAAAATGTTTCTAAAATCATGGGATATTCAGGGGAGTTGGAAAGAAAGGCTGGGCCTGGAAAAACGTTAGGGGAGGCCCTCAGAAAACGTTAGGCTTTAATGGATCATGTGAAACTGCAGCTGTATAATCATTTAATGAACAAGATAAAAGATATGATTGCTATATGATAAATGATACGATTGTTAAATGTGATGATCGTTTGGTAATTGGATATAATTATTGTTTATTTGTAACAAGAAATTACAAAAATCCATGCTTGGATGAAATCAATGTATTGGATTTTTGGATTGGGAGTGGCACTGGGGACACTGGGACAGTCCCAGCCCAGTGTCCCCAAGGGCTTGTCCTCAGCACCAGCTCCAAGCAGGACGCCAGGGACCCAACCACCAGCTCCAGTTTGCACTGGGAACAGGGAAATGGGGACACTGGGGACACTGGGAGTGGCACTGGGACAGTCCCAGTCCAGTGTCCCCCAAGGGCTCATCAAATTACAAGAATCCATGCTTGGATGAAATCAACGTATACAATAGAACAATGTAAGTTTAATAATTAATATGGAGTTATATAATAAGGGTATAAAACTGTGTTCATCCCGAACCCATGGTGGAGTCAGATTTGGGTCTGTGCCCCTGACACCCAGAGCTCTTCAACAAAAGCAGCTGCATAGAATCAATCTGTGATTATGTGCTCCTGAACTGGTGAGACAACTAAAGACAAAGCTTAAACAAATCACATTCAATGTCAACGCAAACCACATAGGCTATGGAACCTGCAGGGGCTCTGAAATGTGTGAAGACAGCTGAGTTACCCCTCTACAAGCATCCCTTGATGGCAACAGCTCCAAACAGCGACGCAATTTTGTCCCATCTCGAAAACATCACAGAGTTCCAGACGGACACTTTCACTAGACAAGCAGCAATTCCAGCCGGGCGGTTGAAATTCGCGTCTCTAAAGCGCCGAACCCATCCTCTAAACCTCTGAGAAACCGCAAACAGAACCAGCGTGGTGCTGCGCTCTAGGGCTTGACCTTGCCCTCCTTGAGCAGGCGCTCGTTGAGCTGGCAGAGCTGCCGCAGGAAGCCGTCGTTGGGGCCGATCTCGCGCTGCTGGCGCACGGCGCAGAGCGCACTGCGCACGTCCAGGCCGCGCCGCAGCATCAGGTAGGCGATGACCAGCGTGGGCGAGCGGCTGTAGCCCTCGCGGCAGTGCACCAGCACCTGGCCTGCAGGGAGACAGCCACAGCTCAGCGTTAGGCTGCAGAGCAACGGGAAAGGTAATAATAGGTGATGTGTGTTGGGAAGTGCGCGGGGGCGTGAACGGCCCTGGAATCCGGCTGTCTGGTGAGGGGCGAAGGCCAGGGCCCCTGCGCATCAGAAAGCAGCCCCCCTCGGCGGCTTTGGCCTCGGGCTGAGCTGGGGGATAGCTCGGAGCAGCGCGGTGAGAGACGAATTAGGAGGCGACCACTTGCTGGGGGTAAACTGTCGGTTTATTACAGAAGAACCAACAAGGAGGGGAAACACCCAGCAAATGGCCCCGAACAAGGGGCAGGAGAGGGTTTTAAGGGAAAAGGGGGGAAGAAGGCAGGGAAACCCGGCTATCCAATAGAAATACATATTTGGAGGTACGAAACATAACTGATATACTAAAGTAACCAACTGTTATAAATCATAGGAGGGGCTCCGGGGCTACAGCCAACCATAACTCCCAGAGAAAAGAAAATTCTCGAAACCTGGGAGGAGAAAAAGAGTGATTGACTGACCCCAAGGAGGAAACAACTTTCACTTTATAAGAGAAACCAAGGGAGGAGCAGTTTCATTTCCATAGCAACATAACTGGCAGGGTAGCAGCAGGAAGTAATACAGAAAATGGGGGGAGCAAACTAACGAACTTAAGAACACACCACAGCAGGGAAGGATGAAAATTTGCCAAGTGTCAGCCGGTAGAGCATGGGACTCTTTGAGCCCCACGTTGGGCGCCAAGTGTGCCTGTAAGAGCCAAAATGAGGGATGTGGGACTCCAGGCAGCTCTCCAAAATGCAGCTTGTTCCATCCAAGAGGTTACAGCAGGCCAGGGTCTGTTAAAGTGCTTCTGTTTAACACAGTGCTAAGATTTTTCATTCTACAACTACATTAAAGCACAGGTGAGAATGGAACAGTCACCCTGGTTTCTGATGACACACTTCAATGCCAAACAAAACTAATAATTTGCAGTAGCCAGTTAATCTTACACCTGACTCCAACATCACCCAGCTCCAAGGCTCCTCCTTGTTTACCACATTAAAAAAACAGTGGTAGGTGTGGTAAACAACTGCTCAGACTGAAATGGAACTGCTGCAAATCCAGATTGGCTCTGAATTTACTGACCCTGAAACTTTTGAGGTTAAACTCAGCAGGTACAGTCATGGCACAGCAAACCCTTCTCTCCTCTTGCAGCCTGTTTCAGCGAGTCACAGTGCTAACTGCAATAGCTGCATTTAATTTTTAGAATTTTTCATACTCCACCAAACTGGATGAAGAATTTATTTCCATCTGTCAAAACCCACATCACATTTACCCATTTCGGAGAAAGAACTTCTAGAATTGTGGGAGTTCTCATTCCTGCTATTCAATGCTCAGTCACGAAGCAAGAAGGAAATTAGGCATGTGCAGAAATAACTGGAATGTTGAAATAGCTAGACAACACAAACACCATCTGTCCCACTGCACTGTGTCCTAGGATTTCTGCTCTGAGGAAACACACTACAGAGAAATGTGGCAATAAACAACATTGCAAATATGACCTTCAGCTTTCCTGCAATCCTAGGAAATAGAGGACATAAAATAATATAATAACTTAATGTAATAAAAGCTATAAGGTGACAGTCTGTATTCTTACTGTACATTTGGAAAAAAACCCCATGTAACAGGCTATGTAACTACTCTTCAGTATTTGTATTACTTATATCAATTCTGCCTTTAAATTGTAATTTCTAATGTCCTTAAACCACTTTTAGGCCCTTAACTTATTTTTTAAAGAATATTTTATTAGAAAAGAAGAAGATAAAAACTAAAAATATCTAAGGAAAAGTAAAAACATCTCTTCCCAGAAAGAAACTATAATAAGATGCAGCAGCTGCTCCTCATTTCAAAGTCACCCCTGCAGAATTCCCTTTGCCAGGTACTGGAGCCCTGCATGTATAAACACAAGACTAAGCTGTGCCTTCTTGTGCCTGATCCAGGGCCTTTATCTGAATTTTTCCCTTGCTTGTTCTGTGAATAATAAGAGCAAAGAAGCATTTTAAACAGCAAATGACTAAGAAACCGATGCAGTGCACAGAAAACATGGTAGAAAGGTATTTCAGTTTGCCTTACCATCCTTCTGGGAAAGGGCTTTGTCAATAAAATCAGCTGCCTCCTCAAAGTAGCGACTGAGGTTAAACTCCTGCGTATCATTAGCTTTTATGCCATGGTATCTGATGCCTGAGCCTTCATAGAACTCTGCATTAGTGTTCACATGCATGAATGATTTCCCCTCTGCTGCATTCAGAACATGGGTTATCCCCAGATGCTGCAGCCTCGTTATGTTCTTGGCTATGAACCTGCATGACAAAAAGTGTCAAGAACATGATTAGAATTTGGTGAATCATCTCAGTATTTCGGTATTGAGAACCAAACCCTTGGATTTTTCTGTTAATAGATGCCAAATATGCCCAAAAAGTGAATTAGCTACAGGTTATAAATTCACAAAAATATTCAGAGCCATGGTCCCTTACTTGAGAATGAGAGAATGCTGATTTCTTGGCTGACACTGAGGAATGCACATATGAAAGTGAATCTGCATCTCTTAGATCCTACTGTGGCATAAAATTCTGACTTTCTGAACATAAAATTCTGACCAAAGTAGGGAGATACTGGAGATAACAACACATTAACTTCTAAGGTTAACAGTTATCCACATAAAATGATTTAAAAAGCAGTTAAACAACCCTGCTCAGTAACACAAGTGACCATGCACCAACCTCAGCTTGTGCCCTGGGATGCAATCTGCAGTAAGAGGAGCTAACCATGAAGGAATATCAGGAGAGCATTGACTCCTTTTTGCCATAATCTCACTACTTTTCATTCTGAGTCTGATTATTTCCTTATGTCAGTTGCAATATTTGCCTCACTTTCCTGGGAAATAAAAAACCCCACATGTTTTATCACTCTGTGTGGTCTCCTAGTAAAATCTAAGCCCCACTGGCCAACAGCAGCAGAATGTGAGAGATCCTTTAGCTGAAGGATAACTCAGTTCCTGCACACTGTGTGAAAGGAAGTAGCCCAGACAGATTGTTTTTAAAAGCAGCTTTCAGTATGTGTTTAACCGGATATGGAAACAAATATTTTTTTAAAACTCCCCACAGCTCAACTCATAAATTTCAGATACAAGAGGTCTTAATATTAAGCTGAGCTCCAGATAAGCATTTGTGCAGTATCATTCTGGATAAGTTTCTGTGAGATGGCAATGCATCCAGGGCTTTTGGCTAGACACTAATCTAAAAAAATAAACAACCAAATTAGTCAGTTTATATCTACATGAATCTCTGAGTCCATCCACTCACAATTTTGATGCAATTCAAGGCCATGAACATCTTGAGAATTTCTTTCTTCCTGATGATTGCACACCCCTTAAATTCTAGTGAAAGCAGATGAAGATTTATGCATGACTGAAGCTTCTACATTTTCTGCTGTCTGTGCCAAGCAACTATGGCAATGAACCAAATATTTGTAAGACTTCATTACCCAAACAAATGCTGACAGATTTTCCATCTGGCAGGACATCATCTGTGCCAGGGGAGAAGTTTCAGTGTCTGGAGAATTCTGCTTTCAACACAAAAATCCTACAGAGCAAGGCCAAACCAAAAAGTGTTAATTCAGTGGTGAGTTCCTATGCTTAGTAGGGTGAGAATATGGTTTAATTAACATTATATAGATCAGCATGTATCTGAGTGTTCAGTATCAACAGGAACTCCCATCCTGAAATCATGGTTGAATGTGGCAACAGATTGTTATTTCTAAATTATTTACTGCACAAATCAGCTTGCAAGCTATGACTTCCTTTTTTCCTCAGGATAAAACTACTTCTAGTATTTTGTAACTACTACAAGTATGAAGGAGATGGTGGCTGTCAGACATCAGGCTGGCTACTGAATTATTTCAGTCCCATCTCTAGATGTGTATGTCCTGGCAGTAACAAATATAATTTGGTTTGCCTTATGATTAAGTTAGTGACAATCTACGATCTTGACTTGTACTTCTTTAGGAGGTAAAAACCTAAAATAAGTACAGGGATCCAGTGTATTTAAAAAAAAAAAAAAATCCCCAATTTCACAGGAAGAAGCGCACAGAGATGGACCAAAAAGGGGAAGGAGAATCAGCAGTGTGAAAAATGTGTATTTATGATTGGCTTTTCACAAATATTAAAAGGAATATTATATGTGTTGTGTTAGAAAGTAATGCTGTATTAATTCTCTAAAGTACTGTATTAAATATAGTTTTAGGTTATTACAAAATGTTAAAATAGAAACTATGCTATGTAGGATACTTTTTTCCTAAAGAAAGGACTCATACTGAGATAGCAGCCACACGACACCTGAATCTTTCAGAGAAAGAATTTATTGCTCCATTATCAGGAGAAACGAATTTCTTCCTGCCTCGCTCAGTCAGGACGACGCTGTCAGAATTCAGAGGAAGAAGCTGACACTGACCAGACAGAATCCTGCGTTTGAATGGAATTTATGCATCATGTATGAGGTGTATGCTTTTAAGGGTTAATCCTCGGTTAACGTGGGTCCTTTTTCGGGCTTTTTTTGACCAGAAAGAGGTACCCAGATCCTCTGTAACTCTTTGTTTCTATTGTTTCATATTATCCTAATCCAAATTGCCCAAATTTTTATTACTCCAATTATGTTACTATTTTTATAGCCATTTTATCACTATTCAACTTTTAACATTTTAAAAACAAGTGATTGGCGTTTTTCACAAGCAGGATAGGACCGGATAACTGAAACCATGATGTGGCGTAAAAAATAAACCCCGCTGACATCCAGCAGATCCCGTCCTGCAGCCTGGCTGCCCTGGGCTCGGAGCACCGGGAGCTGCTCGGTGACGGTCACGGCCCGACCCGGCCCGGTCCGGTCTCACCGCCCGCCGGGCACCGCGCTCGACCCGGCCCGAGTTCTCCACCCTCCGGGCACTGCACCCGGCCCAGCCCGGCCGCTCCACACACAGCACCGGGTCCGGCCCGGCCTCACTGCCCGCCGGGCACCGCACTCGGCCCGGCCCGGCCCGGCCTCTCCACACACCGCACCCGGCCCGGCCCCTCCGCACACACCACCCAGCCCAGCCCAGCCCAGCCCAGCCCAGCCCGGCCCGGCCCGGCCCGGCCCGGCCCCTCCGCCCCCCGTGCCCGCCCAGGCCGGGCCTGCCCCGCGCCCCCGCTCCGGCGCACTCACGCGTTCCCCACGTGGATGCGCGGCACCACCTCGTTGCTGTGCGCGCTGGGCAGGCTGTAGCAGCCGCTCCCGTTAGACAGGAGCTCGTTCAGCTCCTCCACGGAGAGCTGGAAATCGCCCATGGCCGAGCCCTTGGCGCTGCGGCTCCAGCCCGGCCCGCTCCCGCCCCGCCCGGCCCCGGCCGCCGCCTCCGAGGCGGGGCCGCACCGCCGGGAGCAGCGGGGGCTGCTCGGGGAGCGCAGCGGCAGCAGCAGCGGTGGTGCCTGGCCCGGAGCGCTGCGGGATGGAGCCCGCAGGCCTCACCCTGAAGCTGCTGCTGCTCGGGGACAGCGGCGTGGGCAAGTCCAGGTGCTGGAGCGGCCCGCGGGGGAGCCCCGAGCGCAGCCCCGCGCT
Source organism: Zonotrichia leucophrys gambelii (assembly GCF_028769735.1). NCBI lineage: Eukaryota > Metazoa > Chordata > Aves > Passeriformes > Passerellidae > Zonotrichia > Zonotrichia leucophrys. The sequence continues at coordinate 2,733,894 of NC_088196.1, read as the reverse complement.
GAGGCCGCGCTCTCTGTCCCCACAGCCTCCTGCGGAGGTTCACGGACGGCGCCTTCGAGCCGCGCCTCACACCCACCGTCGGTGAGCCCGGGGTCCGCCCGTTCCTGATGGGCTCCTCCTTGCTGGGCTTGTTCCTGCTTGGGCTCCTTACTGGACTCGTTCCTGTTGGGCTCCTTCCTTCTTGCTGGGCTCTTTCCTGCTGGGAATCTTCTTGCTGGGCTTCTTCCTGCTGGGCTCATTCCTGTTTGGGCTCCTCCTTGCTGCGCTCCTCCTTGCTGCGCTCCTTCTTGCTGAGCTCTTTTTTGCTGGGCTTCGTTTTGGGGTCCGGAGCCAGGATCGTGCAGATGTGAGGGCTGCCAGGGTGTTCGGATGTTGAACTATTTCGGCAATTCCTTCTGACGAGCCTCCCTTTCTACCTCTCAGGTATTGATTTTAAAGTGAAGAAAATGCTGGTGGAGGGCCGTGCAGTGCAGCTGGCCATATGGGTAGGTTTTGTTCCACACTGATGGGGTGTGTTGGGTTTTGAGAGGTGTGCAAGCTTCAGGAGCTTCTTTTTGTGGTTTCCTCGCTTCCTTCCTGCTCCTCCTCTCTCTTTGTTGAAGTCTTCCTCACGTTGAGATTTCATGAGTGTCGTGATGGTACAGCAGGAGCTGCAGACAACAAAACCACTTCTAAAGGCTTCCTTAGTCAAGGTTTGGGACTTCCTTCCATTTCATGTTTTCCTTACTGCTCAGGAGTTAAAATTTTAAATTTGCTTATCTTGTTTAGTTTAAAATACCCTTTTTTTGTTGTTATAAATGTATTTGATGTTGTGTGTTTGGGGTTATTTTCCCCCTCCTTCTGCAGGATACAGCAGGACAGGAGCGTTTCAGAACAGTGACTCCCAGTTACTACAGAGGAGCTCAAGGGGTTGTTTTAGGTATGAAATAAATGGAAGAAAAGAATGATTACAGAAATTGTGGGCTTTATTTCTCCTAAATGTGCATGTCCTTGCAGAAGGAAGTTATCCACGATAATCAGAGGAATAATTATGGCTCAAACACTGGGTATGCAAAACCACAGGCAGGAAATATTGCTGCTTCAATTTATTGCTTAAATTAAAAATACAGAGATGTCATGCTGCAGGCTGTTGAGTGGATGAATTATTAGCTTTGTAGCTATCACATGGGTGGTTTTCTGGTAATAAGGCTAATCAGGGGTTGTGTTGTGTTCTTTTCCCCATGATTTTGTTACTTCTTTTTTCCCCCAGAAACTATTGATGTGATTGTTGTGATTATGGTAAGAACTTGAGGTTTGTACACAAAGCCCTTTCTGTGTGGCAACAGCAATTAGAAAACAAAGGGGTTCTTCCTTCCAGGATTTGTGAAGACTAACCTTAACTTTGCTGTACAAAATATCCTTTCTGTGATTTTTAAACTTTAGTGATTTATGTACATGCAGTTATTAAGTTACCAGTACCCAAAAGCGGCTTTGAACTCAGTCCATGTTTTACCAGCAGCGTGTGCATGTATTTATACATAAAATTAGCTGACAAAATGCCTTTTTTAAAATATTCTCTGTGGCCTAATTCAGCGCTACCAACAGGTAGAATCTGATTTTCCCTCCAGAGGTGCTTGTGTTCTGTAATCCTGAGGGAGCACAGCCCAGTGTGTTCCAGCTGTGGGAGCAGTGTGTGGTTGATCCCTCTTTCTGTAGTTCCCTAGCACCTTTTGTTTTTTCCAGGCAGTAGTTAGGAAGTGTGGATGGACTAAATTCTGTCACAATGAAGGAAGTGTTGTCCAAGGCTCTACAGCTGTTCAGCTCCTTTTCCTCTGTTCTCAGTGTATGATGTTACAAGAAAAGCCACTTTCACAGGACTGGGGAGGTGGCTGAAGGAGCTGGAGATGCACACCACCCCCAGCAGCACCGTGAAGATGTTGGTTGGCAATAAAACTGATAAGGTCAGTTTGGGAATGCATCCTTTTCCATTCTTCCCTGGGTTATTTATTCATCAGAGTGTGTAAATGTGAGGTGAGTGCTGTAAGTAACACAGCCAGCCTGGCACTGAGCTACAGAGTGGGAAAATCCACTTGATTATTACATATCACAGACATTTTTTCCTTTCAACAAAACGTCATTTTTGAGGTTTTGTTCTCATTTCAGTGCTGCTTTTCTGGGGATTTTTTAAAGTGGCAAGTGTAGCTTATTTCAGTTGTGTTCTTCATCTGTCTCTGCAGCCTGAGCGTGAAGTGGAGAGAAAAGAAGGGCTCCAGCTTGCCAGGAAACACTCACTGCTTTTTATAGGTATGAAAAACTTCCACATTCAAATGCTTATTTTGGTATTGCCAAGCATGAATGTACAATTGTATTTCAGGTTGATAGGTTGATAAACCTGTTGTTATTTTTTTTTTAATATCTAATTAATATGGATTCCTTTTGCTGTAATTGCTGTGCAGGGATGTAGGTTTCAGATTCTGCATTGACCAGAAGCATTTTTCTCTGAAACAGAGAATTTACAGAGATTTTTTTTACAGAAACAGAGATGTACAGGCATAAATTTTATATTCTCTTGAAACTAGCAGGATTTTTTAATTCAGAGCCCAGAAGACTGAAATTTTCCTCCTTACTGGTGTCTGCAAGGACCTTGGCTGAGCTTTCATTTCCGAGTTTCTGTTGCAGCTACATAAAAGACAATATTCTTAGAGCTACAATAAAATGTACAATGTGAAGATATAAAGGTGGGAGTTTCTAAAGAGGAAGTTTCTTGAGAAGATTTCTAGGAGAAATTCAAACACATAGGGGACAACATGCAATTCCCTCTGTATTCTTTCTCAGCTTTGTTATGGAGTAATTATCTTCTAGATTTACTGTCACAACCTGAGAAGAATTTTTTTTCTCCATTGTGGAGAAAATGGGCAACTGTGGATTTCTTTTGGTGGAAAAATGTGATACTTCAGACTGGGATGTATTTCTGTTTATTCTATTCAACCTAAGTGTACATTTAAGAGAAAAAGAAGAGGAAGTTCACTCATTAAAAAACTCATATTTTCTCTCTGGTCCCAAAATACATTTTTCTAAGTGGAATATACTCCCTGCAAATAAGATAAAATAAAATAAGGTAAAATAAAATAAAATAAAATAAAATAAAATAAAATAAAATAAAATAAAATAAAATATTTTTTTCCAGAGACCAGTGCCAAGACCCAGGATGGAGTGCACCATGCCTTTGAGGAGCTGGTCATAAAGATCCTGCAGACTCCAGATCTTTGGGATAAGGGCACAGGGAAAAAGGGAATCCAGCTCATGGAATCCTCAGCACAGCAGCACAAAGGGTTATGTGCTGCCTACTGTGCACTTATTTAAATGTACAGCTGGCTGTTCTGCCTGAGTGGAGGGAAAAAAATGGGGTGGGGATGGGATTCCAAGCACCAATCTGTGCCATCAGTTGTGCAGATGCAAACCACAAACTCATTAGCAAAATACATTTTTATTCATTAACAAAATGCAGTTTCTCCTTCCCTTTTGCACAACTGCTGCCTGCAGGTATTTTTCTGGTAGCTCTTAGATTTTTCACTATTAAATCATAGTGCTGCTTAGAGAATTGTGCTTTTGCTGTATTCAACATGGACTTTTGCTGGAATTCCTGCCTCAGCATAAATTAATTGGTATTAAATTCTGGAATATTATTGAGAAGCTTCTTTTGCCTTGGATGGCATGGGAGGCTTTGAGGCACCCAAGTTACCTTCATGTAGTTTCTCAGCAGGAATTTGATCAGTGGACAGAGTTTCCTGATTTTGGATGGTTTTAAAAAGTCAAAATTGCTACATGTGCCCAGACAGTAAGCTGAGTTACTGGTTAATTTTGGGGCTGTATGAAAGGGATGTGACTTTTAACATTGTCAGGAGAAGTGCAGGACACTGAAGGTTGACCCTGTGCTGTTTGCACTGAGGATCAGGGGTTGATTTTAGGGCTGTGAGGAAGAGGATGTGACTTTTAACAGGAACAGTGCAGGGCACTGTGATTGCTGTACTGAGGGGCAGGGGTGAGCTGCACTCATCATTCTGGGCTGTGGTTTTGCAGTCACTGAGAGTCTCTGCAAACCCTTGTCCTCTTCCAGAAACCACAGATAAAATTGGAGATTTTATCAGAATTGATAAAAATATTATCTGCAAACCCTTGTCCTCTTCCAGAAACCACAGATAAAATTGGAGATTTTATCAGAATTGATAAAAATGTTATCAGAAATTGATAAAACTCAATTTCACAGAAAATGTGCTGCCTATGGGAGACTTTGCACTTGGGTGAGTCTGTCACCAACCCCACTATGAAGTTACCCTTTTGTCTTTTACACTTTTAATGGCAACATTGTATTTTTGCTAACTTACATTAAAATAAATGAAAATTCCAGATGTAACTTGTGCCTTGCTTTTGTTAATGCATATTCCTGCTATTAGACTATGTTAGATAATAAAGCAAACATACAGCTTTATGTACTGCTAGTCATGCATATTTTAAGATATGATAGCAACCTTGCTTTAAATAAATTCTTATTTATGCTGTATATATAAATAAAATTAAATAAATAAAATCAATTAAATAAATAAAATTAATAAAATAAATAAAATTAAAAATAAATTAAATAAATAAAATTAATTAAATAAATTTTTCTATATGCTGTATATATAAATAAAATTAAATAAATAAAATCAAATAAATAAAATTAAAACTAAATTAAATAAATAAAATTAATTAAATAAATTCTTATATATGCTGTATATATAAATAAAATTAAATAAATAAAATCAAATAAAATAAATAAATAAATAAAATTAAAAATAAATTAAATAAATAAAATTAATTAAATAAATTCTTATATATGCTGTACCCTTAGCTTTTTAACTTAAATCTGAATCTATTCATATCTTGCAGACACTAAAAATCAGTTTGTAACCTGAAATACAGAGCTAGGGTGAGATCAATCTGGGCATTTATTATTTTCATAAAATGATTTAGTTTGAAATGCTGTTACTGAAATAATTTTTGAAGAATTTCCTATGGTTTTTCACAGGATCAAGGTACATCTGTCATGAATTGCTTCTCTAAGAATCCTTTTTGGTAGCACATGGTTGCAGAACTGCATGTGGAGGAGTCCTCAGCATTTTTGAGGTCACCAGGCTGCAGCATTGACAAATGCAGGGAAAAATTCTTATTTTTGTAGCAGTGGCAACAGAACCTCAATGCCCACGGGGCAGAACCACACATGGAAATTCTCATTTGGAGAGGATGGATGGGGAGGATTCTTCTACACAACTTTCTGGGCTTGACATAACGTAGATTCAGTGACACTGGTGTGTAAGAAATGTGCTTTTAATATGCAACTTTTAGTTCTGCTAAATGTCATGGAACAAGAAGAACATTGTGTGTTAGGATAGAAGGAACACCAAAAGGTCTTGTTTGATACACAGAAATATCAGACCTCAGCAGGCAGGTGAGGACAGGGCCCAGTTACAGCTGCCATGCACCTGCACAATGCTCTCCCCTCAAATCCCCCTTGTCCGGTTATCTCGGCTGTTTGAGGGGCCTGGAAGGGCCCGGGGTGGCCTTGGGGCAGCCGCGTATCGAAGGATGAGAAGAGGCTTCAGTTCTTCTTTCGGTTTTTATGTTTATTAATTGTTTATCTAAAAGATTTTCTTTCGGCCCGACAGAGCTCTGCTCAGCAGCCAGCCATGAGCACACTGTGCCGCCCTCTGTAAAGCCACCTATCTTTATACCCATGGTTACGTGTACAATATTTATCATTTTCCCCCAATACCATTTATTCATATTGCTGGGTGCACTTTCAGTAATAACCAATCCAAAAGTGCCACCATGGCCAAAGAAGATGGAGGAGAAGAAGAAGAAGAAGAAGGACAGGACACGCCCCAATTCCTCCATCTTACTTCTCTAAACCCCCCTGTACAGAAATCCTAAACCCTGTGTCTCACCCTCTAATTAACCAATCCCTTCACCATTCACCCCGGTGAAACCCTCCTGTCCTCATCCTGTGTAGGGTCAAAGTGCAGCCACCAGACACTTCTGGAACATTCCAGGACTCCCGAGCCCCCCAAGGTGGTCTCGGTGGCTCAGCACCTCAGGACTGAGATCCTGAGATCCGACACCCCCTGGGATAAAGCACAGCTACTTCCAGAATCATCTCTGCCTCTTCCTAAGACCACTCAAAAATACTCTATATTCAAGTCTCAAATATTTACAAGGTCCTTTAAGAGTTTGCTTCTTCAGGCCAATTAGATGCTCTGGAAACCTTTACCAGATTTGGGACAGAAGTGGTCACAAATGCTGGAAGGATGAAGATTTTGACCTGTGGCTCCTCCTTTTACATAAATGCTGGAAGGATGAAGATTTTGACCTGTGGCTCCTCCTTTTACATAAATGCTGGAAGGATGAAGATTTTGACCTGTACCTCCTCTTTTTAGTACATAAATGCTGGAAGGATGAAGATTTTGACCTGTGGCTCCTTTTTTTACATAAATGCTGGAAGGATGATGATTTTGACCTGTGGCTCCTCCTTTGAGTGCCCTTTTTGGAGCTGTCCCATTGGTGTCAAGGCTGTGGCCCACCAGGTAGCACAGATATTTTGCAGAACCAAAGCTTCTCAACTCTCCTGTTTTAGAACCATTTGCAGTTGTTTTGATGTACACTATAAAAATCTGTGTTTTAGGATTGAATTAAATTTGCTTTAATTTAATTAAAGGTACCCTCAGAGGTTGTTCAGCTTTTGTAACTGGGAAAGTGAGTGTAAGTTGTGGATGAGCAGACAATACCCGTGAGCTGTGCAAGATAATTTGGAGTACAGGAAAATGTGATGGACATAAAAACCCCTCCTATAGCTGGCCCAGTTTTTAGTGCCTAATTAAGGATTTGAAATTAATGCTTCTGTGGGAAGGGAAGCATGTTTCAATGGCCAGCTGAACTTGTTGAGCCTCTCTCCAAAGAACATTTCCCACCCAGCTGAAGGAGCTTGTTCCTAAGGGAGACTTCATTCTGAGGTTTTCAATCCAGCCACAAAAATTTGTGGCCAAAGGACAAATCTTCCTGTCAGTGTCTGAGCACAAAGTGCTTTGGAAGTGTGGGAGCCTCTGTGAAACACCACTGTAACAAAATGCACAATTTCCACTGCAAATATCAGTAAAAGACTGCACTGGCTTATTTGGTCTGAGTTTTAATTTCTAAATGCCAGCTGCTATTCAAAATTTGACTCAGAAAGGCAATGTCAGTCTGTGACTTTGTTAGTCTTTCCTCATACAATCTTTATTTATTGCCTTCTAGGTAAGACCAGCAGTTTTGAAGCAAATTCAATGTACTCCCCTTTTCTAATTCATGTATTTACAGAACATTTTTATACAGTCTTTCCTTTAAACATGGTAACAAGCTATGACCTAACCCAGCTGACTGGCACCCAAAATGAATCCTTGTTCAGTTTATCCAACACACTCTTCAGCTCATTACATGCACTCTGCAGATCTTCTTTCACCAGCACAGTGTCAATTAAATGGCCATACTGCTCTTCAATGAATGCTGCTGAATTGAGAATTTCCTGCTGTTCTTCATCCTGTTGATCAAAACAAGATATTGGTATGGAATTTGCAGCATGTCCTTCTAGCATTTCAAAGTATGTATGTATTATTTTAATATATATATTAAAATATATATACTATTTATATACATTAATATATAAATATATAATATTTATTTATATATTATTATATTAATATTTATTAATTTATTAATATTATATATTAATATATATTAAAATATACATATAAGATGATTATATGCATTATATATATTACTATACATTGTAATATATATTCATATATATATATATTTTTTTTTTTTTTTTAAAGCACAATGAGTCATTACTCTAAGAACATGTAACCAAAGCTGCATTTATTAATTTATTAATATTATATATTAATATATATTAAAATATACATATAAGATTATTATATGCATTATATATATTACTATACATTGTAATATATATTCATATATATATATATTTTTTTTTTTTAAAAGCACAATGAGTCATTACTCTGAGAACATGTAACAAAAGCTGCTACCATTAGGAAAAGGTGTTGAAGATATTAAAACTGAGATCAAGGAGCATTATGCTACAGGCAGCTGTTCCAAAAAATGCAAACAGCCTCAGGGAAGGGGGAAAATATGGTACAGGAGGGACAGAAAATGGTGATACTTCATTTTATGTAGTTTAACCCAAGATATGGGAATCACACTCCTCAAAAACTGAAAAGAAATTGTGCATATACTGTCCCAAGTTCAGTATTTTTGAGGGTTTACACAAAAACTTACCAAGTGAACTAAGTTAAGGTTATCATAAATATATATATTTATTATATGTATATATATATATATGTATATATATATGTGTATATATATATGTATATATATATATATGTATATATAAATTTAAGTGATCCAGGTTTGATCCTCAAGACATCCACATCCTGTGTTTTGTGTGTCCACCATTAAACTCTGCTGTGGGTGTCACTTTGGGGATATAAAAAATTACCTTTTGTTGGGCTGCTCATAGGAAATGTAAAATGATTGTTGTTTTATCTGAGTTCAGCAGCAACTTCCTGTCACTGTGATATTTTATGAAAAATTCCTTTGCCAGGATCTTTTCTCCTGAGAAGCTGGGAAGGTTCAGCTTCTCCATGTTTTGCTATTTTGGAATGTGATTTAGAGAATTGTTTACCAGCATGTGAATTGTTTTTAATTAATGGCCAATCACAGCCATCTGTGTTGGACTCTCTGAGTCTGTCATGAGATTTTATTATTTATTCTTTTCTAGCTTTCTGATGTCTCCTTTCTCTTTCTTTAGTTTATCATTTTCTTTTAATATAATATCATAATATAATAAATCAGCCTTCTAAGAACTTAGAGTCAATTCTCATCTCTCACCTCATCCTGAAACCCACAGCAAAACCACAACAATTAATAACCACAACTGCCCCTGCTGCAGCCTTGAGGATGTGCCCAGATCCATATGGAAGACTGGCACTTGGCTTTGTGTTACTTTAAAACTTGAGGAGATCAGGAATCCAAAATTCCATTCTGAAATTCCATCTGAAATGGAATTCACTTAGTGCCCCACTTTAACTCTTGTTTTGGAAGAGTTCTTTCAAGTAACAGATGTGCTAACCCCAAATATTTCTTTCAAGACATTAGAACTTGGAATACTCACAAGAGGGGATGAGATTTCTTCTGACATGTGAGATTTTAAGACATGTTTTTTCTTTTCTGAAATGTGAGGCTTCACAAAGATAACGTAAGGCTTAAACTCAGGAGTCCTCAAGTGCTTCACTGCCTGTGAACAGATGATTTTTTTTGTTATCAGATTTGTTTTTGCAACATTTCCATGAGACTCAAACTGGTTTCAGTGGTTTCACTGGTACTGTGGTGTGAATCCTGTTTGAATCTTGCTCTTCAAACAAAGGCTGATGCCAGAATCCTGGCTGGCACCAGGAGTGCAGGGAGCATGGCCTGAATGGCACTGGGGTTCCAAGGGGCAAGGACATGGCAAAAAATACTGAGGAAAGCACAAAAAAACCCTGACTTCATGGGCAAGTTATGGTTTGCTTCACCTATGCAGAAAATTTAATTAAATTTACTTTGAACAACTACTGGATAATCACTTGGCAGATACTAAATCAGAAAATCTGATCTTAGCAGTCAGTTCTAGGAGATACCCTGGAATTTCAGGGCATCCTGAGAAACTGGCTTAGCACAACACTGCAAATTTTAAACCTGGAATTCATCTGAGGTCCTACCACAAACCTTTTCCTAGCCCAGTTACAAAATCTGGATCAAATTTTCAGGTATTAACTCCCAGCATGGGGGTATTGAGAGCTGGCACTGCTTTCACTGCTCCTGTCCTGGGGTGATTCGTGGTGTTACTGCATTCTGGATCTGCACCCAAACATGGATCCTTGAGATCCTACAAATGAGAGCCCTGGGGGGTGTGGGTGTGCTATGGCCAGTTCTGATTTTTAAAATCAGAATTAGAATGGAAACAACAACTCTGTTCTAAGGATTCTCTCTGGGTCCTGAGCAAGCTGGGACAGGGTTTTGTAAAATCAGAATTAGAATGGAAATAACAACTCTGATCTAAGGATTCTCTCTGGGTCCTGAGCAGGCTGGGACAGGGTTTTTTTAAAATCAGAACTAGAATGGAAATAACAACTCTGTTCTAAGGGTTCTGTCTGGGACAGGGATGCACCCTGGTCCCACAGCAAGGGAAAAGTCCCACAGTGAGGATTAGCAAAGAGACATCCAGGCTGTGCTGGATTAATCCCTTTTCTGACCCAGAGATGGGGTAACTGAGAGGTGTTTTAAAAGCTTTTATCCAATTTTCAGTCTCATGTGAAGGATGAGACAATACAGATGTTATAATTCATGCCATCACAATCAGAAGCCAATTATTTGCTAATTACAATAAATTATAAGTGTTTTTTGAGCTATCAGCTTTTGCCACCCCACGCTGTAAATCCCTTAAAGCCAATTACCCCTCATGGCTCCTACTGCAGTGCATCTTTCACAGTTCTATTTCTTTAAAATATCTCATCTTATTTGAAAGGAATGTCCCAGCTGGACTGTAGGAACTGCAAGCACTGCCCTGCATTCCCCAGAGTCCCATTCTGCCCAGGCAGCAGGAAATGATGTTTGCATTCTTTAAAAGAAGCTGCAGGACTTACCTCAGGTACCACATCCACCAGACAAACTTTCTTTTTGGCCATCACAGAGCGGATTGCCTCCAGGCTTGTGCCATACAAATTCTCTTTGTACTCTCCGTGTTCCACAAATCTAAAAAGTCAATGCATTTTTAAATATCATCTACAAAAAAATATTAACAATATTTAACTTGGAACATTTGATAGTTGTTTGCTGAAGTCAAAGCAAAGAGGGAGGAGAGAGGCAGAAAACCACGAGTGGGTGGGGAGGGATTTTATTTTTTTTTTTACTTATTTTTTTTCCTTCCTTGCTTTGTAGCAATTCTTCATAAATCACTAACAGTTAATCAGCACTGCTGACAAAAAGGGGAAGAAGAATGGCTATTTTTCACAGGAGACAGAACAAAGCTGGCAAGGCAATGGACTGCAATTCTCCCATCTTTTGGGAGCTTAGTAAAGATCTGAACTTGGAGAAAACCTGCTCAGGCTCACAATGTACAGCCACAGCTTCCATCCAGCACACACTTTCAAGGAGAATTGGGAATAAAACTTTTTACTTTCAAGGAGAATTGTGAATAAAACTTTTTACTTTCAAGGAGACTTGTGAATAAAACTTTTTCCTCATCATACTAAACAGACAGTGAGCAGCCCAACTAAGTGAATCTATCACTTCCACTAGATTCAGTTCTGACCAAGCATTATGCAGATTATTTAAATTCTAACTCAGGATCCTCCTACTGATGTTATTCCTAAATTGCTTCCAGCTCAATGTTTGAGTTTGCTCGAACAGTCCAGACTCTGTAAAGAGCTTTTTACTTAAAAGCTGAATCCTTCTAATCTTGTCCAACTTGACTCCTGATTTTGGTATTCATGATGCAAAACTGAGCAAGCAATATTTTTAAACAGTCAATTATACCAGTATTTAAAAATTAACTCACTTGTTTTGCTGCACATCTGTCTCAAATGATTGCTTAGAAACAAAATTGTATTCCACTCCTTCTCTCTCGTGACTTTTCCTTGACCTTGTTGTGTCTGGAAGAGAAGGGAAGCCAGACATGGGACACACATCACTTTTGGAAATGTTTTCTCCACTCAGTTCCAGTCACATTTTCCCAACTTCAAACAAGAAAAGTTGCACAGTGGCAAATTTAAATGAACAAAATATAAATCAGACCCTATAATTTTGTTTTAGACTCAATCTCAAATATTGTATGATCAAAATTGAAGTTGTTTTGCTCCCAGGAGTGCTGTAACTAACAAAAAATTAAAAAGCATGAGAATTTACAATGAGAAAAAAGAACTGGAGTACTTCAGAAATATTCATATAATCAGTAATCAGAACAGAAATGATCATTAGTGCAGATGGCAAGTCATTAATTAGACAGAATACAGATGTAACAACCACAAATCAGGAAATTTTACTCACGTGGAACTGCAACCCCGTACTCCTGGGGGTTCTCTGACACAACTTTTTGCTTCAGCTCACTTAACCTGGCCCCCAAACAACCTAATAAAATAAAATAAAAGAAAACTGTCTGATAGGTTTCTGTGTGAAATGAAATAATGCAGAAAATAAATAGATTACTTTCAGACAAAGAATATGATTTGGGAGTGAGCTTGAAGGAATTTCCTTCATGAGAGAACTCACGACCTGCTCTGCCACATTCTGCTTTGAAGATCATCAGGAACAAATTTAATTCTTTGAACTGCTGGACAATCACCTGGCAGGCACTAAATCAGGAAATCTGATCTTAGCAGCCAGTTCTAGGAGATAGCCTTGAATTTTAGGCCATCCTGAGAAACTGGCTTAGCACAAGGCTGATAAGCTGAAATGAAATTTTATACAAAATCTTGATAGATAATTCTAACATCTGCCTCTTCATCAATAGTTCTGACAGCCTGGAGTAAAAACCAGAAAGTGAATCAGAAAAATGAGAAATAGTCCTGCATCATTATTATTGTTAGAAAAATTTGGTGAGTTTGATTCCTTGCTTTGTTTTTTTAAATGTAATTTAAAATAAAAGAAAAGCCTCTGGAAGTGCAGGATAAAGGAAGAGGGAGAAATGTGAAAAACTTTGAACCCACTGGGTGCCTTACCAATCAAAACCACCAGCCTCTGCTGTTCACCAGGCTGCTGCTGATATTTTGTGACTTCTTCATATGTGAGGAACTCTGCTCCATCTGCCTGCTCTGCCTGCTTGCCTTCATTGCCATTGCTCTCCTTCTCCTTTCGACTCAGCCTAAAGCTCCTGCGCAAACCAGCTGGGCACAAAGCACAGGAGAAACACAAAATCCAGATTTTTAAACTTGTTCAGCCTCAAGTTATTGTCTTCCAATGGGAGTTATTCCCATCAATTTTGTTTGTAATCAAATCAGTGATTAGATTATAGGAGAAATCTGTAATAAAAGCTGCTACCATGAGGAAAAGGTGTTGAAGATATTAAAGCTGAGATCAAGGAGCAGAATGTTCTAAAAAATGCAAAATGATAGAAGGAAGGGGGAAAATATGGATATGGGATAGAAAATGTAACATCTCATTGAATATGGGATAGAAAACCTCATATTCCACTGAATATGGGATAGAAAACCTCACATTTGGGATAGAAACTCTAACATCCCACTGAATATGGGATAGAACCCCCAATGTATGGGACAGAAAAACTAACATCTCATTGAATATGGGATATAAAACCTCACATCCCATTGCCTATAGGGCAGAAAACCTAAAATCCCATTGCATATATGGGATAGAAAACTTCCCATATATGGGATAGAAAACATCCCACTGCATATGGGATAGAAATCCTAATATGTGAAATAGAAAACCTAACATGCCATTGAATATGGGATTGAAAACCTCATATACAGGATAGAAAACCTCACATTTGAGATAGAAAATCTCATATTCCATTGAATATGGGATAGAAACCTGAATATATGGGTTAGAAAACCTAACATCCCATTGAATATGGGTTAGAAAACCTAAAATCCCATTGAATATGGGAGAGAAAATTTCATATATAGGATAGAAAACCTCACATTTGAGATAGAAAATCTCATATTCCATTGAATATGGGATAGAAAACTTCATATATAGGATAGAAAACCTCACATCCCATTGCCTATAGGGCAGAAAACCTAAAATCCCATTGCATATATGGGATAGAAAACTTCCCATATATGGGATAGAAAACATCCCACTGCATATGGGATAGAAATCCTAATATGTGAAATAGAAAACCTAACATGCCATTGAATATGGGATTGAAAACCTCATATACAGGATAGAAAACCTCACATTTGGGATAGAAAATCTCATATTCCATTGAATATGGGATAGAAAATTTCATATATAGGACAGAAAACCTCACATCTCATTGCCTATAGGACAGAAAACCTAAAATCCCATTGCATATATGGGATAGAAAACTTCCCACTGCATATGGGATAGAAATCCTAATATGTGAAATAGAAAACATAACATGCCATTGAATATGGGATTGAAAACCTCATATATAGGATAGAAAACCTCACATTTGAGATAGAAAATCTCATATTCCATTGAATATGGGACAGAAACCCTCATATCCCATTGAATATGGGACAGAAACCTGAATATATGGGTTAGAAAACCTAACATCCCATTGCATGTGGGATTGAAAACCTAAAATCCCATTGCATATATGGGATAGAAAACCTCCCATATGGGATAGAAAACCTCCCATCCCACTGCATATGGGATATGAAATAGAAAACCTAACATGCCATTGAATATGGGATTGAAAACCTCATATACAGGATAGAAAACCTCACATTTGAGATAGAAAATCTCATATTCCATTGAATATGGGATAGAAAACTTCATATATAGGATAGAAAACCTCACATTTCAGATAGAAAATCTCATATTCCATTGAATATGGGACAGAAACCTGAATATATGGGCTAGAAAATTTAACATCCCATTGCATGTGGGATTGAAAACCTAAAATCCCATTGAACATGGGAGAGAAAACTTCATATATAGGATAGAAAACCTCACATCCCATTGCCTATAGGACAGAAAACCTAAAATCCCATTGCATATATGGGATAGAAAACTTCCCATATATGGGATAGAAATCCTAATATGTGAAATAGAAAACATAACATCCCATTGAATATGGGATTGAAAACCTCATATATAGGATAGAAAACCTCACATTTGGGATAGAAAATCTCATATTCCATTGAATATGGGATAGAAAACCTCACATCCCATTGCCTGTAGGACAGAAAACCTAACACCCAACCTCTAATAAAATCCCCCTCATAAAACTTTAGCTGCTTTAGGTTATGCCTCTTCACAGAGATAATTTAGTTTATGAATGTATGGGAAATTAATTCAATAGTTCAGTTTGGATTTTTTCATGTGGAGGTGGTTTTTTGGGGGGTTTTATTGGGTGGGGGTGTTTTGTTTTCATTTTGGTGCTGGTTTTTTTGGGGTGGGTGTGCTAGGGAACAGGTAAAGGGTTTGGTTACTCACCTATGTAGTGTCCATTGAAATATCCTTCACAGTCACAGTCTTCTGAAAATTCCAAAGTGGGGCAGGGCACAGAGGAAAGGAAAGGAGTGAGAGGGAGGAAGGAAATATCAGACAATGAGTGTGATACAAGTCTGGCTCATTGGTAAGGAAAGCAATTTTATATCCTGCATTGTTTGCAGGTACTTTTTAAACATAAACTAAAAAATACTTGCCTTGACTAGTGGTTTGTATTTGAAAAAATCCTTGACTTTGATATTGAACTAGAGAATTTGATATCTTGGTATTTACAGTTGCCAGAGTTTATGGAATTCAACAGGAAATATGTGATATTGAGAAAGGCAGCTGGGACATGACATACAAACTGCATAGGCCAAACAGAATTGCTCATAATGAAAATAACACAGAAAACAATGAAGACAAATCACTTAGAATGAACATGGGTGCCCTAAAATGTTAAACCCCAATATTTCTTTATTTTTAATCATACCAGATGCAAAGACTGCATTTAACTTGCAAGTCTTTGAACCTCACTCAGAAACCTCCAGAACATGTAAATACACCTTAAATCTTTTCTCTTGAATCAGAAAAGCAAAAATTTTTTCTCTTGAATCAGAAAAGCAAACTTGGAAGTCACCATTACTTAAGTCATCACCCTGAATTAGATTACTTGAAATAATAATTCACAAAGAAAATGTCCTAGGAACAATATATCTATTCTTCCCTTTGGAATTTTAAAAAAATTTATTATTTTTATTTTAGAAAATACTTTGGTTGTTTATATTCAGACAGAAAGTGAGTTAGAAGAGCACCTACCTTTGTCAGAAGACTGATCATCTATAAGTTAGCATGAAAGGCAGAGTTGGGATGATATTAAAAGATGGACAAATAATTGAGCAAAATTAGAGAAAATGGAAAGGAAGGTTCTGGTTTAATTTGCTTTTCTATCTTAAAAAAGTACTGCAATACAATACCCTTCTCAACTGATTAAAGAATTTTGGGCAGAAATGGAGTTATTATAACCAGTTATCAGCTTAATTGTCTTGAAAATTAAGAGCTGAAGCTGAAGCAGCACTCCTCATTACCTGCCTTTATTGTCATATGAATCTAGAGTGGTTTCATGCACTCATATATGAATTTCCAGAAGATGCATTAGGTTATTTTTGCAGCTTTCAAGTTTCAAATCACAGAAAAAGTGTGAGCAAATGTTAAGGCATCTAAATATGTGAGGCCAGATGTTCTTGAGAGGGACAGCTCTGAGTTTTGAAAACAATGAGCACTAACAACAATCCAACCCAAATCCTCCTCCTCCCTTGTGTCCATGCAGACCAACCAATGGCAGCTGGTATTTAAAGTATCAATCAGTGGTGAAATAATTGTTGAAATAACAGAAAAAAAGTGAGAATTTAGTATCAATTCAAGCATCACTGAAAGAACACATCTGACTTACATAAAGGTTTCTTCAGAGTTCTGGTATTCTGCAGAGTGCCTGTTGTTCTCCTGTAAGTCAGTCGTCTGCATAGGAAATAATTCTATTTTAGATATGTAAACTCGGAATTATAGAGAATTTATAGCATGGAAAATAAAGAATGACATAGTGCTTCTCCTGAAAAAAAAAATAAAATGTCTCTGATTTAAAAGGCTTTATTTAAAACTATGACAATCTTAGATTGTTACCCAGATTACTCAAATTATTTTCATTCCCTCCATTGGCAAGGGAATGAATAGAAAATTCTAAAACATTTTATGCTTTCATATATCAGAGCATAGAAATCAATAGTTTATCAATCTGGTTTTTTTTTCCTATTTCCCTTTTGCCCACATGATCTTTTTTTGCAACATTAAGAAAAGTCGATAACCTTTGTCCAAAGCAGTCACTGAGCTGTGCATAAGTAGAAATTATCCACCTTTTTCCAGATAACCTGGGAAGTTTTCTGTTATTTACTAGTAAAGAAAGCAAGTTACCCAGCTTGTGTGAAAATGTAAGAACAGAGCACCAAGTAAAAACTTCCTTCCTAAAAAAAAACTACCTTCCTAAAAATGCAAAAAGACAAAAGGAAGGGGGAAAATATGGATATGGGATAGAAAATGTAACATCTCATTGAATATGGGATAGAAAACCTCATATTCCACTGAATATGGGATAGAAAACCTCACATTTGGGATAGAAAATCTAACATCCCACTGAATATGGGATAGAAACCCCAATATATGGGACAGAAAAACTAACATCTCATTAAATATGGGATATAAAACCTCACATCTCATTGCCTATAGGACAGAAAACCTAAAATCCCATTGCATATATGGGATAGAAAACCTCCCATCCCACTGCATATGGGATAGAAATCCTAATATGTGAAATAGAAAACCTAACATGCCATTGAATATGGGATTGAAAACCTCATATATAGGATAGAAAACCTCACATTTGAGATAGAAAATCTGTTATTTACTAGTAAAGAAACCAAGTTACCCAGCTTGTGTGAAAATGTAAGAACAGAGTACCAAGTAAAAACTTCCTTAAGTGTTAAAATCAAGTTGGAAGTTTATGATATAACTGGAGAAGATGGAGCTTTTTAGCATTTTCCTCTTGGCTGTATTTACCCTGGCATGACCATGACTTTCATTTTCTGTGAAAAAAAACTTGGCATTGTCATGGATATATTTTATGAAAAATCCTTTTGACAGGATTTTTCTCCTGAGAAGCTGAGAGGCCTCAGAAACAAAATGCAAACAATGATTATCTGCTGCTGTGGAATGCAACAGATGCATCTGGGATTGGCTCATGTGGTTGTTTTTAATTAATGGCCAATCACAGGCAGCTGTCTCTGACTCTCTGTCAGTCACAAGATTTTATTATCATTCCTTGCTAGTTTTCTGATGAAATTCTTTCTTCTATTCTTTTAGTATAGTTTTAGTATATAATTTTAATACAAATAAAATAATAAATCAGCCTTCTGAAACATGGAGTGAAGATTCTCATCTCTTCCCTCATCCTGGGACCCCTGCCAACACCACCACAGGCACAAAATCAATTTATCAATATAGTGACAACTCTATACATGTGAAAGAAAAATAAAAGCTGTCATCTTTGCTGCCAAACCTTTCTTGGAACTGTTTGGAGGGGATCAAGCCCGCTCGGAGGTTGGTGTCCCCAACACGCTTGGCCTGCCACCACGTGGGATCGTCCTGGCTCACAACCTCCAGCACGTGGCGCCGCTGGAAGGGCAGCCCGGCCTCCTGGCAGGGGATGGCTCTGTCCTCCCTGGGGTTATAGCAGAACAGTGCCCTCATGAACACCTGCAAAACAAAGGTAACATGGCTGGCAGGATTATTAACTTAGCAGAGTGGCCCCAGAGAAGTTTGAAAGTTGCTTTTCCCAGCCTGGCGCTTGAAGGAGTCAGGGCAGGGCTCTTCATTTCTTGGTCTCAAGGTTGTTTGTTTTATCTTATCTTATCTATAAAAAATTTTCTCCTGCCCTGATGAGGTCAGCCCAGCAGGACAGTCTGAGGCACTCTGCCTGCCCCCAGGGCTGTGTTATGTCTTTATACTAAAACCCATGTGTACAATATTTACAATTCCTTCCCAATACCCATCACCTGTGTTAGACAGTGAGCTGCTACTCTAAACCAATCCAAAAGTGCCAACTCACAGCAGAAAATGGAGAACAAGAAGAAGAAGGAGAAAGGCTGGATCCACCCAGTTCCCTCCATCTTGCCTCCTGAACCCCCATTCTAAAAACCCTAAAATCTACTTTTCCACCTTGTGATAACTTCACTAATATTCTACTTAAACTGTTGTGGCTTGCTGATGTTCATACAAGGTTGGTAATTTGCTCCATGGGTCATAATCAAACCCACAGGGGCATTTTGTGCTCTGTGCCAGGATCCCCCTGGCAGGGTCTGGGCTGCTCAGGACAGCCAGGGGGATGTCCTGGTCCTGACACGTCATTTCTTCTTGTCCTATCTGGAATTTGAAATGTCTGCCTTTAAAAGGCTTTCCCCAATGCTAACACTGCTAATGATAAATACACTTTATTCCTCCTGCAAGCACTCAAAAATATAAACACCTGGCAGCTTATGCAGTAAAATAAATTAACTTTCCAGGATATATCCAGTAATTATGGAATTGTGGAACATGAGACCCAAAAGACCCAAGTTCCAAGAAACACAGATCACAATCTACATTAAGTACAAAATGCAATAAAGGAATGGTTGAAAAGAAAATAAGGGAAGGGAGAAAACAGTAAAAATGGATTTTTGTTGCAGACATCTTTTTATGAAAAATCTTTTCTTAAGATTTTTCCTTCTGAGAAGCTGAGAGGCTTCAGGAACAAAATGTAAGCAATGGTTATCTGCTGCTGTGGAATGCAACAGGTGCATCTGTGATTGGTCTCATGTAGATGTTTAGAATTAGTGACCATTCATGGCAGAGCTAGCTCTCTCTGTCTGAGCCACAGACCTTTGTTTTTTATTCTATTCTATTCTTAGCTTAGCTAGCCTTTTAAGATGAAACTTTTCTATTATTTTTAGTATAGTTATAATGTAATATATATATAAAATAATATATCAAGCTTTCTGAAATGTAGAGTCAAATCTTCGTCTCTTTTCTCATCTTGAAAACCCCTGTGACCACTGTCACAGATGTTCTGCAAAGCTGCCCAGTTGTAAAGACTGTCCTTAAAATGTTCCTTTAATGCATCAAAATCTACTGTTCAGCTTTGGATTTGTATCATAACACAGTTTAACACAAGAGCAGAACCAATGCAGAAAGTGATTTGTGGGCTTGAAGGAGTTCAGCAAGCAAGGGCAGGGAGGCAGAGACTGAGAGAGGAACCTTGTGAGCAATCAGTGGTTGCTGATCAGGCAGGGCAGAGGAAATGCTGATGGGCTCACACGGTGATGCAGCTCTGCTTGCAGAGCTCCATTTTCACTCAAGTGAGTGGCAAAATGCCCAGAGAAAATGGACAGGCTGCAGCTGCCATGGGGACAGGAGTCAGCAGAACACTCAATTGAATTACACGGAGCAAACAGAAGAGGCAGGATTTCAGAAATGCTACAAAAGAACACGGGCCAAGATGGAGAGGAGTCATGAACAGAAGGGCAGAGCACACAGAAGCCCTGTGCTGCCTTTGCAGCTCAGTCAGGAGCCTGTGGCACCTCCACTGCAGCAGGAATGTACAGATGGGCCTGGGTGGTTCAGTGCATACCTTGCTGTCTTTGAGACGATCTTCCTCTTTGATGGCTGGAATTATCTTCAGTGTTATTGACCCTTGAGACTGAGCCTGAGAAAAACAGAAATGGCTTTTTACTGTGAAAGCAGCACAGGGATACAGTGCAGGCTATTCAAGCTCCAGTGAAGGAGGAGCAGCTGTCTCCTCAGAACTCTAACAGGCCAAGCTAATCTATTTAACTGCATTACAGAGAACATCAGGATTTTCCATGACTCCACAACAGCAATTACTTGCCTAAAACATATTAAGACCTGCATTAAAATTCCCTTGTTTGCTTTTAGCAATTGCATTAATTTCTGGGCTACACTTCAGAGTACATTACACAGTTCTGTGGCTTTTAGTACAACACTGACTTAAATTTTTTCAGACTAATAATTTTAAAGTGCTGCTTTGAAAAATACTGCTGTGTATTCTCCATATAGTGGCTAACTTGTTAAGAGTGAAATATAAGCATCTACAAAATAAAACATCTACTTTCACTCTAGAAATCTTTGCTAGGAAATTACAATTATGAGTTATAGTAAACTAAAAAGCACTTCTGGGTCCTTCAGAAATCTGGAATGGGTTTATCCCATCAGAAATCTGGAATGGGTTTAATCTCATCAGAAATCTGGAATGGGTTTATCTCATCAGAAAATCTGGAATGGGTTTATCTATCTCATCAGAAATCTGGAATGGGTTTATCCCATCAGAAATCTGGAATGGGTTTAATCTCATCAGAAATCTGGAATGGGTTTAATCTCAGCAGAAATCTGGAATGGGTTTATCTCATCAGAAAATCTGGAATGGGTTTATCTCATCAGAAATCTGGAATGGGTTTATCTCATCAGAAATCTGGAATGGGTTTATCCCATCAGAAATCTGGAATGGGTTTATCTCATCAGAAAATCTGGAATGGGTTTATCCCATCAGAAATCTGGAATGGGTTTAATCCCATCAGAAATCTGGAATGGGTTTATCTCATCAGAAAATCTGGAATGGGTTTATCTCATCGGTTTTAGATGCCTTATTTTGCATGAGATGAACTGTGTTTTAGAGAAGCCTGCAGTTCTGCACAGATTAAAAAGCAAATACAAACATTTGTAGCTTTTCTTCAAATAATAAACCATGAAAAAGAAAGTGTTACACTTCAGGCATTAACTCACATGGGTCAGTTGCAATTAGAAATTACACAGGACAGATAAAAAGCATCCCAAGATCCCCATAAATTAAACTTTACACACTATTTCAAAGTGGTTTGACACCCCCTGCCCCCCAGGTTAAAAGCAGTCATTGGCATTATTGGGATTATTTGATCTAAACTGAAATGAGGTGATGGAAGTGACACCAGTGTCCTCACTGTGTCCCCAACTGCACTCCACACCAAGACAAGGGGAATCACAGCACAAGAGGGAAATCAGAGATAAAGAAGCAGAAGAGCTGCACCACTTTCTACCAAGATTTGTGGGTATTCATGTTAGAGAAGCTTGAAGCAAGAAATTGCTCATGTCACCAGGAATCTGCTGGTCAAGGACAGACTGACAGCTCTCCTGAACACACAGACCAGACTCTCTTCAGCTTCCCAACACATCCTCTAGGAGTGTATTTATAATTTGCAGCTTGCTTGCCATAAACAAAGCATGAAAGGGAAGTTCTTGACAGAGCAACATGTTAACTTTGTATTTGTATCTTACTTGGTACCAATCCAGTTCGCAGAAGTTTCTGAAGTCAAAAGGAGAAGACTAATCCACAGGGAGAAGAAAAACTCTTAATGCAAAGACAAGCAGGGATTGCATCTTTTAGCTCTATATTTTAAACTCATGGTTACATTTCATCATCTACTGTAATTACTAGATCACCAAACAGAAAAGATCTTGAAATGAAAATCAGTGCAGACCAAAATCTGACTTATTTCTTCTGGTCGTTTGTGAAGCACAGTAATACCATTGACTTCTCTTAGTTCATCTCCAACATGGACAAGACCTGAAAAGATGGTAAGGAAATTAAAATAGGTCTAGAGACTGGAAAGCACCACTCCTCTGATGTCCAGCCTAAATCATCAGCTTGTACTTCCTCTGCTCCCTCATGCAGACTGATGGATTTACAACCAAAGCCTTTGTTGGAAATGTGCCTCAGTCTCCTGCCTTTACTCCTAATGGCACTTTCCTTTCCATGCAGCACAGTCTCAAAGGAGAGCAGCATGCACACAGGCAAGGAACCCTGGAAAATCACTCTTTGGATCAGTATTAAGTATACAAAACTGGAATAGTTTCATGAGTGTGCCCAAATCAGGAGACACACAGAAAATAAAGGCAGGAATGACATATCTGTCACCTGACAGATCAATACTTCACACTCACAGAAAGAATGCTGCACTCAATTTTTTAACAAGCCACGAAGAGACTCTACAAGATTTAGATTTGTTTATCCAGTTCAATAAGAAATGTTGTACTTGTCATAGATATAGCTACTGTTAACTGACATAAAATAAATTCTCAGTAAAGCAAACAGAAAACAACACACACACTCAATAAACCAAGCTACCAGATTAAAAATTAAAAACATTCTTTGCATTTTTCTACAGCTCAAACATACTTCTTCCATCTCTGTTTTCATTTTTTTCTTCATAAAAAGCATATGTAATTAGATGAACAGGTTACTGATAAACACAGAAATGCTAAGAGCATGCTCAGGAAACTTCCAAATTTAAGAGGTTTCCAAGTTTAATTCAGAAATGAGCTACTGCAATCATACCACTGCGATCAGCTGCACCACCCCTCATGATCCTGGCTACAATCACAGCTCCTGTGTGCTCATCTCTTCTGATGGTGGCTCCCTGAAATAAAACAAACCCCCCACCCCAAAAAAGGTCAGAAATTTACCCTGAATTCAGCAACCAGAGAAATAACATGAATAACATGTATGCTCCAATATCTTTTAAACTGGAATTAATTTATTCTATGATTTTCCTCTTTCTCCCCGATGATTTCCAGCATTACTCAAGTTTTGCCCATGCCAAGTGATTATGGGAAGGTGCACCCACCTTCCTTTCTGCTGCCTTTGATTATTGTGGTCATCAAAGCCACTCAAGTGTGCAAAACATCTTATTGTAACAAATTCTTTCTCCTCCTTTTCTGAATCTTTATACAATACAGTCAGCACTTTTATATGTAAAAGAAAAAAAGCCAAGTAATTGGATTTTTTTCCTCCTCCTACCTCTGCTGGCAATACAAAGCTTTAATCATTTCTTTCCCAATACAGCTGTTTTTCCTTAGGGAATCAATTCTTCCATTTCTATTTGTATAAAATTAGGACTTTGACAATATAATGATTATATATAGGTATCAAACATACTCTCACTGACTTTCATGCACATGAAGTCACTGAATGCTAGCTAGAGTATCAAAAGAATTAATAGATATAATCAGCATAATTGCTCCAACATATACAATTTCTTCACTGTTTCCTGGCATTATAAACTATGCCCATAAAGCAGCTAAATGTAAAATTGTGAAGGTGCATTTATCATTTACCAAATTGCTTTTTAAGTTACTTTATAAGCTTCAGAACACTCCAAGTTTCTGAAGGCTTTTTGATGACATCTTGAAGTTTCTCCTCCATACTCCCAATAGCACTCTTGCACTATAAAGTTTTATAACCAGAGATGGGTGATCTAATATGTACCAAGGGTTCTTTATTTTTCACTAGCCGAACAATTTTCACTGATTCCTCATCAAAATCATCATCAAAATTATCAGGCAGAGGTGGAAGAGCTGGGTCAAAGTTCTTCTGTGCTACAGTGTCATGTACTACCAGCATTGCCTGCACAAAGGAAATAAAAACAGTAATGTTTAAAAATGTAATGGAGTAATATCACAATTCCCATTCTCATCTTTCCAGTATCACAGCAAAATTAAACCTCCCCCTTTCTTCCCTCACCACAAATCCTCCAAAAATGATTTAGCAATTACCTTACCCATCATGTAAACCATACACTGGTGTATGTCAATATTTAAAATAAAACCAAAGTGGACAATGAAAAGCAAGAAGATAGAATTTTCTTCTCCTTTTCTTTTCTGGTCCCTCAGAAAATATTAAGGAAGGGAGGAATGGAAGCCAGCATGGTGCATTATGCAGGAAAGCTGTCCCTTTTCAATTTCCTTCACATGCTAAAGTCTGTGCAGGAAATCCCAGTGGAACAGAAGTTTGTGGGAGGCTTCTCTGTAACTTTTCTGTTACAAAATGTTCTATCACAATTCTGCAAAGGCATTTCTTTAAGATCCCCAATGTGGTTTTTACCCTGAGATGTGGTGTTGACAACAGCTGAAGCAGCTCCTTTTCTTCATTATTCACTGGTGCTGTCTGCAACTCTTCTATTACCTTTAAAAGAAAAAATTACAACTTCAAAATTAAAGGAATTCACCAAACAAGGTCATGTATTTACATTTCTGCTGAGTGTTTGCTAACATCTATCATCCCTCAAAGTAGTGTGCACAGATCAAAACTGATCCCAGTCCACAGTGCATGAAACCTGAAAAAAAACAAAGTTTCTTTAGCTATTTTGATTAGATAGTACAGAAGATAGCATTAGGAATCAGAATCATAATCCCTAAACATACATTTTAAGAGTTATTCCATCAATAGAATTTCAGGAGTGAGTTCTGAAATTTTTAATTCCATATGGAATACATAAATGATACCTGAAACAACACTCTTGCATTATTTGATAAAAGACTTTAAACTTGTGCAGTTATCCAGTATTACCTGTGTGGAACATGCAACATAACTCCCCTTGTTCCCCTGCAAAACCTGGACACCAAAATATGCCCTGGACTCTCAGGCACTTTAAATGAGAGATGAGAGAAATAATGGAGGCACTTCTGCCCTGGGCTGAGTGGGTGGGAGGAGAGAGAAAGCAAGGGGAGGAAGGGAAAATGGGTTGAGACAAAAGAGATTTCCTTACCCTGCTAAGGGTTCTAAGCAGGGAACTCATAGAGCTCTATAAAAAACTTCCCTGCTGTTCTGAAGATGGAAATTTTGTGTGACTTGCCAGGCAGCAGTGCTGAAGCTTTTGTGGGGGTGGTGCAGGGTGTGTGGGACAGGGTGTGCTGCAGGTGCAGGGGGGCACTGGGGTCTCCTGACTTTGAAAAGGGAAATATTCCAGCTCCCAAACCTTCCACTGCCCCTTCCTATGCTATAGTAGAAAACAGGTGCATGAAAAGAGCCAGAAAATGTTATAATAAAACCAGTCTGAAGCCTTCTGAAAATGGAATGTGCTGCTTTGTGTTGTCTCTGTCTCAACTATGATAATTCAGCACATAAAGGAGGCTTACAAGAGAGAGAAAAGCTCTTTACCAAGGCTTGTAGTTTTAAATTGAAAGAAAGCAGACTGGATATAAGGAAGAATTAAATTATCCATATTTAGATTGGATATAAGAAGAATTTTTTATGATGAAGGTGGTGAGATGCTAGAACATCTGCATGGTGAAATGCAGGAAACAAGGCTGCCAAGAGAAGTTTGGGATGCTCCAGCACTGGAAAAATTCAAAATCAGGATAAACAGGGCTGTGAGCAATCTGACCCAGGGAAAGGGGAGCCTGCCTGGGGTGCTTAGATGGGATCACCTTTGAAGGTCCCTCCAACCCAAAGCAAAGCAGAGCTGCCTGGGCTGGGATGGTTTTAAGGCTGAATGTGATTGAATGCTCAGCTGGGATATTTCCACACAGGGCTGAAGGATTTTTGCAGCCTCTCCCTTAGGAAAATCATTCACAACATCCTTTCCTTCCACCTGAATGTGTCCATCTTCACTAAACATTTAATAACTTGGTATTTTTGAGCTCTCATTTCCTTGATTAATCATGGCCAACAGATTACAAAGACAGCTGGGGAAGATGAGAAATTTGTTCACATCCAGCACAATTGCAAAGCTTTGATTTGTTAGAAAAGCAGCTGTAAATAATAGGAAAATTAAGAGACAAGAATTTTTACTCACATCTTCAACTAATCCTGCTGCACTGTGTAAAACAGGAGTTGGGCTCTGTCTTTCATAATGCCGGAGCTTTTCATGAATCTGAAAAAAGATTATTCAGGGTTATTTCTACAGAGAGATACAAAACTTGCTAAAGATACCTACACTGGAATGTTTTTCTATTTAAGGAATATAATTTATCTAAGATGTGTCAGAAAAATAATCTCTCTTAGGGTTATTTTTGTTTTGTTTGGGACTCTTTGTTTTCTTTTTGCTCATGGTAGTTTCAGACAGAAAATCTGTAAAGACTTTAGGAGCATAAGGAAAAAATGAAGCCATTTCACATTACTTTTTAGCTATGGGGCACTGTATCTTCATTTTAGCAAGAAGAGCTGAAAAAATTATTTCTGAACAAAATATGCTAATTGTCAAACATTATTAATGTTTGTTCTTAAGCACACATATGTTTTGCTTGGCACAGAATTCTTAAAAAAAAGTTTGGCAAAGTAAATGCTTGATAAATCCAGTGAAGAGAGAAAAAGTAAACTGTAAGGAGAATGTACATAAATAAATATAAACTTTTACCTTCATCAGGTAGCTGAGACTCCTTTCACTGAAGACATCCCTCAGGAATCCCATTTCCTCTTTATGGTTTGAATCAGGTCTTAGCTGAGATGTCAAAAGGGCCAAAGTTTCGTGCAACCCTAAATTCAGATTCAGGACAGAACAAAAATATTGTACACAGGATTTCTCACTGGGCTTTCTACTGCAGAGTTAACAGTCACTACATTTATTTGGGGAAAACATTGGCGATCATCAAATTTGCAGAGTTTATCTTGTATTTATCGTGTTTATCTTGTGTTTATTCACCATTCATTTTGCCACATTCCCTTCATAAGTGGCAAACACAGCATCATATTAAAGCAAAGGCTAACAAAGCAATATATATATTATATTTAAAAAATTACTTTCATATTTCCCACTTCATGTTTATCATGCTTTGTTTCCAGAACCCTTTGTTTCCCTCTTACAAATGTTGAATTTTCAGTACCACAGCAGGCTCTCAAAATGACTGAAT